>NW_005370273.1:1008323-1019776 GCF_000412655.1 Myotis brandtii
GCTGGCTGGCCTGTGCCCAGGCCCTCCTGCCCTCCGATCGCCATGGCCTGCGCCCCAGCCCTCACGTCTCCGATAGCGGGGATCGCTCCGCGCAGGCCAGCCGGCAACCCCAGCCCCTGGGGTCGGGTTTGCTGCCCGGCTTTCCAATGGCAATCACCGGCTCGGGGGTGGGGAAAGGCGGCCTTTGCCCACTCCCTAGCTCTTGCCTGCCGCCTGGGTTGCCGATCACCATTCTTCAGTCCTTCCCCTTTCGCCTCCCATCATTGGGCGTATGCAAATTAGCCGCCATCTTTGTTGGCGGTTAACCGCCATCTTAGTTGGCAGTTGATTTGCATAAGGATATGCTGATTAGCCAATGGGAAGGGTAGCGGTCGTACGCTAATTACCATTTTTCTCTTTTATTAGTGTAGATAAGATTTTAACATTCCTAATATCTCATTGATTACTTTTTTCCCAGCACTGGTGGTCAGACACCCCGAAGAGACCTGGAAAAGGTGCTGACAGGAGAGGAGAAGTAAGAACTTTGTATTAGTTTTCTTTCTTTCTTGTTCTGTTTGCTGCTTTGTTTTAAAATAGCAAATGAAATGATGTATGTTCACATTGACAAGAGATGATTTTTCAGTTTAACATTCATTGCATAGTCACAAAGCATTGTATTGGGTGCTCTGGAGGATATAAGGAAGATTGAGAAATAGTTCATTCAGTGAAGATTTTAGCCCTGGCCGGTGTAGCTCAGTTGGTTCAGTGTTGTCCTATATACCAAGGGGTGGCAGATTTGATTTCCGGTCAGGACACATACCCAGTTTGCGGGCTCAATCCCCGGTCAGGATGAGTGCAGGAGGCAGCCGATCAGTGTTTCTTACCTCTGCCTCCCTGCCTCTCTCCCTTCCTCTCTCTGGAAACAATTTTTTTTTAAGGTTATTATCTGTTAAAAGATAATAACATAGATTTTATTGCTGCTTGCTATGTCCTAGACTTCTGCATTAAGCTCTGGAAATACAAAATTGAACTTAAAATAGTCCATGCTCTCAAAAAGTTTTTAGAGGGATTATAGATAAAGGGAGGGCTTAAGAAAGGATGTGGGGTAAGCGTGTGCAAGACCTATTTTAGGGATGGCAGTTGGACTGGAGTGGTTGGGCAGTAGGTGGTGCCTGAGATGCTAGAAGATAAGGTTGGAAGTGTAGATTTGGACCAAATTTTGAACAGCTTTAAGTCTAGATGAAGACTTTTCACTTCTCTGTGCTTCCATAGAAAGCTTTTGAGCAAGGACATGAAGCCATCAGATTTGATTTGGATGCTGACGTTGGTGTGTGTAGGACGGGTTGGAGGGGAGGAACTGAAGGCAGCGCATGGTTAAACTGAGAAGGCTGTGGGGAAAGAGAAGGTTGAGAAAGCTTTGCAGGGGCCAAATTGCAAGGAGTAGGTGACTTAGTTGGGGAGGAGCTGGCTAGATTTGAAGACACCAACCAGAATTTTAACCTAAGTAGCTGAGATGATGGTGTTCACTAAAAAGAGAGGAGGAAGCAGGCCCTGGAAGGGAAGCTGAGGAGTCCGTGCAGAAATATGAGTGAGGAGGAGGCCAGCTGAGACGGGGTTGGGGCGGGGGGTAACCTTGGGAGGGCAGAGGAGGCTTGAAACAGGTGTTTATCTGAATGGGATGGGCCCAGACGTGGTTGCTACATAAAACATGCTCTTCTCAGGGCCCTCAGACCTGGAGATCCTGGATTCTGTGCCCGCGCAAGGGTGCCAATGCCCTCAAACAAGGACTATGTTGTCAGGCCCAAGTGGAATGTGGAAATGGAGTCGTCCAGGGTAAGCAAGCAGGGGAACAGCAAGGTGGATCTCATGCCAATTACTATTTTATCTTTTAGTTCATGTTGAATAACTGCTCTTGAGATTTATCTGATTTCAAGAGAGCTGTTCTCTGCTCTTCTATCCAGCCAAGCCACGTGTTGCTAATGAGCTTTACTTCAGACTTAAAGTAACATTATCAAGTCAAGATTTTTCTTATTTATCCCTTTATTTCAACCAAATCTTGGACCTAGTGTTCTGATACGGTCATTTTTTTTAACTATGAGAATCAGAACTCACCTGCTTCTGCAGTGTCCCCTTCCTTCCTCTCCACTGTTTTAAGTAATTCTGTTGTGAAATATTTAGAGTAGACACTTCCTCTGCCATCACTGTAAATACTGCTCAGTGATCTTCATTGCTTTTCAGTAATCCTCTTTTATTCTCCATTCCAACCGTTCTTTCTAGCCTGGTATTCTTAAAAAGGGCCTAAACCGATTGGAAAAGCATAAGAGGCGGTTTGCCGAACAGAAACGACTCAGCAGAGTGCACCGTGCTGTCAAGTTCAGCATTGAAGGCAACAGGATGCCCCTGTAGGCCTGGCCCTGCCAGAGCGTGTCCAGGAGGTATCCCCAAGGAGGCGTGCTCTGTGCATGTGCTTGAATTGTCAGTAGCTGAAGTGAGGACGTGTGTGTGTGTGTGTGTGTTTGCTTAGCCAGACAAGGCCAGGCCCACTTTGAGTTTCTGAAGTAATGACCCTCACAGGCACTGAGTGACCGTGAGGTCTTCCTGGACATCTGGAAATGGACATGGTGGAAGTGGGCTCCTTTACTGGCACCTAGAGACCCACAGACAGTCACTTCCCTGGGAAGCATTTTGGTCTTGACTGTGCCCATTTTTATTAAAAGGACTTTGTTAGGGCCTAGGACCATAGTGGTCTGTGTTACAGGCATAGAAGCCAGTTAGTAACTTCTTGGTGGGAGGGATGTGGCTTCTTTTGCTACTGTCAGTGGCTCAGCAACGTGCATTTGAGGACTCATGGCATGAAGCCTGACACTATTTAAAAGATAAATTTGATGACTATATATTTGATATGTGGTTGGAAATAGACTTTGGAACTTTCATGAAGCCGGTCTCACTGACCTGCCGTGCTCTGAGAGTGACAGAACGCCTTCACCGCAGTGTATTCTGGACAGTCTGAGTGTGCTGGTGCCTCCTGTGACTTCTCCATGACCCCACCTTGGCAGCTACTTCCATGATTTACATTCACCTTTCTGCCAGTTCACTTTGTTGTGAAGCTAATGTCTAAACAAAGCCTACTTTCTTATTTGTTAGAATAAATAACGGGTAGAAGAACAGTAGTTCAGGGCCATGAACTTCTTCATCTATAATTCCTGCCCGTTTTTTCTTTTATCCATATCGATGCTCCTCGATATCCCTTCACTCCTGCCCGCCTCCGCTCCCCCCCGCACACACACACACACACACACACACACACACACACACACACACACACACACACACACACACACACACACACACACACACACACACACACACACACATTCCTGCTTCTTTTTAGCTTAACTTTTCTCACTGCCTCTTCCCTCTTTTTATCCCTGTCTTTCCTATTTTCTCTTCCCCAACACAGGCCTTGGTGAGAGTGGAGAATTACAGTGTGGCAAAGGGAATGTCTTAAGCGATCTGTGTGACCCCCTCCTTTGGAAGCCTGCCTTTCGTCCTGGGGGGATGCGCCCCTCTGCTGTTGTTGATGGTTCTGGTCCCGTCTTCCTTCCCTGTGGCTGAGGAGGTGGTGGGAGGAGGTGACCCAGCCTCTGCTAGAGCAGACAGGTGGCCAGCGTGAGGAGAGGGAACTTCTAGTGCAGTTCCTTTCCTTCATCCTCAACAATCCCAAGGTCATGAGGTGTCGGCATTTATCTAGGCCTGAGTCTGGCTTTTGGAGCTCTTGAAAAAATACATGTTTGGGGGCTGGTGGCCTCATTTTACTTTTCAGTTCATTGTCCTTAAGCCACGTGACTGTCTCCCTGCTCAGGAGGGGTTCCTGCATGTTCCCTCGGGCCCCACATTGCACCACCACTAATGAGTATTCACACAGAACATTGCGCACGAAGACAGGTGGAGTGAGGCAATGACTGTCAAATGGAAGTGTTTGTTCATACAGGGGTGGGCAAAAGTAGGCTTACAGTTGTTCGAATGGAAGATAATACAATAATGGGTAAATGATAATACAAAAATAAAGTCTATTTTGTGTACTCACAACTGTAAGCCTACTTTTATCCACTCCTGTATGTCATTTTTATTTTTGAAGTTATATAAATAAACATTAAACACTACAGAATAACCCTGTTTCCAAAGTCCTGCCCTTCCTCTAAGTCACCATTGATAATAGTTTGGTGTGTTAAATATATCTCCCATAATGCTTCAAGCTTAGTTTTTTCTTGTTATAATTGTAGAAAATACGAAGATGTAGTGCAGAGAAAAAGCACTCACTATTCAAAAGCACTTTGTTATATTTTTTGCCTTTTTTCGATTGCTATTTTAATTAAAATTATGCTATATGTAATTTTGATCACTTCTCCTTAAATCACCTTATAGATTTATCATTTATAATGGCTGCAGAGTAGTGTATCATGTGAAAATGTAATTTGCTTATTCACTTCAATAGTTTCTGATTTTTCCTCCTAAATAATGCAGTAGCCTACACTACATTGTATGTTTATATGTTAGTTTATGCCATGTAGTGCTTTTAAATAACATTAAAATGACAAAAGCAATACATGCTTTTATGTAAACTTTTAATAAGAGAAAGCACAGAGAAAATTGTTACTCGTAAATCCACCGCACCTTAACATTAACATTTTGAGTTACTTCTTTTTGGTCTTTTCTAAATGCATACATAAACATGATTGCTGGTTTTGGGTTTTTGAACTCTTAAGCAAAATCTTCATCATATTGTATTCCTTGTTGGGTTTTGTCTTTGGCTTAGCATGGTAAAAATTCTTTTTAGTGACATTGTGTCAGAATATAGTTGTACCATAATTTTTTTAAGCAAACCCATCTTGCTAATCTTTTAGGCTACTTTTGGTTTTTCACTGGTAAAACTGTGATAAAAGTGTTCACCAGTGCTTTGCACTTTTACCGTCCAAAGGAAGTGGTGTAGAGTTGATGAATCAGAGACTAGCTCGTTGAATTTAGTGTGTTAGCCACAGTGCTCTGTGTGAGTTCAGGCTTGGGGTAAGGGCAGCTGGCAGCGACCAGCCTCCCAAGCTGTAACTAGGAGGAGCTCAGCATTTCAGTCGCTGGGATGGGGGCTCAGACTGTAGAGGAGATCTGGGAGTGAGCAAGGAGAAATCCAGGCTGGTGTGGAGAGCTGCTGGCAGTTGGGTAGTTGGCAGAGATCTGAGCAGGTAAGACTTCCAGTGTGGACTCACTGCAAGTATATAAATCAGGTTACATTGTCTGAAAGGAAGTCAGATACTTGGGCCTCTTCAGGAAATCTGAAGACAAAACTCCAAGGTCACATGGCTGATGTTCAAAAGTCCCCTTTCTTCATCCCTCCATCTCTCTTCCCCCAAGGGGGTATTCAGTAGAGAGATGGGAGCACAGCTCTTTCTCGTCTGATAGTGAATTTGTATGCTAATTAGTATTAGTGCCACATATTCAGATTGATATGAAGTAATATTTAGAATTGGGATATTCCTAGAAAATCTAGGGTTGATGATCAGCATGATTCTGATTCAGAGATGTTCAAACTCTGTAGAGTTTCTTGCTTTGTGCTTGAGTGTGGATTTTGAGTCCAGAGGTAGGATAGCGACTGGGGAGGCTCCCGGCTCAGGAGCTTCCCACACCAGCACTGACCCTGGAGCGCCTCCCAGGCCCTGCCTTCCTTTAGCAGCTTTGCCTTGAGCTTCCGGGTGACTTTCTTGTAAGCATGGGCAGGAGGGGCGGAATTAGGAAAACCCACCTCTCTTTAACCATTCAGATTCTTAGAGGTTGGAATTGTTAGCAACCCTAGAGTCAGCAAGACGAGTTCACCTCGATCTTCGACATAAATGGCAGACCTTTTTAGCACTTCTAAAAGGTGTCGATTTCTTAGAGACCACATCTTTTTAAAACATAAAATATAAAAGTAATAACCAAACCTTTAGACATAAAGGACAAGCAGGAAGAGATATAAGAAATAAGAAACCCCTTGGATTGACTTAATTTTCTTTTCTTTTTGTGTCAGATATACTTGTTAAACCTAAATCTAATTGACTGCAAGCAGTAGTAGTCATCGTCATGGTGACATTTGGAGCACTGGCTCTGTGCCAGCTCTGTCCTTCTGGCTGACGGTATTTTCTCATTTACGTCTCCCAGCAGTCCTGAGAGCAGTGCTGACCCGGGGCGTGACCTGTCCAGGGTCACAGAACCTGCTGAGCAGAGCAGGGGTTCCCCCAGGTGTGGAGCCAGAGCTCCACTTCACGGGTTTGCCTTGCTGACCCTCTGGCCCAGCCATCATACTCACAGCTTTTTCTCGGATGACTCTCCTTTTCCCAGCTCTGTGTGAAGGTGCATCTGTCAAGTGATCAACTCCACTTTAGTTTTTGAAAGGGAAAAGCATACAGGCAAAATGTAATCTGATGGAATTGGGGATTATAGTTTCTATTTTTCCTCCTTTCATTCATCGAGATTTCCATGGACTGAGACAAAATTTACCCATAAGGCACAGACAGAATTACTCTGCACGGAGGGTGTCTTGTGTTTTTTAACATTCTGGGACCCTTGCTCTCCTGCTCCGGAAGTCACCACAGCATGTCTGGTTATTCCCGAGCTGGGAGCTCTCCTGACTGCTGACTTTCCGATGAACGGAGATGGAAGCTAATCTAGGGGCATGTGTTTCAGTGATGGCGCTTGAATTTCCCTCCCACTTTCAGTTTCAGGGGACCTCCAAGAAGGGCATCAGTCGGCTGGATAAGCAGATGAGGAAGTTCACAGACATCAGGAAAAAAAGCAGATCTGCACACGCGGTCAAAATCAGCATCGAGGGCAACAAAATGCCTTTGTGACCTTCTTGGCTCCCCATCCTGCGCCAGGAAATGCGCAATGGACTCTGTGGAGAAAGACGATATTTTAAATTTTTTTAGTGTATCTGTAAATGGTTCAGCTTGTATCAAATATTGTCCTAGCATTTGCATTTCTCTCCGTGTACTTAAAACCATTGGTGTGGGCTTTGTACAGAGGAATACTAGTCCCACTTCTAGAGACTTCACAATAAAATCCAGTCTGGTTTTGGGAAACTGTCTCTTCATTGTCTTAGAGGCTCACTAGTGGGGGTGCAAATTGGTTCTCGGTGAGTGAAAGAATCTTAGCTATGACGGTGGTTTGTGATCTTTCGAAGTTCAGCCCTGCCTACTGTCATATCACAGGGCACGTGCCTGGTCTCTGTCCTGGGTTCCTGACCAGGAGCTTCAGAAGCCTTTCAGTTTCCTGGCTGATGGGAATGTGTTTGTGATTCTAATGAGGTGACTTGTGGTGAGCCCCTCTGTGGCTTTAGGATGGGTCAAGTCACCAGGAGGACCTCAGAGCTCTGTTGTGGAGGGTTGGGACTTCAGGCAGGCCTGACCTGCAAGGTGCTGAATTCTGAGTAGCCGTTCAGTCGCGTCGGTTGATCTTGACCATCGTGCCTAAATGGTGAGGCCCCAGGCACCAAAGCGCAGCGGAGCTTTCCGATTGGTGAGCATACTGATGTGCTGAGATGGCGAAGTGCCTTGATCCCACCAAGAAAGGGTGTGGAAGCTGTTTCCTCCCGGACCTCGCCCTCTGTGTGTCAGCATTTGTCTGGTCCTCCTAACTTGAATCCTTTATAATAAAACTATAGAGACAGTGCTTTTCTGATTTCTGTGAGTCATTTTAGTGAATTCTTGAACCTGAGGGCATCATGGGAACCCTCATACCTGTAAGCAGTCAGCCAGAGGGGACGGGCTCCACCAGCAGCTGGCATCTAGAATGGACAGGCTTGTGGGGACTGGGCCCTTAAACCTGGGAAGTCTGGTGCTAATTCCAGGTTGTTGGTGTCAGAACTGCAGTATCCTAGTCACAGTTAAAACAACCTGCCAGCAAAATTTTGTTTCTTAGTATCTTGTCAGGGAAATTTTCATTCTTTTGATTTTTAAAAATATTTATTGATTTCAGAGAGGGAGAGATAGAAACATCAATGCCTCTATACGCCCACTGGGGATCTGCCCGCAACCTGGGCATGTGTCATGACCGGGAATCGAACCTCGACCTCCTGGTTCATAGGTCCATGCTCAACCACTGAGCCACGCTGGCCGGGCTGCATTCTGGCTGTAAGTCCCAGGCAAATGTAAAACATCTCAAAAGATTCATGAAAAGAACTCTGATTTATTAAGTCTTGTCTATATGTTATGGGTGCTTGTCCGTTGATTGTTGTTTTATCTGTCTTTGTTGCTTATTGTTTGTCTATTAAGCATGCCTTTAATTTAATTTAATTTAATTTAATTTAATTTAATTTAATAAGAAAAGAAACCTAGGTGGCCAGGCCATTTACTGAATTTCCCCAGAGCAAACATGATGTGGGTGAAAGGGCGAGGGCTACGCCCTCCATCTTGCCCCAGGGTAAGTGCTCCATCTTACCTTGGCCACGTGCTTGGCAAGGAGCTTCTTCCCGGAAGTCTAAGCCTCTGCTAGCCACACCCAGGAACAAGACACCGACTTGCTCCTGGCCAATCGGCAGAGCACAGTCCTTTCTCCTCCCCTTACTCCAACCCCCACCTATAAAACCCGTCTCCACACAGAGTTATCTCTCTCTGCTTCCTGTCGCTGTGTTGGCAAGGTCGGGGAGCCGAGCTAGCTCGAAAATAAAGACTTATGCTTTTACATCGGACTGGCTGGCTCCCTGATGTGGTTTCATGGGGATCCTGAAATCTGGGCATAACAGTGGGGTGGGGAGACACGTGGCCGATGGTACATGTCCTAGGAGACAGAGAGAGGTAGAGATAACTAAAAAGGCCCCAGCCCATGAATTCCTAGTCTTTGGTGATCTTGTAAAATGGACGCCCACTCCCGAGAGTGCCATTAAAAGTCTCATTTTCACCATGTTTTTATTTCCCAGTCCGTCATTTGAAATTTGGGTAGATGAGACATTTCTCAGAATTTAGGGATCCGTCTGGGATTTCTGTACCCGGGAAGAGAAAAGGCTAGCTTAAGAGAAGGCGCGCCCCTGCCCAATTTTGGGTGGCCTCTTAAATATGAGCCCCATCTCTACAGATGCTATAGAATAAACCCAAGACTGTTTTTCTTTAAAAGATGGCAAAAATGACACAAGGAAAATATACAGGCTGGGTTTAGGCAACAAAATTAGTGTTTCCATAATAGGTAGTTTTTGAATAATAATGGACCACATTCCAAGGTTAACATTAAAGTCACTGAAAGTTAAGTTATCTCTGTTACAGAATTTGCCAAAGAAAATGCCTTGGATAATAATAATTGGCTTCAAAATCTCAAAATTGTTAAAACATAAATAAATAGATGTAGCTAAAATGAAGGATTTGTGGTGGAGCTTTTCAGTGATGATTATAGGTATATTGGCGGTGGGGGTCCAGTCACTCAGGGGAGACTGGTTGTGCTCTTTTTTGTAGAAGGGGCAGGTCTCATTTCCCACAGCAGCAACCTTAGATGTTATCTCTAAGGAAAAATGTGACAGTTTTAAAATTCAAAGGTGCCTGGAGGCCTGCTTCCCTCCTTCCCCTCTAAACATTCTATTTCTAAAGCCTTTGGTAACTTAAGACCCTGGAGTTTGCTGAATTACATAATAAAAATTATTAAATATCAAGTATTTTGAAATAACAGAATACTGAAATATTAATCTGAGTTTGCCTAATGAAAAATCTAAAGGATAGATTTGAATCTATTAATTAAATATGTCTTATATTTTATTTGAAATATGTCCTTAAAAATGTGAAGATATTACTAATCTTGTTACAGTTAAGCCCCCTTGTACTGGGGAAATGGAACCAACTGTGGTCGAGGGTAGTCTAGGGTACGGGGCAAGTTTATATTAGTAGCTGGAGCAACGGGGCAAAGTTGATTAATAATACCTTGGTAACCGGGCAGTATTAATTAATGTAGCCCTGGTAACTTTGTGTGTGTTTAGCTAACCGTTTTGTAGTTTCTGTGTATAAAAGGCTGGCCTAGAACCAGGTTCAACGCTGTCGTAGGAGAGAACGCCTATGGCAGTCACTGGCCAGTTTCAATAAATCCTCGCTTGCTGCTTAAGACCTAATTGGAGTCGGTGGTCTTACTCTCGAGAAAGTTGGTCCACAACATTTGGAGGCCTCAGCGAGATCCCCAGCAGGGGTGAGAGGGACCCCCTATCTAGGGCAGGAGGCTCTCCCCCGGCAGGGGTGAGAGGGACCCCCTATTTAAGGCAGGAGGCTCTCCCCCATTTATTGCCAGACATGCAGCGAGGACTTATTGAAAAACCCTGCAGGAAGTAAGGCCTGGAGGCACCTGGGGTGAGATCTCACAGAGGGGAGTCAAGTGGAGGGCTGGATGCAGCATTACCTCCCGACTCCAGCCGGTGGCCACAACGGTGGCCACGGCATCTGGCAAGTGTGACTTTCAGTTGCACTGGGTTTGTCTGTCTGGTGTTTGTTATCTGGTATTTGTTGTCAAAAAGTCATCTGCTTCTGTGTGCTCCCCACTGCAGTGTTTTCCGGACTTCAAGGAGCGAGCTGCAGGTTCCGGGCAACCTTAGGTTTCATTTGTCTGGTTTGTTTTGTCTTTGTTCTTTGTTGTCTTTGTCTTTATCAAAATGGGTTAGGGTCAGTCATCTTCGTCGACCCCCTGTCAGTCAGGCTCACTCCGAGTGAGTGGGAGAGGAGCTTGATCACCCCCCGGGAAGCCATAGAGCTCCCTCAGGAATTGGGAATTAGTTAGGAATTGGGTGGATTGTTTAAACTATGAGTGAATGTCTGGTGAAAGTGTATGAGTGTGGAGTGAGGGGGCCTGCCCTCTCCTCTCCTTTATGTGGCTCCACGACTTCGGTTACGGAGTCCGAGTGGGCCCCAACCTGCGGTTCTGCGATTTGTCATATGGCATAATGGTGACTCACCCCCAAGTGGAGGTGACCAGGCCCGGGGTTTATACGGGTGCACCTTAGCTAAGACGAATCTAAGCTCCCAAGGGACGCGGCCAGGCGGGCATCTGATGAGGATCTGTGAAAACAGGTCACCCCCTCCCTTGTCTGTCTCTCACCACCGATCATCATGGGGTCGGGACAAAGTGAACCCACTGTTCTCAATTGCATGTTGGAAACAGCTGTTTGTTTGTGTGGGACTAGCCAATTTACTCTCATTAACTGGTCTGTATGAAGTGAAAGCTACTTTAATTTATTCTGCTTTTCTGTTGATACACCTGGCTGAACGTTTGGGCTGGACCCGTAATGGTCTGCAAAAGTCTCTTGGCAGCAACAAGAATTATTTTTCTCAGAGTCTTTTGCTCATTATTAAAGGGGAATCAGCCCACTTAGCTAATAAAAATTTCTGTCTATCAGTTGATCTTACCTAGGTTGTAAATTTACTGTATTAAATTGAAGTTCTAGGGTAGATTTAAAGGTTAAGATGTTAATGCTTTTGATTTGC
>NW_005370273.1:1019824-1030366 GCF_000412655.1 Myotis brandtii
GGGACTTATGATTTAACCACCGCTTTTCAGGTTCACCATGTTGTCTACGGCCGGCCGGGTCACCCCGACCAAATTCCCTATATTCAAGTGTGGGTCGATATTTTGACTGAAAAACAAGGGTGGTTAAAGAGTTGCCAGAATGAGGAAAATAAATTGGGACAGAGACAGACAGTCCTCTTGGCTTCGGCCCAGAAGGGCAAAACCCCCTGTTCTCCAAGGTCTGGGTGAGGAGGCACTCCCCAGGGTCAGGCCTCCCCCGTATACTCCTCCACCCACTGGTCCCACGGTGGCAAAAGACCCCGATCGGAGCCCTGCCTCCTCCACAGCAGGTTTCCTTTCCTCCGGAAACACCAGTCCAGGGCCCGGCTGCTTTCTCCCCTCCTCGCACTGGGCAGGGGACAGCGTGTGCAGGCACAGAGGGGGAGGGCCGGCGGGGCCCTGCAGGCGTCCCCTGGTCCCGCTCCTGTGTTGCCACTGCGGCAGGCAGGCCGTCCGGACCTGGGTCCAGACAGGCAGCCTTTTGTGGTCTGTGTCCCATTTTCTACCGGTGGCCGGTACGGTTAGAGGGGCCAGGGTCCTTCTTTCTCCCAGAACCCACAGGGTTAATCTCTCTTTTGGAGTCCGTGATTTTTTATAATTGTCAGCAGCTACTGCAAACCCTTTTCACTTCAGAAGAGAGAGAGAGAGGGTCAGGGCAGAAGGGAGGAAACTTGTTCTGGGTCCGGATGGACAGCCTACATCTGACCAAGACAGATTAGAGGCTGTGTTTCCCTTCAGGCGACCCGACTGGAACCCCAATAGTAACAGGGGAAAGGAGGCTCTCGATCGGTATCGCCAGACTCTATTAAGGGGCATCCGAGCTGCTGCTCAGAGACCCACAAACCTCTCTAAGGTGACAGACAGTCCAGGGGCCTAACCCTAATGCCCCGGAAAATCGGAGGGCTGTCAATGTTGCATTTGTTTCCCAGTCGACTCCAGATATTAGAAAAATTGCAGAAGTTAGAGGGCTTTGAGGAGAAATCAATCTCTGAGTTGGTTGAGGTGGCCCAGAAGGTTTTTAACAATCGGGAGGACCCGACGGCAGGTTTAAACACCTGGATGGCGAAGGTCCTCCTGGCCATAAGCAAGGAAAAAAAGGCCCAAGGGGCCGGAGAGACAACAAGGGCAAAGAAAAGCCTCGTGGGAGAAAAGGAGTCCAACCCTGGCTTGGGAAAAATCAGTGTGCATTTTGCAGAAAGGAAGGACATTGGAAAAGGGAGTGCCCTGAACGTGCGAGGGAACCGACTCCCATGTTGGTGAAGGAGGTGGATTAGGGTTGTCAGGGCTCAGCTGGCCCCTGAGAACCCAGGATAACCCTGACAGTGGGGAGCCAAAAGGTGGACTTCCTTGTGGAACTCAGCACTCACTCAGGCCCTCTGGTGGGGAAGGAACATTTCAGCTTCCTGAAAACAGCCGCCTTGAACACGGCCACACTCCTCCCTGACGAGGAGACACTGACTACCTTCACTTCCCTCCACGAGAACTTTGTGGACCAGCCCCTGCAGAATCGGGATGAGACCCTCTACACCGACGGGAGCAGCTTCGTAGAGGAAGGTACCTGGTATGCAGGGGCGGCAGTAGTGACATGAGGAGGAGCCAGGGGAGATCTACAATCTGCCAGAATTAGAAAGAAGCCCTGGTGAGCACCCCGGCACTCGCCCTGCCAGACCTACCCAGGGACTGCAGGGATATATCTCCTCACACTGCCCTTACAGGAGGACACAGGAGCCACCTTAAAGAGGACTCCTGACCTCAGGAGGAAAGGACATTAAAAATGCTCCTGAGATACTCAACCTCCTAGCAGCCATATAGGGGCCAAGGAAGTGGCTAAAAGACCAGTAGGGCCCCTAGAAGTTCTCATAGCCCTGCCAGCACGAAGGCTCCCAGAGAAGCCTACTCATCTGCCAGAGGAGCAGATGCTAGCTGAGAAACTAAGGGCCCGGGAAGGAAGGCTAGATGGCTAATCCTGCCAGACGGAAGGCCTATAGTACCAGAAGCCCTGGGGCGGACCATCACTTCCCAGACCCACCAGAGCACCCACCTGGGGGGAACGAAGCTATCAGAACTACTGGGAAGAGAATTTTACATCCCAGGGCTCCAGAAAATGTCCCAAGACTTAGCTAGAAGGTGCCAAGTGTGTGCCCGGGTGAACCAAGGGCCCCCTGTTGTGGCCACGCTGGGGCAGCGATTCCGAGGTCAGAACCCCGGAGAACACTGGGAAGTGGACTTCACCAAGATACCAGGAGGACAAGGAGGGTATAAATACTTGCTGGTTTTCATTGATACCTTCTCTCGCTGGCCTGAGGCATACCCAACCAAGGCAGAGACAGCACAGGTAGTAGTTAGGAAACTCCTCACTGAAATTGTCCCCCGGTTTAGCCTGCCGCTATACATGGGGTCTGACAATAGCCCGGCGTTTATCGCCAAAGTTACACAATCCATAGTTAAGGCCCTAAGGGTTACCTGGAAATTACATTATGTTTATAGACCACAGAGTTCTGGACAGGTACAGAGGATAAATTAGACCTTAAAGGAAACATTAACTAAATTAAAATTAGAGACTGGCGAAAACTGGGTAAGTCTCCTTCCTTTTGCTCTCCTGAGAGCGAGGTACACTCCATATGTACAAGGATTGACCCCTTTTGAAATAATGTTTAGGCGACTGCCACCATTGGTGCCCAAGTTGGGGGAGGAGGAGGTCGCCCGTCTCTCTACCCATAATTTGCTTAAGTCTTTGCAGGCACTGCAGCAAGCTGCCACATCAGCCCAGCGGATTGTGCAAGAGGCTCACCGAAATGCTGATGTCCCGGGGGCGGATGATGCGAGCCGGTTTCCCCCTGGTGACTTAGTCTGGGTGAAAAGACACCAGCCCGGAGGGCTTGAGCCACGCTGGGACAGTCCGTATACTGTAGTCCTCAGCACCCCCTCAGCAGTCAAGGTAGCCAGGAAGAGACATTAAATCCATCGCACCCAAGTGAAGGCGGCGACAGCGGTGACAGCCCCCGGAGGTAGAAAGTAAAACCAACCCAGGACCCACTGAAGGCGAAGCTGGTACCTGCATACCCAGTACTATCAGCTAGTGGATACTAGTGACGAATCCAGGGTCTGAATTCGTCCTTAAAGACCAGTAGGGAGTGTTAAGTTAAGCCCCCCTTGTACTGGGGAAATGGAACCAACTGTGGTCGAGGGTAGTCTAGGGTACGGGGCAAGTTTATATTAGTAGCTGGAGCAACGGGGCAAAGTTAATTAATAATACCTTAACGGGGCAGTATTGATTAATGTAGCCCTGGTAACTTTGTGTCTGTATCCCAGGTAACTGTGTGTGTTTAGCCAACCGTTTTGTAGTTTCTGTGTATAAAAGGCTGGCCTAGAACCAGGTTCAACGCTGTCGTAGGAGAGAACGCCTATGGCAGTCACTGGCCAGTTTCAATAAATCCTCGCTTGCTGCTTAAGACCTAATTGGAGTCGGTGGTCTTACTCTCGCGAATGTTGGTCCACAACAATCTGAGAAATTACAAGGATTTCTCTTGCCACCTAAAATTAAGGCTTCTAAGAGTTTAAAGTTCAAATTAAGTTAGGAGAAATTATATGGTTGTGATAATAAAATGCATAAAGTTTAGAAATACATTTTTAAGAAAAATAATTCTTGCATTTTCTCTGGAGAAATTAGTTCAAAATAGATTGTAGTCCTTATGTGTACTATGTGTGGTAAAATTTCAACCTAGGATATAATATTTTATATGGTCTGATTAAAAAAGAGGATTCTATGGTCTCAACCAAATTTTTAATATAAAAACCAGTTTAAATTTAATTAATATCTTTTAGAATAATTACAAAAAGTAATATAATCTTTAGGTTATGTATATTTGATGGTCTTTCCAAGTTAGATTTCAAGACTTTAACCTAGAGATAGCCTTGGGACATTTCAAGGGCCCTGGAATGATTCAAGGATTTATTCTCTCTTAAAAGAAATATTTTTGAACTAAATTAGGCTGATCTAATATACTTGAAATCACGTGGGAAGCTTTCTCAAATAAAAATTAATAACTTCTATTTATATACATATATTTTAAAAGTTATAAAAGTTTCCACCTCTAAGGGAGGACAGGACAAAGTTACTGAATACTTCTTAAGCAAAACCAGATTATTCATCAGCGAAATTTTAAGACAAAAAGCCTCAGACAGCCTGCTCTTTATATAACTTTGCTTACTTTGCTTTTTCAATAAAGATGCCTACTTTAATTAATAAATTAGCTTTTTATAAGATAGTCAAGGTCTCATATAATCTCATTTATATGAGAAGCCAGTATTTTATGAGCAACCTGGTTCTAGTAAAGGCCAAAGTAAAAATTTGCATTTGTATGCAAATGAGTACTAGCCAAAAAGAATGCTGTTTAAAAGTAAATTTTAAGCTTAATAAAAAGGAGAAATTTTAAAATCTCTTTCGCTACTATTTACAAAGTAAACTAAAAGTTATTATTCAAGCATTGAATCTCACCATTTAAGACACCATAAGTAAAAAGAGAGTTGCTTTTACTTGATATGTATGCATTACAGTATTAGCCAGCATCTGAAAAGCAACCAAGTTTGTTGCTCTGTTTAAAAGAAAGAAAAGGGTTTTTAAAAGAAAACCCTAAATGTGATCTAGAAATTACTCTGGGAGAAAAAAACAGAAGGAAATTCCCTTCAAATATCTAGAAAACTATAATTAAAAATCAATGTATTAGGCTTCAAAAAGAAAAGTAAATAATTTGCATTTTGCTTCCCTAAACAAAGCTTATGTCAGTATACTCAGCAGAAATCCAATTAGTGTCATTTAGTGTCCACACACAAGGACAAATGAAGTTAGAAAATAAGCCTTATTTCAGACTGATTTAAATTGGCAAATTGAAATAAGTGAATATTCAGGGGAACTTAGTTATACTAGAAGAGAACCTATTCCTGCATTGCAGGATTTCCAAAAGCCAAAATATTGTACAGCAAGCAAAAAATGTCCCCCTTCATGTTAAAACAAAAATGGGAGAATAGTGGAGAAATATCCTGTAAGTAAACTACATCAAGCCTAATTACTTTAATTTTTTTTTCACTTTAAATTTTTTCACTTATAATGCTTATGGCAAAACACCCATGGAATTACACTGGTATCAGAATAAGTCAAAGGAAAATAGTCAGGTTAAAAAGAATGACCCCGAGACTAGTTTATGGAAGAGTCCCTTTATTAACCTTTGGTCGAGGATATGCTTGTATATTTCCAGAAAACTCCTCCAAGCCCCTGTGGAAACTTCAACAATGGATCTGAGAGAGGAACTGACCAAACTACTCCAACCACAGATAGCAATAGCCCCAAGCAACACGCTGACGAGACAGAGGAGAAACAGTCCAGAGATGGGGGATGATAAAGCCACCTTGCTGTGCTAGCAGTCATCAGCTGTGCGTTGGTGCATGTTACCCTGGACAAAGCCAAAGGTCGGACCTGCATTACCATTGCCCACCGTTTGCCCACTATCCAGGACTCGAATATCATTGGTGTCATGTCTCAGGGGACAGTGATTGAGAAGGGAACCCATAAAGGAGCCTTCTGCAAACTAGTTCCTTAGATGCCTGACAACAATTTTGAAAGGACATGAAAGAACTCAATCCTTTTCATTAAATCTAAAAGTCTTAACTCAAGCCCTGCAAGCGGCATACACCTTTCTAAATTTATTAAGAAAACAAAAATGGGAAAATGCTGGAGGCTAAGACCAACAAGTAGTTAACATATAAATGCAAGAAGTCCATCAGAAGGCTAATGGACTTTGATATTCAGCAAGGGCTGAGAATCAGCATAATATTGCTGTTGGCTGAATGGATGAAGGCAATCCCCTAACCCAGTGGTCGGCAAACTGCGGCTCGGCAAACCGTGGCTCACGAGCCACATGCGGCTCTTTGGCCCCTTGAGTGTGGCTCTTCCACAAAATACCAGCTCTTCCACAAAATACCGACTTTTGCACATGGACCACGAAGTTTCAATCACACTGTACATGCGCGCCCGCACGTGGTATTTTGTGGAAGAGCCACACTCAAGGGGCCAAAGAGCCACATGTGGCTCGCGAGCCACGGTTTGCCAACCATGGCCCTAACCTGATAATCCTTTATCATTTACCAAACCTAACCATTGATATGTCTGTTTGCTTTGCTAAAGGGCAAATGTATATTCTAGTAAATAAAAAGCTGATGGGTCCGGAGATTCAGGAGCCACTCCACTAGAGAAAGGTTTCCATCTGGCTCCCCCATAATTTCTAAATTTATATTTCTTGTCTGATATATCCATTTGTGCATCAGCCCCTTCTCCAGACCTTGAACCCTAGCCGCGAATGGATGTGGCTTCACATCTGACATTTCACAAGTCATCACTGCCAATCTCACAATAAAAAAAAAAAAAAAGATGAATAAACTAAAAACAACTATTCTTACATCCATCAGAGTTTCAAGATCACAGCTGCTATTCTCCAGAATTAAAGAGACAGGGAGGCAGATACAGAAAATAGAACTTATTGTACCAGGAATGCAGGAACAGAAATCCCATGGGAACTCTGTTATAAGGTATTTGCACTGTCCATAAGGTGGTATAGTTTTATTTAAAAGAGGATCAGATTGGGTATAAAGGTATATTGCAAACTCAAGAAAAACACAATTAAGACATTTTTTTAAAAGTGTAATTAATGTGCTAAGAGAGGAGGAAAAAAAAATCATGTAAGATGCTCAAAACCAGAGAAGGTAGAAAAATATTGGAAGAAAAAAATAAAGAATAAGGGCAATGAATATAAATGTTTTATTTTCTAAAGTTTTACACATGTCTCCTTTTTCCCCGATTGACCCCCCCCCCCGCCATTCCCACCCCGTTGAAATCTACTTTAAATATCAAGACATGAAATTAAAAGTAAAATGATAGAGAAAAGCATACTGTGCTAACACTAATCAAAAGAAAGCTGGAATAGTTGTATTAACTTCAGACCAAGCCAACTTCAGAGCTAGAAAATTACCAAGGATAGAGAGGCATTATATAATAACAAAGGGGTCTATTTTGAGAAGACATAACAACACTTAATATGTTTGCACCTAACAACAGAGCGTCAAAATATGTGAGGCAAAATCTGATAGAAATGCCAGGAGAAATAGATGAACCCATTGTTATAGTTGAAGATTTCAACACTTCTATCAGTGATTGACAGTGGCAGTGTGCAGAAAATCATTAAGGGCATAGTTGAAATGAATGACACTATTAATCAAGTGAGCCAAATTGATATCCATAGAGTATTTCATTCAATGACAGCATAATGTACATTCCTCACAAGCTCACATGGAACATTCTCTAAGATAAACCACCTCTTGGCCATAAAACATCTCTTCAGTTTAAAAGAATAGAAATCAAACAATGTCTGCTATCAGACCATGATTAAATTAAACTGAAAGTAATAACAGAGATAGCTGGGAAACCCCCAAATAAAACAGAGTGGTTAAATATCAAGTCTCAGGAAATTTGAAAATATTTTCAACTAAAAAAAGACAACTTATCAAAAAATATTTTTAAATATATTTTTATTGATTTCAGAGAGGAAGGGAGATGAAGAGAGAGATAGAAACATCAACGATGAGAGAGAATCACTGATTGGCTGCCTCCTGCACGCCCCATACTGGGGATCAAGCACGCAACCCTGGTATGTGCCCTGACTGGGAATGGAACCTCGACCTCCTGGTTCATAGGTCGACACTCAACCACTGAGCCATGCTGGCTGGGCAACTTAACAAAATTTGTGAGATGTGGTAAAACCAGTGTTAGAGGGAAACTGAGAGCACTGAATGCATAATTTATAAAATTTATATAGAAAATAAAAAGATCTAAAATCAATCATTTAAGTTTCCACCTTAGGAAACTATAAAGATAAGAGTGCATTAAATACAAAGTAAGCAGAGGAAAGAAAAATAAAATTAGAGCAGAAATTAATGAAACTGAAAACAGGAAATGAATAAAGGAAATTAGCAAAAACTAAAGCTAGTTCTTGGAAAGATCGGGTTAACTAAGAAAAAAAAGAAAAAAGACACAAAGTGTTACAGAATTTACCAGGCGACCAGAAAATATACACACAGGAGTACTCAGAGATTCAGGAAAAACCCATTTATTTCCAGATGTTTCACACGTACTAGTACAGTGACTCAGGGGGTCAGTCCTCCAAATCCTGAGCAAGCCAACATGGAGCCATGAAGCCCTCTCTTTATACCCTTTGGTTCCTATGTCCCCCAAATAAGGATCAGACTTCTGGACCTTACACTGGCTTTGCAAAAGCCCCATGTGTTGGGATGGGGGCCATGAGACCACACCTAAAGGCCTGGCCTGGCACCAGTGCCTATAACCCCCTCCAGGGGTTGTGTATTGTTCATGGTTTATGGCCTCTGTAAAATGGGAGTATTTAGGTAAACAGGTCTTGCAAGACCAGATAATTAAGGAAGGGGCAGTGACTAGGCGGTAGGCTAACAGGAATGTGCATTAGGGATACAGAGTTAGGCTTCTAGCACCCCCCCTCCCAATGTCTTATTTTCCTCATCAAAATAACTAATATAAAAAATGAAAGTAAGGCCACCATTATTGACCCCAAGAACATTAAAAAGATAATAAAGGAATACCATGAATAATTAACAACTCTATGCCCACATATTTGATAGTCTAAATGAAATGGGCCGATTCTTTGAAAGACATAAGTCACCAAACCTCACACAATAATATATAATCTGAATAGGCCAATATCTGAAGAAATTGAGTCAATAACTAATAACCTTCCAAAACAGAAAGCTCCAGGCCCAGATGGGTTCACTTATAAATCCTACCTAACATTCTGTGAAATCTCCAAAAATAAAAGCAGCTCTATCTGGTTTGGCTCAGTGGATAGAGTGGGGTCCCGGGTTCGATTCCAGTCAAGGGCACATGCCTGGGTTGTGGGCTCAATCCCCAGTAGGGGGCATGCAGGAGGCAGCCAATCAATGAGTCCCTCTCATCATTGATGTTTCTATCTCCCTCTCCCTTTTTTTCTGAAATAAATAAAAATATTTTAAAAAAATAAAAGCAGAGGGAACACTTTCTAACTCATTTTATGAGGTCAGAAACACCCCAATACTAGACAAAGAAATTACAAGAATAAAAAACTACAGACCACTGTTTCTCATAAAAGAGATGCAAAAATTCTTGAGAAGATATTAAGTTACTGGTAACTATAATAATGCATAGAAAGAATTATACACCATGACCAAGTATACAAGTCTGGTTCAACATTTGAAAATAAATAATGTAGTTTATCTGATCAATAGTCTAAAGAAGAAAAATCACATGAACATATCAATAAATACAGGAGCATTTTACAAAAGTCAACAAACTGGAATTGGGGGGAACTTTCTCAACTTGACAAACAACATTTACAAAAAAACCCTAAAGATTGCATTATACTTAATGTTGAGAAACTAGATGCTTTCCCACTAAAGTCAGGAGCAAGGTAAGAAGTCCCTTCTTACTACTCCTATTCAACATTATACTGGAAATCCTAGTTAATGCAATAAGATAAGAAAGGAAAAGAAAATGGGAAGGAAGTAAAACTTTCTTTGTTCACAGATGACAAGATTGCCTATGTAGAAAATCCCCAAGAAACCACAACAACAAAACCCTCCTAGAATGAATAAGGAATTATAGCAGGGTTGCTGGATATAAACTTAATATACAAATTACTTTCTTATATGCCAGCACTAAATAACTGGAATTTGAAATTTAAAACACAATACCATTTACATTAATGCCACCTAAAATGAAAAATACTGAAGTATACATTAACATATAGATAATAGATAGGTATAATATTTATGTGAGAAAAAATATAAAAATTTAATGAATGAAATCAAAGACCTAAATAAATGGAGAGATGTTCCATTACATGAATAAGAAGACTCATTATTGATAAGATGTCAGTTCTTACCAACTTGAATTATAGATTAAATTAAATCCCAGCAAATTATTTTATGAATATTGACAAACTGGATCTAAAGTTTATAGAGAGGCAAAAGACCCATAATTGCCAACACAATATTGGATAAGAACAAAATTGGAGACTGTCACTATCTGACTTCTGTACATACTATAAAGCTACAGTAATCAAGACAGTATTAGTGGGGAGAAAAAGACAAACAGATCAATTGAACAGAATAAATAGCCCAGGAATAGACCCATATAAATATAGTAATCTATCCTATCTAATAATAGACAAACATGGTAATTGACCATACCTTCGCTACGCCTCCCATTGGCTAATCAGCATGATATGCAAATTAACCACCAACAAAGATGGCAGCTAATTTGCATACTGCAGGTAGGGCGGGACAGCGCGAGCCACCATCCAGGTGCCCATGTGTGATCCCAGAAGCCGCCTGCCTGCCGTCTGTGTGCGCGGCCTGGAGGCCGGCGGGGCCTGCAGTCCGTGTGCGAGG
>NW_005370273.1:1031209-1036008 GCF_000412655.1 Myotis brandtii
CCAGGCTGGCCAGGCACCCAAGCGGGACCCCCACCCTGATCCGGGACACCCTTCAGGGCAAACCAGCTGGCCCCCACCAGTGCACCAGGCCTCTATCCTATATAGTAAAAGGGTAATATGCAAACTGACCCTAACAGCAGAAAGACTGGGAATGACTGGTCACTATGACACACACTGACCACCAGGGGGCAGACACTCAATGCAGGAGCTGCCTTCTGGTGGTCAGTGCGCTCTCACGGGGGGAGCTCTGCTCAGCCACAAGCCAGGCTGATGGCTGCCAGTACAGCGGTGGTGGTGGGAGCCTCTCCTGCCTCCTCAGCAGCGCTAAGGATGTCTGACTGCAGCTAAGGTCTGCTCCCCTCTGGAAAGTGGGCATCCCCCGAGGGCTGCTGGGCTGCCAGAGTGATGTCTGATTGCCATCTTAGGCCCAATCCCCTGGGGAGCAGGCCTCAGCCAGCAGATGGTCATCCCCCGAGGGGTCCCAGACTGTGAGAGGGCACAGGCCGGGCTGAGGAACGCCCCCCCCCCGAGTTCACAAATTTTTGTGCACCGGGCCTCTAGTCTATATAAAAGCCTAAGCTACCGAATGATGCTCAACACAGGAGCTGTCCCCTGATGGTCAGTGCCCTCCCACAGCCAACCTCCTGAGGCCTCTCTTCCCCCATCCCCCCCAGCTGGCCAACCTCTCATGGCCCTTCCCCCCGGCCAACCTCCCACTGCACCTATCAGCCCTGATTGCCGGCCAGGCCGAGGGACCCCACCCATGCACGAATTCATGCACCGGGCCTCTAGTCTTTAATAAAGGAGCAAAGGCCATTTAGTGGATAAAGAATAGTCTTCTTAAAAAATGTTTCTGGAACAACTGGACATCCACATGTAAACAAAATTAATCCAGACTCAGAGGTTTTGTGAAAGGTTCATATATTCAGAGGTTCCCAAATGTTGAAGAAGCTGAGAGGCCAAAGAATGAGGCAGACAAGTCCAGCTGGTTGGTTAATGAACTTAATAAGAGACTTTCAAACAGAAACACATCTTGGGTGACTGCAAGATGGTCATAGCTTTGTGCCTTCCACTCCCCAGACAATGAGTTATACAGCTAAAGCAGTGGGCATAAGTCCTGGGAAAGAAATGTAGGGCAACCAGAGGGCCAGGTGCTGGGAGGGGCTGGGCCATGTCATGCCTCAGGGTGGTTTAAGAGGCAGCTGGCATTGAGGACCCTCCCTCCAGCTGCAAAGCTAGTGGAATTCGGTGACTTGCACAGAGCTCTCCTGTACAGGCCAGACCAGACTGGAGCCAAAGTCCAGGTTCATGCAGAGGTCAAGATGGGGCATTAGTTTCAAGATGGAGTCACCTTTGTTCCACACATACCAACCATACATCTTTCACAAAAATTAACTCAAAATGGATCATAGACCTAAATGAAAGATAATTTAGGAGAAAATCTAGGTGACTCTGGATTTGGCAATGACTTCTAAAATACACCAAAAGTACAATTCATAAAAAAAATTTAGACGTCATTAAAAATAAAAGCTGCTCTGCAAAAGACACTGCAAAGAGCATGAAAACACAAGTCACACTTGGTAGTTAAGTGTTGACCTATAAACCAGAAGTCACGGTTCGATTCCCAGTCAGGGCACATGCCTGGGTTGGGGGCTCAGTCCCCTTTGGGGGGGGGGGGCGGGGATGCAGGAGACAGCCAGTTGAGATTCTTATTATTGATGTTTCTATCTCTCTCCCCCCGCTTCCTCTCTCTGAAATCAATAAAAACATATTTTTTTTAAAAAGACAACCACAGACTGAAAGAAAATCTTTGCAAAATGCATATCTGATAAAGGACTGATATCCAAAATACTTTTCCTCACTTAACGTCATTGATAGGTTCTACAACTTTAAGTTAAATAACATTTAACAATAACAATTATAGCTTAGGCTCAATGATATAAACAAGAGTTAAGTTCCTACAGTATCTTATCAATGTTATAACAAAACACTGTTGAGTGAAACTGTTTTTGTATCCCTGTTGTATAAAAGCTGAAAATAAGAAAACAAACACTCCGAATTTTAAATTGGGTCTCAGATCTTAACAGACACCTACCAAAGAAGATATACAAACAGCAGATAAGCATATGAAAGATGCTCAACATCATATGTCACAAATTAAGTGGCATAGCATTACACATCTATCAGGACAGCAAAAATCTAAAACAGTGACAACAAATGCTGGTGAAAATGTGGAGGAGCAGGAACTCTCACTCACTGGTGGAAATGCAAACAGGGTCACCCACCTTAGAAGAGAGTTTGGCAGTTTCTTACCAACGAAACAGTCTTACCATACAATGCAGCAGTCATGTTCCTTGGCCTTTACCCAAATGTTAATTTATGTTACCATGAGTTGAAAACTTATGCTCATTCAAAAGAGATGCACACATGTTTATTCATAATTGCCAACTTGGAAACAACCAAGACGTCCTTCAATAGGTGTTGGGGTCCAACCCCAGCAGGTCCAGGGGTTCCCAAAGGTGTGGACGGAGTCAACGAAGAAGAAATGACATGGAGACAGCGTTCAGTTGATCAACAGCCTAGCCAGGTTCTCTAGTCAGGTTCTCCAGCCAGGTTCTGTCTTTATTATCCTATTACATCTGTATTTATACCAGTTGATTTTAATCCTATCCATTCTATTCCAAAGGTTAGGGCTTTTGTTATCTCCATTCCAAGGAGGTCACTGCATTGTTCTGTTAAGCTACAAGGAAGTAACTGAAGGAGATTATCCTAAGTAAAGATTATGTAGCTTAAGCATGATTGTTCGTAGTTAAAGTGATTAACTACCCGCCTGGCACTTAGTTAAGGGGTTTTACTGATTTATTCCCTTCCTTAGTCCTGTTAATCCCTAACTCTAGGGAAAAATCCCCACCTGGGGAAACAACCTTTCTCAGAGAGGTGACCTTGGTTAAAACACATAGTGCTAAATAGGGGGGCAAACATATTAAGAACAGTATGCCATATACGCCAGGTCCCTTGAAACATATGCTGTGCAGATGTTTCTTCCCTGCAGCGACTGTGTCAAGCAGCAAGGATGGACCGGCTTCCAGCAGATAGGTGAGTGGATAAACAAACTGTGCGACATGCAGACAATGGAATATTATTCAGTGATTAAAATAAATGACCTATCAAGCAAGCTACAAAAAGATATGGAGAGGGTTGTTGATAAGATGGCGGCGGAATAGGCGGACACATCCCAAGGCTTGTCCCGGAGCAAATAGAATGAGCAGCTGAAACGAATAACATCCACCCCGAATTGGTGAAGGAGACTCAACTGGTGAGACAATTTGCAGCCGGGAAGGGCAGAGTTCCCCTGGAAAGTCCAGGGCACTGCAACCATGTGAGCAGCTGACAAGTGAGCAGCACACTCCTGTCCAAGGAGCATCAGCCCCGCGAGCAGCGTGCCCCAGGCCTAAGAGCAGCAGCCTCATGTGGCCTGCCCCACCCCAAGGAGCAGCAGCTGTGTGAGCGACCCACTCCCCCATCGAGGAGCAGCAACCACGCGAGCAGCCCGACCCGTCCGAGGAGCAACAGCTGCATGAGCAGTCTGCCTACATGTGAGGAGCGGCAGCCCGCCCCCATCTAAGGAGCAAAAGCTGCGTACAGCCCGCACCTTGCACCAGTTCGAGGAGCAGCAGCTGCGCAAACATCTTGCCCTCGTCCAAGCAGCAGCAGCCGCACGAGCAGCCTGCCCAATCTGAGGAGCAGCAGTTCTGCGAGCAGCCTGAACCCATTCGAGGAGCAGCAGCAGCCCACCATGGTCTGAGGAGCAGCAGCCACACAAGCAGACTGCCCACGTCTGAGGAGCGGTAGCCCTATGCAGCACGCACTGGTCTGAGGAGCAGAGCCACACACAGCCTGCACCTGTCCGACGAGCAGCAGCCGGGTGAGTGGCCCGTCCCCGTCCGAGGAGCAGCAGCCACGCAAGCAGCCCACTCCCGTCCGAGGAGCAGCAGCCTTGCAATCAACCTGCCCATGTCCAAGGAGCAGTAGCCCCACAAGCAGCCCACCACATCAGAGGAACAACAGCAGCGTGCAGCCAGCCCCCATCCAAGGAAGAGCAGCCTCCTGATCACCACACCCTCTGTCTGAGGAACAGCAGCTGTGTGAGAAGCCTCCCCCCACCAGCCAGAGGAGCCACCAAGGCTGTGAACAGCACCCACCAGACGAGCTGCTGTCAACTGAGGAGCAGCTGCTACCACAACCACCAAGGAGCAACCACAGCCCGAGGAGCCACTGCCACCCAGGGAGCAGCCCATGAACGACTCAACATCTAGATCTGTCAGTGAGATCAAACATGGGTAGACAAAGAAACCCCCAAAGGAAAGAAAAGGAGGACTCGCCAGAAAGCAGCTAAGTGAAACAGAGGCATGAAACATGTCAGAAAAAGAATTCAAAATAAGGGTCCTAGAGTGCATAAACCGGATGGAGGAAAAAATCAACAACTTATGCAAGAATCAAGAAAAAATGGATGAAAAAATAAATAACTTATGTAAGAATCAAGAAGAAATGAAGAGCGATATAGCTGCAATAAAAAACACCATGGAAAGTTTCAACAGTGCCTAGGAGAAGCGGAGGACAGAATTAGCGAATTAGAAGACAGGGAAGCAAAACACACCCAAACTGAACTGCAATTGGAGAAAAAAATTGAAAGACAGGAGGAGAGCCTAAGGGAGCTTTGGAACAACATAAAACGAAACAACATACAAATAATAGGGGTGCCAGAACAACAGAAAGAGGAACAAGGATTAGAAAACCTA
>NW_005370273.1:1042064-1042859 GCF_000412655.1 Myotis brandtii
GGGTCTCAGGGAATCAACAGGGCAGAGCAAACAGCTATGGCTGATCCTCAGTCCTACCCTAAGAGGCCCCAAGTCTCAGTGTCCTGGTAATCGCTGCAAGCACCTCTGAGAGAAAGCCGCCCTCGAGTTTCGCCTGCTGCCAGACAGTCCAGTTTCTCCCCGTATGAGTCTGGGTCCCCAGAGACTCGCCCAGAACTGGAGTCAGGGCCGTCGGGAGCTTGTGCCTCCTTCCCAATTGCAAAAGATACCGGTGTCCTCCGTTGCCAGCCCCTTTCTGTGTGCACTCGAGCCTCTGTACCTCTGCACTTTACTTCCGCACCTCCTCTGAGTCTCAGTGTGCTTTTCTCTTTCCTTCTAGTTGTAGAATTTCCACTCAGCCAGCCTTCCTGTGGTTCTGGATGATGTCCGTTTTGTCTTTTAGTTGTATTCTTGAAGTGGTTGTGCGAGGCAGCAATCTCCGGTGTTTACCTATGCCACCATCTTGGTTTCCAAGAAGGAATTCTTGCCATTTACAACAACATGGATGGAACGGAGAGTATTATGCTAAGTGAAATAAGCCAGCTAGAGAAAGGTAAATACCACATGATCTCACTCATTTGTGGAATATAGAGTACAACATAGACTAATGAACAGGGACAGAACCAAAGACAGAGAAACAGCGATCAGACTATCAATCCCCAGAGGGAAAGTAGGGGAGGGTGGGGGTAAGGGGAAGAGATCAACCAAAGGACTTGTATGCATGCATATAAGCCAAACCATTGGACATGGACAACAGGGGGATGAGAGCATGAGTGG
>NW_005370273.1:1043669-1047392 GCF_000412655.1 Myotis brandtii
AAGGACTTGTATGCATGCATATAAGCATAACCAATGGACACAAGACACTGGGGGGTATGGGAGGCTAGGGGAAGGTCAAGGGGAGAAAAAAAAAGGAGACATATGTAATACTCTTTGTAATACTTTAAGCAATAAAACAATTTTTAAAAAAAGATATGGAGAAAATGTAAATGCATATTTCAAAGTGAAAGAACCCAATCTGAAAAAACTATATACTGTATGACTCCAAGTATATGGCATTCTGAAAAAGGCAAAACTATGGAGACAGTAAAAGGTCAGTGGTCCAGGGGAGGGAGGGAGGGATGAATAGGTAGCCACAGGGGGTTTTTAGGACAGTGAAACTATTTTGCATGATAGTTTAATGTTGGATTCATGTCATTATACATATTTCAAGACCCATGCAATGTAAAACGCAAAGACTGAGCCCTAATGTAAATTATGGATTTTAGTTCATAATGCATCGATATTGACTCATCAGTTATAACTACTGTACCATGCCAATTCAAGAGGTTAATAATAGGGGAAATTGGGGGAAATGTTGTGGGGGGGATATATGGGAACTCTCTGTACCTTTCATTCAAATATTTTTTTGTTAATCTTCATCAGAGGATATTTTTTCCCATTGATTTTTATTTTCAGAGAGTTTTAAACTCTGCTGTTCAGTTTCCCACTCATGCTGTTTCCAAATTTGGCAAATATCCTAAAAAGGAGTGTGGCAGTGTGTTCGAGGCAGGCCGTTTTTCTGAATGAGACCTCCCAGATATCTAGGTGACCAGGAGTTGAAAACTTATGCTCACTCAAAAAAGTTGCACACATGCTTAGTAGCTTTGTCTCCCGGATACCTAAGACTAGATTAAGCTCTACCATCAAACATCTCCCTATGGGCACACACTGAATGGCTGCCACAGTTGAAAATTTAATGGATGTTTTAAGGACAGTTTTACCTTTACAAAAATAAAAAATAAAAAATTTTGAGCCCTGATAAGTTGCTCAGTGGCTAGAGCATCAGCCTGGGAACTAAAGGGTGGTGGGTTCGATTCCAGTCAAGGGCACATAGCCCAGTTGCAGGCTTGATCCTTGGCCTGGACAGGGCATGTGCTGGAGGCAACTAATCGATACTGATGTTTTTCTCTCTGTCTCTCTCCCTTCCTCCTGTCCGCTCTAAGTATCAATGGAAGAAATGTCCTTGAATGAGGATTAACAACAACAAAATAAAACTGCCAAAGAGAAGGGTAATCCCTGCGTCTTTGGGGTGGACAGACAGACAGTCAGGCACTCAGTCCCCCACGGAGCATGTCTCTCGGCAGGCATCTGAAACCAAACTAAGTCTACAGTCCAGCTTCATCTCAACTTATTTCTTGATTGAACCAGAAAGAGAAAACACTTTCTGATAGGAAAAAAATGTACTCTTAAGTTGTATCGTTCCTTAACAAACAGGTTTTAACATATTGCAAAAATTATAAGATAGACAAACAGGAAAATGTAAACAACAATAAAGAGAAAATTCTCAATATATGTAGACCCAAAGATGATCCAGATGTTGAAATTAGATGACAATGATTTAAAATAGCTATAACAGCCCTAACTGGTTTGGCTCAGTGAATAGAGCGTCGGCCTGCAGACTGAAGGGTCCCAGGTTCGATTCCGGTCAAGGGCATGTACCTTGGTTGTGGGCATATCCCAGATTGCAAAGGGCCAGGGCATTCATATGCAAAAGCCTCTGCGACAGCCTGGGTGGGGCGGGGTCTCAGGGAATCAACAAGGCAGAGCAAGCAGCTATGGCTGATCCTCAGGTAATTGCTGCAAGCACCTCTGAGGGAAAGCCGCCCTCGAGTTCCGAGTTCCGCCCGCTGCCAGACAGTCCAGTTTCTCCCCGTATGAGTCCTGGGTCCCCAGAGACTTCCCGGAACTGGAGTTCAGAGCAGTCGGGAGCTTGTGTCTCCCTCCCAATTGAAAAAGACAACCGTGTCCTCAGTTGTCAGCCCTTTCCACGTGCGACTCCGTACCTCTGCACTTTACTTCCGCACCTCCTCTGAGTCTCAGTGTGCTTTTCTCTTTCATTCTAGTTGTAGAATTTCCACTCAGCCAGCCTTCCTGTAGTTCTGGATGATGTCCATTTTGTCTTTTCATTGTATTTCTGAAGTTGTTGTGGGAGGCAGCAATTTCCAGTGTTTAACTATGCTGCCATCTTGGTTTCACAATAAAAATATTTTTTAAAAAATAAAAATAAATCAATGAAGAGGGGAGAAAAAATGGCGGCCAAATAGGCAGACTTGTAGTGCACCTTGTCCCAGGGCCAGAGGGGAAATACAACTAAATTGGAGAACATCTACCCACAATTAACAAATGAGCCCAGCTGAGGAGGCAACTTATAGCAAGAAAGGACAGAAAATGCCTGGAGACCGGACACAGGACTTTCCCATTGCAATCACTCACCAAGGCTTTGGTGCGGGGAGGGAGGCACAGACTCGAGGTGCCTGAGGAGAGGCAGGACAGGGAAGCAGGGCCAGGAGACGTTGAAAAGCAGTAACCAGCAGTCCCTTCCAAACCTACACGGCCATTTCTCTGCAGAGAAGCTAGGCCCTCCTGGTAGCCTCAGGGAGGTTATAGTGCCTGCCACTTTCTGCATTTTGAGCTTTACAGACTGGATTGGAGGAGGGGCCATCCACCCCACTGTTCTAGAAACTAGATTGATGAAAACTGCAGGGCCCCAGCTGACCCCATTGGTCTCCATATAGAGATCTCTGTCCAACCAAGAACAGAGTAATATTTTTGGCCATTCTCAGAGGAGTAGCTCTGGGACAGGAAAAAACACCCATCATAGTCCCTGAAAGCGAAACAGCACCAACCCACCTAAAGTCCTGTCAGAAACAGACACTTGAGTGATTAAGATTGACAGCTGGCGGACAGGCAAAGAGGGCAGGTTCGCCCCACCTGCTTGCAGCCAAGCCCTGTGGAGATGGACACAAGTGATGGACTGTGGATGCTTGGAGCTTCAAGCAGGTGCTAAAAGTCAAAGACAGTGCCTGGCAGTGGTTAGCACCTAAGTCCTCACAGGACAGAAGATTGGGGTCCTGAACCAGCTCCCATGGGGTATTAAAACTAGGCTGAAGCAAATGACACTTCTGCTGGAAACCAAGATCAACAGTAATTAATATAAATGTGAGGGAGGGAGAAACCAAGATGGCGGCATAGGTAAACACCGGAAATTGCTACCTTGCACAACAACTTCAAAAATACAACTAAAAGACAAAACGGACATCATCCAGAACCACAGGAAGGCTGGCTGAGTGGGAATTCTACAACTAGAAGGAAAGAGAAAAGCAAACTGAGACTCAGAGGAGGTGCAGAAGTAAAGAGCAGAGGTACAGAGGCGCACGTGGAAAGGGCTGACAGCTGAGGACGCGGTTGTCTTTTTCAATCAGGAGGGAGTCTCAAGCTCCCAACTGCTCTGAACTCCAGTTCCGGGCGAGTCTCTGGGGACCCAGACTCATACGGGGAGAAACTGAACTGTCTGGCAGCGGGCGGAACTCAAGGGCAGCTTTCTCTCAGAGGTGCTTGCAGCGATTACCGTCTCTCAGAGGTGCTTGCAGCAATTACTTTGGGACACTGAGACTTGGGGCCCCGGGGCCTAGGACAGAGGATCAGCCATAGCTGTTTGCTCTGCCCTGTTGATCCCCTGAGACCTCGCCCCACCCAAGCTCCCAAGCTGGGCTTTTGCAT
>NW_005370273.1:1052126-1053441 GCF_000412655.1 Myotis brandtii
TTTAGCTTCTTATTTGCAACATAGTATATAGTTGCTTAGAGTTGCAACTGAGAGGCTGGCAAGTTAGGCGGGGAACGTTGGAGTCTGCAGCAAGCAAGCCTCGTGCTCGCTTCAGTGCCTGGCTGCCGGCCGCCATCTTGGCTGACAGTTAATTTGCATATACTCACTGATTAGCCAATGAAAAGGGTAGCGGTCGTATGCTAATTACCATGTTTCTCTTTTATTAGTGTAGATATATATATATGAGGAGTCCGGCAGAAGGCTAGCTGGTACTCCTTTTGATATTCACAGGGTGAAATTTATATTTTATTACTTGCTCCTGACTCAGTGGCCTAAAGCAAACTCCCCCAAAACCTGACAATCTTACTGTTTACTAAACATTACCATTGATATGTCTGTTTGCATTTCTAAAAGGCAATTTTGTATTCTAGTAAATAAAAGCATCTGGGAATGGAGACTCAGAGAGAACTTGACTGCTATGGTCCAGTTTTCCTCTGGTTTCCCCCAGCATCAAAATTAATATTTCGTCTTGTGTGTCATTTGTGCGTCAGCTCTTCCTCCAAGTCTTTGAACCCCGAAAGCCACATTGGCCATGGACTTTCACACACTTCACTTCATTTATTTACTTATTATTATTATTTGCATCTTTATCTTCCTCTCTTCTCTTTTTTCTTCCATTTTTCTTCTCCTTTCTCCTTTTTAGTTTTTCCCTTTCCTTTTACCCCCTTTTTAAAAATTGACTTCGTTATCTGCTTTATTGATTTATTGTTCTAATCTCTGTTGGTTTGTTCATATATCTAATTTCCTCTTCCCTGCTCCTACTTGATTTCCCCTTCTCTTTTCTTTTTCATCACTACTCAATTTTTTTCTCTCTCCTCTTGTTCTTTTCTTCTTCTCCTACTTTTTAGATGTTGCACTTCCTAAATTTAGACCTATCTGCTCTCCTCTATTCTCCTTTTCAAAAAAAATTTTTTTTTCTTGTCTTCTCATTTCTTTTCTCCCTCCTCTATTCTAAACCATGGTCCTTCCCCTACTCCCCCAATTCCTTAACCTTATTTTTTTTTCATTTAAGATCTGCATCTACAGATTCTGCCACCCCCTTTTTCTGGGTGTGCTTTGTTTGTGCTTTTTGTCTATTTGTTTGTTTTATTGTTTTCTCCCCATATTCTTTCTTTTTTTTTATCCCTCTCTATTCTCTCTTCTCTGGTGGTCACTTCTATTGGGGTTATAGGTGTCTTTTTTTTTTTTATTAAATCTTTATTGTTCAGATTACATTTGTTCCTCTTTTTCCCCCCCCCATAACTCCCCTCCTCCC
>NW_005370273.1:1054643-1056503 GCF_000412655.1 Myotis brandtii
TTTTTTTGTCTCCGCATTTTTTATGCTTTCTTGGTGCACCCCCTAATGGTCTTTGTGCGCAGTCTTGTTCTAATTAAGCCTTGATTGTTGTAGTTAAAAAACTAGGGGTTTGACCACCAGGCCGACTGGCTGTGAGAATCACCTGTATCTGCCTATAGGTGTCTTGAGTACATTCATGTTCTGTTCCTTTTGTGACGAGTCTTGTGTTGTATCTTGTGCTGTTTGGTCAGCACCTCCACAACAACTGGCAGGATGTGGTAGGGAGTGCGCCACATAATCAGACACCCTGAGAGGAGACTCCATCCACAAATGGGACAATAACATTCAAGACCCAACTACAACAGGAGAACCCAAATATCTCAATTAGGGGTTTTCCCCAGAATACCCAGCCCAGGAGACCTTAGAGACTGCACCACTGGGTCTAATACATAGAAACCATTATAAAGAACAGCAAAAATGAAAGATGGCAGCATAGGTTAACACCTGAACTTTCTGCCTCACACAACCATGTCAAAACTACAACTAAAAGACAAAACAAATATCATCCTGAACCACGGGAAGGCTGGCTGAGTGGAAGTCCAACAACTAGAGGGAAAGAGAAAAGCACATCTAGACTGGTAGGAGGTGCAGAGGTGCGTGAAAGGGGCTGGCAGCTGGGTACGCTGTGGTTTTTTTCAATTGGGAGGGAGATACAAACTCCTGACTGCTCTGAACTCCAGTTCCGGGCAAGACTCTGGGGACCCAGACTCATATGGGGAGAAACTGGACTGTCTGGCATCAGACCAGAACACAAGGGCCGCTCTCTCTCTCAGAGGTGGTCGCAGTGTTCATTGTTCCTGCATGGGGCTGCGGGACACAGAACCCCAGGGACCTATCAGGGCATGGCTGACAGGCAACCATTGCTGTTTGCACCACCCCATGATTCCTTGAGACCACGCCCCACCCATTTTACAAACCTACCCAAGCTGTGTGCAGAGGCTTTTGCATATGAATGGCCTGGCCTTTTGCAACCTAACGTAACAAACTGCAGCTGGGTCAAAGAACCCCAGAGCTTCCAAAAGAAGGCCTAAGGCTAAGGTTCCAAAAGAAGGTCCACCACCTGGCAGCAGCAGCAGCCTTGCTTCACAGCTGGGCCTCCTCTGGGCACTTCCAAACCCCATACAAAGAGGAGGAATCTACAGATGTCTCTGTAGCTCCTGCTGGGAAGCCCCAGACAGTGGCTGACCTTACACCTCCTTGGAGATAATAACAGATTACAACTCTTCACATCCATAAGAGACACACTCAAGGGGAAGACTCAGTGAGCACCAAAGCCCTACTGAAGCAAGTCCTGCCCCATAAGGGTGTCTGCTGCGCAACAGATCTTCCAGTGTAGACATAGCTGGTCACCACAGCCATTTGGCCTGGAGGTCAATTCCTCCCAGTGATACCAACAGCAATCAAGGCTTAACCACAACAAGACTGTGCAAACATCCCACAAAGGGGTGCACCAAGAGTATCCACCTCAGGTGACTGGGGAGGCTGAGCCACTGGTCCCTATAGGACACCTAGCACACAAAGCCACTCTATCAACACAGGGAAGCAGCCAAAATGCAGAGACAAAGAAACATGTCACAAGTGAAAGAAATGGAGGAAAGCAAACTACTGGATATAGAGTGCAAAACCACGGTTATAAGGCTACTCAAGAATCTTCTTGAAACCTCCGAGAAATTTAGTGAGACCCTCAAGGATATGAAAAAGGACCACCTAGAAATTAATCATACACTGACTGAAATAAAGAATAATATTCAGGGATCCAACAGCAGACTAGAGGATCCCAAGAATCAAGTCAAAGATTTGAAATATGAAGAAGCAAAAAAA
>NW_005370273.1:1057004-1067052 GCF_000412655.1 Myotis brandtii
GGCTAAGGGAGTTCATCACCAAACCAGTATTATATGAAATGCTGAAGGGTATTCTTTAAGAAGAGGAAGAAGAAGAAAAAGGTAAAGATAAAAATTATGAACAACAAAGTGACAACAAATACATATCTATCAACAAGTGAATCTAAAAATCAAGTGAATAAAAAATCTGATGAACAGGATAAACTGGTGAATATAATAGAACCAGGGGCATAGAAAGGGAAATGACTGACAATTCTCGGGGGAAGGGGATGTGGGGAGTGTGGGAAGAGACTGGACAAAAATCAAACACCTGTGGATGAGGACAGTGGCAGGGGATAAGAGCATGGGGTAGGGTGGGAATCGGATGGAGGGGAGCTATGGAGAAAAAAGAGGAACAACTGTAATAATCTGAACAATAAAGATTTATTTTTTTTAAAAAAAAGAACAGCAAAAATGGGGAGACAAAAAAACAATCCCCATATGAAAGTAAAGGAGGAATCGCCAGAAAAGGAAATAAATGAAATGGAGGCAAGTAATTTGTCAGAGAAAGAACTCAGAGTAATGGTTATAAGGATGCTCAAACATCTGGATGAGAAATACATGCAAGTCAATGAGAATTATAAGGAGCTGAATGAGAAATACATTAACATGAGTAAGAATCAAGAGGAAAGGAAGAATTACATAGCTACAATAAAGAACACCCTGGAAGCTTTCAACAGTATACTAGAAGAAGCTGAGGACTGAATCAGTGAGCTAGAGGACAAGGTAAAAAAACATACCCAAGCAGAGCAGCAACTGGAAAAAAAATTAAAAAGCCAGAAAGTTTAAGGGAGCTTTGAGACAACATGAAATGAAACAATATTCGCATAATAGGGGTGCTATAAGGAGAGGAAGCTGAGCAAGGAATAGAAAACCTGTTTGAAGAAATAATGACAGAAAACTTCCCTGACTTTGGGAAGAAAAAAGTCACACAAGTCCAAGAAGCACAGAAAGTCCCAATCAAGATGAACCCAAAAAGATCCACACCAAGACACATCATCATTAAATTGGCAAACATCAACCACAAAGAAAGAATCTTAAAGGCTGCCACAGAGAGACAGAAAGTTAACTACAAAGGAGCTCCCATTAGACCTGTGGTTGGCAAACCGCAGCTCGAGAGCCACATGCAGGTCTTTGGCCCCTTGAGTGTGGCTCTTCCACAAAATACGACGTGTGGGCGCACACTTACAGTGCGATTGAAACTTCGTGGCCCATGTACAGAAGTCGGTATTTTGTGGAAGAGTTGGTATTTTGTGGAAGAGCCACACTCAAGGGGCCAAAGAGCTGCATGTGGCTTGTGAGCCACAGTTTCCTGAGCCGCAGCTTGCCGACCACTGCATTAGACTATCAACAGATTTATCAACAGAAACGCATCAGGCCAGAAGGAAATGGAATGAAGTATACAAAGTGATAAAAAGTAAGGGACTGAATCCAAGAATACTCTATCCAACAAGGCTATCATTCAAAATTGAAGGTGAAATCAGGAGATTTGCAGACAAAAAACAAACAAACAAAAAATGATTACCACCAAACCAGCAATGCAAGAAATGCTAAAGGGACCCTTGTAAAAAGAAGAAATAGAAAGGGAAGAAGAAACACAGGCATAAAGAATAAAAATGGCAACAAACAAGTACCTATCAATAATAACTTTAAATGTAAATCACTTAATTGCTCTGATCAAAACACATAGGGTACCTGAATGGGTAGAAAACTTGACCCATAAATACGTTGTCTACAAGAGACCCACCTTAAAACAAAGGATTCAGAGGCTGAAAGTGAAGGGATGGGGAAAAAATTTCAGGAATATGGAAATAAAAAAAGCTGGGGTAGCAATACTTAAAGTAAAGGCCATAACAAGAGATAAGGAAGGCTACTTCATAATAATACTAAAGGGATCTATACAACAAGAGGATATAACTCTGGTAAACATATATGCACCCAATACAGGAATATATATATACACACACACATATATATACACACACACTTCTGGAGGATATCAAGGGGGGAGAGAACAGCAATACAGTCATAGTAGGGGACTTTAATACCCCACTAACATCACTGGATAAATTTTCTAGACAAAAAATCAACAAGGAGACAGCAATCCTAAATGACACTGTAGAACAGATGGAACTAATTGACATCCTCAGAACACTTCACCCCAAAGCAATGGAATATATTCTTCTCAAATGCACATGGGACATTTTCAAAGATAGACCACATGTTAGGACACAAGCTAAGTCTCTACAAATTTAAGAAGATGGAAATCATATGAAACATCTTCTTGGACCACAATGGCATGAAATTAGAAATCAGCTACAATAAAAATGCTCAAAAACAATCAAATACATGGAGGCTAAATAGCATGCTATTAAACACTGAATGGATTACCAAAGGCATCAAAGAAGAAATAAAAAGCATCCTGGAAATAAATGAATATGAACACAAAACAATCCAAAATCTATGGGACACAGTGAAAGCAGACCTGAGAGGGAAGTTCATAGCATTATAGGCCTACCTCAAAAAAAACAACAACCAAAAAACAAACAAACACACACACACACACACACAACAACAACAACAACAACAACAACAACAACAAGAAAAACTGGTAATAAATTATCTAACATTACAACTTAAAGAAGTAAAAAGAGAACAAGAAAAGCTCACAACACGTGGAAGGAAGGAAAGACTAAAGATCAGAGTGGAAATAAATGACATAGAGACCAAAAAACAATACAAAAGATCAATAAAACCAAGAGCTGGTTCCTCAAAAGGATAAACAAGATTGATGAACTTCTAGCCATACTCACCAGAAAATAGAGAGGACCCAAATAACCAAAATCAGAAATAAAAGAGGTTAAGTAATAACTGACCCCACAGAAAAGGATTATGAAAAAATACTATAAACAACTTTATCCCAACAAATAGGTCAACCTGGACAAAATGGACATATTCCTAGAAAAATACAACCTTCCAAAACTCAATCAGGAAGAATCAGATAACCTGAATAGGCCAATAACTACTGAAGAAATTGAAGCAGTAATCAAAAAACTCCTAGCAAACAAAAGCCCTGGTCTAGACAGATTCACAGGGTATTTTTAGCAAATATTCAAAGAAGAACTAACAAAAAATTCAAGAGAAAGGAACATTTCCAAACTTTCTATGAGTCCAGCATTACCCTAATTCCAAAACCAGATAAAGACATGACAAAGAAAGAGAACTACAGACCAATATCCCTGATGAACATAGATGCTAAAATCCTCTACAAAATTTTAGCAAATCAGATCCAGCAATGTATTAAAGAGATCATATATCATGACCAAGTGGGATTTATTCTGGGGATACAAGGCTTGTACAATATTTTCAAATCAATACATGTAATACAGCACATAAACAGATTGCAAGACAAAAATCACATGATCATATCACTTGATGCTGAAAAAGTATTTAACAAAATCCAACACCCTTTTTATATATATATAAACTCTCAGCAAAGTTGGAATAGAGGGATCATACCTCAACATAATAAAGGCCATATATGACAAACCTACAGCCAACATCATACTCAATGGGCAAAAACTAAAACCATTTCCCCTAAGAACAGGAACAAGACAGGGATGTGCACTTTTATCACTCTTATTCAACATAGTATTGGAGGTCCTAGCCACAGCAATCAGACAAGAATAAAACATAAAAGGCATCAAAATTAGAAAGGAGGAAGTACTAGTAAAACTCTCATTATTTGCAGATGACATGATATTGTACAAGAAAACCCTAAAGATTCCACCAAAAAACTACTAGATTCAATAAATGAATTCGGCAATGTAGCAAGATACAAAATTCATGGCATTTTTATACACCAATAATAAACTCTCAGACAGAAAAACTAAAAAAAAAAAATCCCATTTGTCACTGCAATAAAAAAAAAAATTAAGATACTTTGGAATAAACATAACGAAGGAGGTAAAGGACCCGTACTCAGAAAACTACAGGATATTGAAAAAAGAGATAGAGGAATATATAAACTAGTGGAAGAATATGCTGTGAAGCAATCTACAGATTCAGTGCAATCCCTATTAAAATACCAATGGCACATTTCACAGACCTAGAACAAACACTCCAAAAATTTATATGGAACCAAATAAGACCCTGAATATCCGCAGCAATCTTGAGGAAGAAGAACAAAGTTAGAGGAATCACAATATCAGATATCAAGTTATACTACAAAGCCACTGTACTCAAAACAGCCTGGTACTGGAACAAGAACAGACAGATAGACTAATGGAACAGAACAGAGAACCCAGAAATCAATCCAAGCCATTATGTTCAATTAATATTTGACAAATGAGGCAAGAGCATACAATGGAGTCAAGACAGTCTCTTCAATAAATGGTGCTGGGAAAATTGGAAAGGTACATGCAAAAAAAAAAAAGAGAGAAACTAGACCAGTAACTTATACTGTACACAAGAATAAACTCAAAATGGATAAAAGACTTAAATGTAAGATGTGAAACCATAAAAGTCCTAGAAGAAAACAAAATCTCAGACATCTCTTGTAGCAATATGTTTAACGATATGTTTCCTAGGACAATGGAAACTAAGGAAAAAATAAACAAATGGGACTGCATCAAAATAAAAAGCTTCTGCACAGCAAAAGAAACAATCAACAAAACAACAAGAAAGCCCACCGCATGGGAGAACATATTTGCCAATGTTCTCTCCAATAAGGGTTTAATCTCCAACATATATAGGGAACTCAAACAACTTAACAAAAGGAAGATAAACAATCCAATTAAAAAATGGGCAAAGGACCTAAATAGACACTTCTCTAAAGTGGACATACAGATGGCCAAGAGACATATGAAAAAAATGCTTAAAGTCACTAATCATCGGAGAGATGCAAATCAAAATGACAATGCAGTACCATCTCACACCTGTCAGAATGGCTATCATCAACAAATCAAGAAACGACAAGTGCCGGCGATGATGCGGAGAAAAAGGAACACTCCTTCACTACTGGTGGGAATGTAGACTGGTGTAGCCACTTTGGAGAACAGTATGGAGTTTCCTCAAAAAACTAAAAATGGAACTCCCATTTGAGCCAGTGATCCCACTTCTAGGAATATATCCCAAGAAACCAGAAACACCAATCAGAAAGGATATATGCACCCCTATGTTCATAGCAGCACAATTTACAATAGCTAAGACTTGGAAACAGCCTAAGTGCCCATCAGCAGATGAGTGGATTAAAAAACTGTGGTACATCTACACAATGGAATACTACGCTGCTGTATAAAGGAAGGAACTCTTACCATTTGCAACAGCATGGATGGACCTGGAGAGCATTATGCTAAGTGAAATAAGCCAGTTAGTGTATCACATGATCTCACTCATATGTGGAATTTAATGAACCAAATAAACTGATAATCAAAAATAGACCTTGAATCATAGAAGCATGAACAGACTGTTGAACCTCAAAGGGAAGGCAGGGGAGGGTGGGTGGGAAGAGATCAACCAATGAACTCATATGCATATACGCATAACCCATGGACACAGACAATGGGGTGGTTAGGGCCTGGGGCTAGAGGAGGTTAATGGGAAAAAGGAGGACCTATGTAATATTTTCATCAATAAAAGATTTTTAAAAATAAATAAAATAAAAATCTATAGAAAAAAAATAAATGGAAAAAATATCCTTGGGTGAGAATTAACAAAGCAAAACAAAAAAAGATAGAAGAAAAATGGGCAAAATGGGTAAAAAGATGGAGAGTGTTCACAAAGAAATGGAATATGCAAAGAAAAGTCATATGGACACTGTAGAACTTAAAAATTTGACATCTGAAGTTGATAATGTATTGTAAGGTTTCACAGGGATTGGAGAGAGGAGAAGACAGAATTAGTGAACTTGAAGGAAAATCAATAGAAAGACTTAAGTCAGCACAGAGAGAAAGGAGGGAATAAACAGGGGAGGGTGGCACTGTGAGCCTCTGCACCATTTGACTATTTAGCCACTTGCACGTGCAGCTTTGATTTTTTACAACCTGTGCTGCACGGTCCTCTAAGGAGGAGTCCTGGGACTGACTCGCTGCCGTGCTCTGGCCCTGGTGCTCCCCTGCAGGGTGGTGGGCGGGGGCAGGGACCTGGGGGTTAGCCCTCGCTCCACCACCAACTTGCTGTGGGCCTGGGTCTTCCTGCCTCCCAGACGACAGGCCCCAAACAACCCAGAGTCTCTAGAGCCAAGTTAGGCTGTGACTCCCCAGTTCCAGCACACGGCGGGGTCCCGCTCCGCGGCCTCACTTGGGAATAGGACTGGAACTCTGTCTGTGCGGACCCCACAGCGGGCACCTGTCAGCCATTAAGATCCTGGGTTCTGGGGTTGGCCCCATGCGGCTCCAGCCTCTGCCCCAACTGGGGACTCTGCTCCTGCCCCCACCTGCCCAGTGACTCCCTGCTGAGGTCTCCCCGGACCCACATTAACCAAGGGTCCTCCCCTGGAGGCAGACCCTCAGTCTCTCCATACCCGCCCAGTGTGTTTGCAGAGTAGGTTAGCCTCTCTGAGCCTCCGTTTTCTTGTCTGGGTAAATGGGAGGTCAGCAGCCTGTGTCTCAGCCGGCTTGGAGGATTAAATCCAGCAAAGCTCATCATGGTCCCCAAAGGGTCTAAAATAAAAATAATGCTAAACCGCAAAACAAGTGCAGTAAAGCCCAACCTGTGAACGAGGAGGTCACGGTTCCATTCCCAGTCAGGGCACGTGCCGGGGTTGCAGGCTTGATTCCCGTGTGGAACATGCAGGAGGCAGCTGGTCAGTGACTCTCTCATCATTGATGTTTCTCTTTCTCTCTCTCCCTCTCCATTCCTCTCTGAAATCAATAAAAAATACATTTTAAAAAATAAGTGCAGTAAAGTCCATCAAAATTCTGACTTTCATTGATGATTACTTCCAATGCCTTTTTTTTTTTCTTGACAGATTCTTTTAAAACTCATTTCCCCACTGTTTTAGGGTCTTAGTGCTTGCTTGTTTGGCCGGCACCTTAATAGGCAACAAACCCTCTCCCGTGGGGAAGTCTGAGCAGAGAGGTCAGGGGCTGCCACCTGCCTGCCCTCCACATCCAGTTCTGGCGAAGACCCAGGGGCCCCCATTAGGCAGGCAGGGTGGGGGTCAGAGAGCTGGCCCCAGGGACTGGAGCCAGGCCTGTCCTCACCCAGCACCTGCCCGAGGGGAGCCTGCCAAAGGACAGGCTGGCGTTGGCTCATGATGGAGCCATCCCAAATACTGACCCTGCCCCACTGGGCAGGACTCCTCTCGCTCACCGACCGAGGACAGAGCAGGAGCTGCAGAGCGTCCCTCACTCCCACAAGGACTCCCCCAGTGGGGGTGACTCAGGGCCCCTCTGGACCCCGTCCTCCTCATCAAAAGGTAGCGTCTGCATTTCCCTCTGGCTGCTGTGAGAAGCCTGAGCCGGGGTCCACGCAGCGAAGGGGTTCAGGACTGCGCGCCCCAGCCCTGGCCGCCAGCTGTCTCATCCCTGGGCCCTCTTGGCCTCCCCTGGGACTTAGCCACCTATTCTGGATCCTTTGCCAGCCAGGCATTCTCTCTTTGCCAGCCAGGCATTCTCCACTCATGGTGTGTCTATGTTCAAATTCCTCCTTTTATAAGAACTCCAGTCATAGCAGAGGTTCACCCTGCTCCTTATTAGCTCATCTTAACTGATTACATCTGCTACGGCCCTATTTCCAAATGAGGCCACCTCCGAGGCCCTAGGGCAGTGATGGCGAACCTATGACACGCGTGTCAGAGGTGACACGCAAACTCATTTTTTTGGTTGATTTTTCTTTGTTAAATGGCATTTAAATATATAAAATAAATATCAAAAATATACATCTTTGTTTTACTATGATTGCAAATATCAAAAAATTTCTATATGTGACACGGCACCAGAGTTAAGTTAGGGTTTTTCAAAATGCTGACACGTAGCCCTAACTGGTTTGGGATAGAGCATCGGCCTGCGGACTCAAGGGTCCCGGGTTCGATTCCGGTCAAGGGCATGTACCTTGGTTGTGGGCACATCCCCAGTGGGGAGTGCGCAGGAGGCAGCTGATCAATGTTTCTAACTCTCTATCTTTCTCCCTTCCTCTCTGTAAAAAATCAATAAAATATATTTTTTAAAAGAATGCTGACACACCGAGCTCAAAAGGTTCACCATCACTGCCCTAGGGCCTAGGCGTTAGGACTCTAACATATAAACTTGAGGGGAGAGAATTCAGTTCAACCCATAAGGCTTCGTGATGGTTCATTTTATGCAGCAAATTGGCAGCTGGGCCACAGTGCCAGACTGGGCCAGGCACTGCTCTGGGTGTTTTCTGCCGGGAGATTTTTGGATGAAATTGACACTTTAATTGGTAGACTGAGCAAAGCAAATGACCCTCCTCCATAATGTGGACAGGCCTTAGGCAATCAGTTGAAGACTTGAAGGGAACGAGCCTGACCTCCCTGAGCAAGAAGGAATTCTGTGGGGAAGCACGGGACTTGGTTGGAATGTCTGTAAGGAGTATTTTCCAAAAGGTCGGGGGCTTTTGCGGGGAACTTGCCGAAGGCGGCAGCCCCTGCATTGACTTTTCCAAACAAGTTGGAGCCCCCAGGTGTTTTGCTGGAATCTCTATGTTTAGTCTTTAGAAGCATGTGCTTTCTCAAGGATGCTCACCCTGCTGATTGTGTCTAGAGGTTAAATTTAGTTCAATCTGTTGCTACAATAAAAGCCTAAGGAGGCAGGTGAACAGGGCTGTCTGGTTCCTATAGCCAGGCAGTCCCTTAGCCTCTCATTCACAGAAACGTGTGTCAGAGTCATCATTCACCTGTTGCTCAGGGTCTGCTGGTCAGTCCTGGCAGAATTCCACCAACAGATGACCTTGGACTCAAACCATAATTCTTTCCCGAGTCTACAGCCTGTCAATCTATCCCATCAGATCTTGGACTGGCCAAGCCCCCCAACTGCATGAGCCAATTCCTTAACATAAATCTCGTGTGTGTGTGTGTGTGTGTGTGTGTGTGTGTGTGTGTGTGTGATATATAGATAGATGAATGGTATAGATATACATATACATAGATGCTGTCGATTCTGTTTCTCTGGAGGACCCTGATTAATACACAGTTGCTTTTAACTTTTTTTGTTTCTTGATTAGTGTATTTAAAGATATAATTTCCCTTGATGCATTGCTCTATGTCCCACAATTTAACTCAGTTCTTGCTGTTTCTAAATTTCTCTTATGATTTTTCATTATGTTAGTTTGAGAACTTATAAAAACTATTTCTTGTTATTAATTTTTATTTTCCTGCCTTTTGGCGAGAGGACATGGTTTATATCACATGGTTTTTAAATATATATATGTTTATTGATTTCAGAGAGGAAGGAAGAGGGAGAGAGAGCTAGAAACATGAATGATGAGAGAATCATTGATCAGCTGCCTCCTGCATGGCCCCACTGGGGATCAAGCCTGCAACCCGGGCCTGTTCCCTGACTGGGAATTGAACCCTGACCTCCTGGTTCATAGGTCAACACCCAACCACTGAGCCCCGCTGGCCGGGCTCTATCACATTTTGAGTCCCTGGAAACTACTGAGGCTTCCTTGGCCCAGCCCACTTTCATAAGTGATTTCATTGCTCAAACCTTCCATATACCTGTTTAATTTTTAATCTGTTTAATTTATTGGTTTCTGAGGGAGCTTTTTAAAATCTCCAAGTACAATTGTTTATTTCTCCCTGCCCTTCTGTCACTTGCTGGTTCACATATTTTGAAGCTATATTTTTAGAGGTCCATGCTATTTTATAATTAGAGGCCCAATTCATGAAATTCGTACATGGGTAGGCCTTCCTTCCCTGGGCTGCCTCTTGGCAGCCCAGGCTGCTGGCTTCACGGCCCCACCTCCCGCCCGCACCCATACCCGCCTTGGCCTGGCGCTGCCTGTGTCCGCTGCCCCCCCTCCCCCCCCCCCCTCCCCCCTTCCCCAGAGCCCCCCCTCCATTGCCCGC
>NW_005370273.1:1067124-1068542 GCF_000412655.1 Myotis brandtii
AGCCCCCGATCAATTGCCCGCAGAGGGTGGCCTGGTCACTTTCGGAGTCTCTGTCTCTATGCTCCTTGGCCTTGAGTCTGAGAACCCTGCCTGTCCAAGCAGAAGAGGCCCCGTGGCGTCAGCCCTGCGGAGTTTTAAAAAGTCCGTGTCTGGGCCCTGACCCTGAATCGGCCCAGCCAGGATCTGAGGGTGGGCCGGAAGGGGTCTTTGTGAAAGCTCTGTCGGGGGGCAAGTGGACAGCCAGGCCGAGCCGCTGCTCCCACCCAAGGGGAGGGGCCTGCGGGCCTCGCAGACTTAGACTAGGCTCAGGACGGCTTTGGCTCCACTGCCCTTTATGGTCAGGGACACCCTGACCGCTCTCGGAATCACTGGTCTCTGCCGATAAAGCTGGTCAGGGCCGCCTCAGCCTGTGGCTCTCTGACTGTCTCCAGTGGCTGCCCCACTGCACTGCCAGGCACTTCTGGCCCAACCAACACCTGCAGGCCCCGGCTCCCCTGCAGGGGCAGGGCCCTGTGGGGCTGGCGAGGCCCCCTACGCACAGGCACGGCGCTGGGATCTGTCTGGGGACCAGGGACAGGAGCCCTGGGTGTGGGAAACAGACCTAGATGTGAGTCCTGGCTGCACCGCCAAACCTCCCGGGACCCTGTCCTCCTGCGTCCGGGTTAGAGCCCTGACCCGCACGGCCCATCCAGGGCCCGGGGAGGCTCTCGCAGTTGTGAAGTCATATTTTTTTATTCTTTTTCATAAAGAGAGTCCCCCAAATGTGACCAGCTTCAGACCCCACAGGACTTAGATGTGCTCTTCCCTACCCCATGGGGTTGCTGTGGTGCTAAACAGGATTCCGTTCAGGAATCTGGGATATACAGATGCTCAATAAATATTACTTCCCTCTAGAACCGCCCCGAAAAGAGATGGACAGAACAGCAGCGGGTGCTTGTTGCATGCCCCCTTTAATACCCACACGTTGCCATGCACAGCCAGTGCCCAGGCCTGGGGCGGGGCGGGAGGTGCTAGGGCCCCTGGCTGCCCGGTGGGGCTGCCGCGGCTCTGACGTGGCTGTGGATCCAGTCGAGGTAGCGGCTGACTTTGGTGTAAATGCCGTAGTTGTGGAGGCGCCCGCAGCCCTCACCCCAGCTCACCAAGCCCACGAGGAACCAGGTGCCACGGAAGGAGGTGACCATGGGCCCCCCACTGTCGCCCTCGCAGGCGTCCCGTGGGTCCCCGAGGATGCCCGCGCACAGCATGTTCTCCGAGACCATGTTGTGCATGACCTGGACGCACTCGTCGTGAGGGGCCACTGGGATCTTAATGAAGTTGAGGATGAAGGTGCGGTTCCTCTTGGTCTCGCTGCGGAAGCCCCAGCCCGTCACCACCGTCTCCCGGCCGACCTGGGTGAGCTCGCGCTCGGCGAGGCCGCT
>NW_005370273.1:1068886-1069844 GCF_000412655.1 Myotis brandtii
GGAGGCAGATGGGCACGACGGTCTGCGAGAGGGAGGCGGGCTGCGCCAGGCGGAGCAGGGCGATGTCATTGTCCGTGGTTCTCCTGCTGTAGTTGGGGTGGATGAGAACCTCCTCGATGTCCAGGTCCACCTCTCCCTTCTCCCGGCGCCGCAGGTCATACTCCCCTGCGGGCAGAGGGGCGGTCAGGGGGGCGGGGGGCAGGGCCCGGTGGAAGGTGCCGTGGCCCACAGCCCACGAGTCACCGCACACGGGGCCCCTTGCTCCCTGTGAAGGGCAGCAGCCATGGTGTCTATCGTGAAGGGGCAGATGCTGGTCTGAGATTCAGACTCACAGACAGAGCCCTGGAGAGCGAGACTGCTGCCAGCCGAGACATGGCAGCAGTGCCAGCCTGGGCACAGAGGGACATGCCATGGTGGGGGCAGGGCAGGAGCAGTGAGGCCCAGAGAGGAGGACCGAGGGGAGCAGAGCTGCAGGGAAGCAAGGTCTGGGCCACACCAGAGACAGGGACGCCTGGGCGTTGCCAGCAGAGCCCCACTGGGGCCACAGGCCCTCAGGCTGTGCTGCAGATGATTGCAGGGAATATGGATCTGGTCTTTGGCAATACACCTGTCCGTCCTTTTTGCATAAAGAATGGAGTAAGCGCCCCCTCCAGAAGTTGGTACAGAGTGTGGCCGAGGCTGGGGGGCCCTGCACGGTGGCAGGGAAGCAGCTGGCTGCTGTGAGTTGCCCACGAGCAGCATGGCCCTGAGGCCAGGCAGGTGCCTGTGGATCTGTGCAGAGGAGGCAAGCGCGTGTGTGACCCTCACACGCAGACACTTGTGAGAAAGCACCTGGGCCGAGGGAAGAGGGCACCGAGAACCCTACCTGCACGCCCCCCAGCGCCCCTGTCTGCAGTCCCCCCACAGGAAGGAGGCTGGGCGCAGGCAGGCCTCTGACCAACGCCTTCTGTAGAGGCTG
>NW_005370273.1:1069965-1071821 GCF_000412655.1 Myotis brandtii
CCCCCGGCCCCAGCCCGCACCAAGCCTGACGGTGAGCTTCTTGGAATCCTCCATGCAGTGGGCGGCCGTCAGCACCCAGGAGGGGTGCACTAGCACCGCCCCGCAGGCCAGCTTCTTCTTCGAGTCCAGCAGGACCACCTGGAATGGGGTGAGCCAGGCCGCTGCGTCTCAGCGCAGACCCCGGGCTCAGCCCGGAGGCCTGGAAGCACACCCAGCCTTCCCTTCCGGCCCTGTTCTGGCACCTTCTATGTCTGCACAGTTCACAGAGTGGGCCTGTCCCCGGCTCCTCCCTTTGGTGCCTTTATCACTCGCCTCCCCTCTCCCCCAGCACAGGCAGCACCTCCCTTTTCTGTGCCCCGAGGGGCCCCGGGCTGCTGCCCTCCCTCACCTGCCAGGGGCTCTCTCCCTGCAGGGTCAGCTTCCCGTTGACGAGCCGCGGGTCCACTTGGCCTGCTTGGTCCGTGCTGCCCTTCTTCTCCACGGGGCTCCATGGCCTTCCACAAGGGAATTTCACTGGAGGTGGGGGAGCCGGTGAGGGCCTGCCCGGCACTCCCCCCAGGAGGCCCCGCCTTGTCCACCTCTCGGGTCAGTCAGTCAACGAACAAGAGTCAGAAAGCGGATCACCGCCCGGCCGTGTGTCCTGGGGAGGCTAACGCCTCAGGGTTCAGTTCCCCACCCCCCACCCCGCTGTGGGGAGCGACCTGAGGCACACAGGAAGGGGTGCTGCCCAGCTCCTCCCAGGCCAGACATTGTGGGGAGGAGGAGGTGGCACCCTTGGAGAGCCCCAAGCAGCTCCGGGCACGGCTGTGAGGTGCCTTGTCGAGAAGAGGGCGCCTGACAGAGCTGAGGGCCCGAAGGTGTGCCCGGGCCTGACGGGCCACTCCACTGGGGGGCGGAGAGATGCGGGCAGTGGGAACCATCGCGGGGACCAATAGCGACAGGGAATGGAGCCCCAGAAGCTGCCAGCAGAGGGACACTGGCTGAGGAGGAAGCACGCCCCTCAGTCAGTGACAGGGAGCCAGGGACAGGCCTGCGACAGAACAGCCGGTTCCAGAGCGAAGCCGAGGCCCTGCCCCGGCCTGGGCCTCCTCTGCCCGCGCACCCGCAGACACCTTCCCTGCAGAGGGTGACCGGGAACTGCCACAGACAGGGTGCCCCAGGGCTGGCCAGAGGGGTCAGCAGAGGCCTGCAGGGCGAGCCGGCGCCCCACCCCATCCTGCTCCGAGGGGCAGGAAGCCAGGCAGGCCATCGGCAGGAGCTGGGAGGACAGACCCCTCTCAGGAAGCAGAGGAGAGAAGCCTGGGGCCCGGGCGGGGGCTCTGCTGGGACCTGGCCTTCGGGGGCCCCCAGGAGAGCCTGCCAGCAGGCGCTCAGGATGGCTGTGCCACTGCCGATGGGATGGAGTGAACTCCGATCAGTTAGAACGACTGACATTGTGTTTGTGAATCCTCACTCGAGGATGTTTTTCCATTGATCTTGATGGAGAGTGGAAGAGAGAGGGAGAGACAGAGAGAAACATCGATGTGAGAGAAACACATCGATGGGTTGCCTCCTGCACGAGCCCTGACCAGGACCCGGGCCGGGGAGGAGCCTGCAACCAAGGTATGTGCCCTTGGCCAAAATCGAACCCGGGACCTGTTGGTCCGCAGGACAATGCTCTATCCACTGGGCCAAACTGGCTAGGGTGGAACTATTGATTTTTTTTCAGTAAAAGGATTGGAATACAAAGCTGTGGAACGTTCCTTGAAAGAACACAAAGTCTAAGAAATGGACAACAGAAGAGACAATAAAATAGATCTTCAAGAGGAAGAGAGCTGAGAATAGGAGGTGCCAGAAGAGAACAGAGAAAACGGGGG
>NW_005370273.1:1072464-1073456 GCF_000412655.1 Myotis brandtii
AGTAGTGCGCGCAGCCCCCGTTGTCCAGCGAGCAGTTGGAGAAGCGCACTTCTGGGGCACCAGACAGGGCGTGTTGGAGCGAGGGCAAGCAGTCGGACCCACGGAGCCCCCACATGGTGCTCCCACCTCCTCCCTGCCTCCACATGGTGCTCCCACCTCCTCCCCGCCCCCACATGGTGCTCCTGCCTCCTCCTCACCTCCACATGGTGCTCCCGCTCCTCCCCGCCCCCACATGGTGCTCCTGCCTCAAATCGAACCCGGGACCTGTTGGTCCGCAGGACAATGCTCTATCCACTGGGCCAAACTGGCTAGGGTGGAACTATTGATTTTTTTTCAGTAAAAGGATTGGAATACAAAGCTGTGGAACGTTCCTTGAAAGAACACAAAGTCTAAGAAATGGACAACAGAAGAGACAATAAAATAGATCTTCAAGAGGAAGAGAGCTGAGAATAGGAGGTGCCAGAAGAGAACAGAGAAAACGGGGGAGGGGGGGGGCGATCAAAGAGGCCCCTAAAGAGCTGTGCTTGGAGGTGGAAGAGCCCACAGGTCCCGCGGGACAATGGACCGGAAGAGGCCCCGGAGGAGCAGCCTGCTGACACTCATGGTCAGAGCTGTAAGACTCTGCCTTCTTAGTACATACAGACTGTGATGAAAATGCACGTCTAGGAAAGAAAACGGGGAAGGCAGATGGTGGGCTCCTGTCTCTCCACAGAGCAGCCGGGGTTGAAGCGGGAGTAGGATGCTGAGAGGCAATACAGCCACCTAGAGGGACTGCCCCCGCCCCCGCCGCCCCCCAGCCCCGCCGGCTCAGGGCTCAGGTTTGGGGAAATGAGCTACGTACGGGCTTGGACTCCAGGTGTTGTCTGCAAGATGCAAGGAAAAAAGCAGGCGGGAAGCTGGGAGGGCACAGCCTCTTTGTGGGCTGACTGCGCGTCGGTGGCTCCCCGGTTGCGGGGCTGGCTCCCTTCAGTGGGTCTCGGTGCAGTTCCTCG
>NW_005370273.1:1075320-1076111 GCF_000412655.1 Myotis brandtii
CCTCCTCCCCGCCTCCACATGGGCTCCCGCCTCCTCCCTGCCTCCACATGGTGCTCCCGCCTCCTCCTCACCCCCACATGGTGCTCCCGCTCCTCCTTGCCCCCACGCCCTGCTCCCCAGCTTTGTGCTCACCCCACCTGGGGGGCACCTCACCGTTCCTGCAGAAGCGGCCCTCCCAGCCCTGGTTGCAGTCACAGCGGAAGTCACCTATGCCATCGATACACGTGCCGTGGCCGCAGCAGGGGCTGTCGCACGGGTGCTCCTCGGGGGGCTGGACCGTGCACTGGTCCCCATCTGTGACATGGGGTTTGGGAGATGTCACTGGTGCCACCAACCCCATCTCTGTCCCCACAGCGGCCGAGAGACCCAGGTGAACGGGCACCCAGCCAGGAGTCGGGAGCACTCACCGAGGTACTTGGACCAGAAGGCCAGCTGTGGAGAGAAGGGTTCGCATCAGGGGCCGCCAGCCCAGCTGTGTATGTGGGGAGCCCACGGGCGCCTCCCGGGTCTGGTCCAGGTGGGGCTCGGCAGCCTCTAGCGGCCAGGGGAGAGGAGGGCTTCCAAACAAAGGGGTCAGCCCTGCTTGTCACCAGCGCTGGGACAGCTGCACCCAGAGGAAGGGCAGCCCTTCCTGCCCCTGCTGGCCCCGCACCTGGAAGCCTGCTCCCTGGACCATCTGCTAACACAGCGGCCTCTACAACCAAAGGGGCCGGATGCTCTGCCTGCTCCCAGCCTGCCACGCTCCCCTGGCTTTTCTGCAGCACCCCCGCTCCCGCCCCCTCTGCCCGCCC
>NW_005370273.1:1085163-1094506 GCF_000412655.1 Myotis brandtii
GGGGGAGGGGGGTGCTCACCACTGGAGAACACTGAGTCTGGTTGGGGGGATGGGGGTGCTCACCACTGGAGAACACTGAGTCTGGTTGGGGGGGCTCACTTTGGATCGGGGGCCCAAGCTGGGGTGAGCCTGGGAAGGACTTATGATTCCAGGTCATGACTCTCTCCCCTCCTCTGCTTCCCCCCTTGAAGAGGTGGCTGGAGGCTGAGGGTCAGGAGACTTGACCATTCAGACCTCCCTTTGAACCTCACCCTGGTGTCTGTGTGACCTTGAGCCAGCGTCTTTCCCCGCTGACCTGTTTTCCCTCCAAACTGAGGCTGTCTTACTGTGCTGGGTAAACTGGTCCAGAAATGAGCACCTGCCGCCACATGCCACATGCGGTTGTTCTCTGGCAAAGTTAAACCAGTCTCGCTGTTCTCGGAATTCACCTGTGCAGCCCTGTCTCGACACCACCTCCGCGAGCATGGCCCACGCTCCTCCCGTGGGTGACAGACCGGCACCCAGTGAGGACCCCCGCAGGCCTCCTGGGCTCCGAGAGGGGCTGTCTTGGGGACAGGGCGGCTGGGGTGGGGGATCGAGGCCGGGGCGTGTGGAGGAGAAGCTGAGAGAAAATGCAAAGGCCGGAAGAGAAAGGTGTGCCTGGGTTGAGTCTGGACCGATGACCAAGTGGCTATAGGCCTGAGCTGAAGGGTGAGGCCAGCGGGAGAGGGGGAGGAGGAAGGGCACCCTAAGCAGAGAAGCAGCTCAAAGAGAGGCATAAAGCCCTGGCCAGTGTGTTCAGTGGTTAGTGTGTCGGCTTGTGCACCAGAGGGTCTTGGGTTTGATTCCTGGTCACATGTGGGAAGGAGCCAATTGATCTCTCTCTCTCTCTCTCTCTCTCTCTCTCTCTCTCTCCCCCTACTCCCTCCCTCCCTTCCATTCTCTAAAAAATCAGTGGAAAAAATATCCTGGGGTGGGGATTAACAAAACCAAAAAAAAGAGGCACAAATGCAAGGAGCAGGCAGCCGATCTTCCTGAGACCTCCCCAGCCTCCTGCCCCTCCTGTTGGCTATGGGGCCGGGGTGGGGGGCAGGGTTTCAGGACAGGCTGAGGGGGTGTGACTGATACCCCCCGGCCTGGCCTAGGGCTTTCCCAGCTGCAGGAGTGGGGAGTGAAGGGGGAAGGCTCAGGAGACGCTGTGACCACGTCCCAGGTGGAGGAAGGAGCTCCAGGATGTACCCTGACCTGGGGCTCCCTGGGCCCCCAGCACTCTGCCTGCAGCCCGCTCAGTGGGTGGCTGAAGGCTCACGGCCCCCGGGGTCCTGGGGACGGGGGAGTGGTCTTACCAGGACTGACGGGTGAGCTGGAAATTCCCCCGGCCAGGAGCAGGAAGAGGCTGGCCAGCCGCCACATTCTGGAACTGCTGACACCTGTCTGAGGAGGACCTCTGAGCCCACAGCCCACCAGCCCTGCTCTGCAGCTCCCACTGTGCTGGTGTCAGGCAGAAGCGGGGCTCCCGGCCACCAGGCAGACGCCACCTGAAGCCTTGTCCGCATGGGCTAAGGGCATGCCACCTACTCTGAGGGGAGAGGGGAAGTGGGAAGGGGACTCCGCACAGAAGACCGTGGCAGGCACCCCCAGAACGCTCATGCCCTCCCTATTCTGGGGTGAAAGTTCAGAGTGGGGCCCTGCTGCTCGGCCGGGCCGAGTCACCGCCAGCACCTATCAGACACCAGCGGGGTGTTCCGAGCTCTGTCCCGGTCAGAGGGCAGGCCACCAGGCCAGACTGCGCCCTCCAGGGCAGCAACACCGGGCAGGGACCGAACGGCGCCACGCCTCATTTTCGTCATTTGTAAAATGGATAGAAAACTGTACTTTTGCCTTATAGAGTTATTGTGAGACTTAAGTGAGTGAACTCGCATAAAGCTCTTAAAATATGGTTTGCACATAGCAAATGCTGGGTAAACATTAGCTAGTACTATCTCAGGTAAGGCTCACCGCCACCCCAGACGCAGGCTATGGCGTCACTCCATTTTACGGAGGACAACGAGGCTCCGAAGAGTGAAGTAACGTATTAAAAACCCACTATCAGGAGGTGGCAGAGCTCGGACTTAAGCCCAAGCCCCAAACCACTAGGTGCCCCGCTGGGAGCCAGGGAACCCTGCCTGTCCCCGAGACCAAGGGGTAGGCCCCTGCCCAGGCTGCCCCTGCCGGGCCCATTCCACCGCCACAGGCCGGTTCTGATATCTGTTTAAACCAGAGGCCCCCGGTGGGACGGGGGGTGGAGGGTGCAGGCTCCATGTTGCCTCTGGCACTGGCCCTGGCCCCCCAGGCCCTCAGCTGATGTCCACTTAGAGTCTGGGAAGAAGGCCGTGGAACTGGGCGCCCACCCTGAGGACTGCCAACCAGTGCCCTGGCCTGGCCGGTGCCAGTGCTGATCTCCCTTTACCCCAAGCTCCAGCCACCCCTCCAACCCGGCTCAGGGACTTCTTCAGCCTGTCCGCCCTCCTCCAGCCCACCCCACAGACTTGCCTGGAAGGGGACTTACTGGGGTGGGCCGTGGAGAGACCGCAAGGCCGCCCTCCTGCCGCCATGACAGCCTGGGCCTCTGGTTAATCCGTAACTGCAAATATTTGCCTGTTGGCCCTCAGTGCCCGGCCGCCCTCTCCACAGATAAACAAACTAGTTCCCAGCTCAGCAGCGCCCTGTGCCCGAAGCCCACCTTGCCGCCAGCGGTGCCACCAGGAGGGGGGTGAGGGACGGCCCTTGGACGCTGCGCACAGATGTGGACTTAGGTTAGCCTCCTGGGTCTCACAGAAGGAGGGACAGTGTCCCCGTTTGCAGATGTGACATTTCACCCAGAGACACTGCAGTGCGCCCCAGAGCAGCGCTGGCAATGACGCCAGCCTTCCCCGACCGACGGGGCGCCCGCGCTGGAGGCCCCTGCTTCCGGTGCCTGTATGAAGGAAACTGCGTTTTGTGATGCAAAACCTGGAAGATGTGCCTCTCAGGTCCCTGCCACGTGGGTGCCAGGCAACGGCAGTCGCCCTGTAACTACCCCACAGCTGCCGGCCGTCCCTATGACCTGCCTGGAGGACACTCAGAAGCCCTATCACTTGCCCGCATTCATGGAGGGGAGGTGGCAGGCCTGGCGTAGAACCCAGTTCTTTCTAGCGCCCGTGGCCCCTTTATGAACAGGTGAGAGAAATGAACAGGCTCTGGAAGGCTGAATGGATCAGCTCCCGGCCGAGCCGGAGGGAGCTTTGGCCGGCCGCAGCTTGTCAGCACTCACCAGACACCTGCAGGCCGCCTCCCTGGAGGACCGGCCGCCCCCCTTCCTGTGGTGGCTGCACAGGGAGTCACTGGGTCCCAGTGTCACTCAGATCCTCTCCCGGGGCCCAGGAGGGGCCTCAGAGCCCTCCTTCCACACTGAGCACTGGACTCAGAAGAATGTGAAGCCAGTGTCTGGGCATCGATGTTTGTTTTTTGTTGTTAATCCCCACCCCTCTCTGTTTCCACTGACTGAGGCTGGTTCTGACATTTCTTTAAACCATAGGTGAGGGTGGGGGGTGCCAGGCTCCAGGTGGGGTGGAGGGGTGGAGGGTGCTGCCTCTGGCACTGGGCCTGGCCCCCCAGGCCCTCAGCTGATGTCCACTTAGAGTCTGGGAAGAAGGCCGTGGAACTGGGCGCCCACCCTGAGGACTGCCAACCAGTGCCCTGGCCTGGCCGGTGCCAGAGTCCTGATCTCCCTTTACCCCAAGCTCCAGCCACCTCTTGACTGGAATCGAATCCAGGACCCTTAGTCCACAGGCCCACGCTCTATCCACTGAGCCAAACTGGCCAGGGCTGGTGAAGGTCTATGGCAGCTGTCTAGCAAAGGAGGCAGGAAGCACGGCGACCACACGCCGACCACACGCGAGGCGCAGCTTGCCAGCTGAGGAACTTGGGAAATGCCCCTGTGCCCATGCTTTTGCTCCAGGTACCTGCCCACTTCAGTCCCCGGCAGTCAGTGCTCTGGGCTCTCCCTGCTCCATGTCTCCTCCTGTCGTCCCCCACACCCCCCCGCCCCCTGCCTCGCCAACCAAGTGCAAGGCCCGGTGTGCACCAGCGCTCCTCCCCTCACCAACTCCTCACAGGCCACTTGCTCCGCAGCCTCGCACAGCCTCAGGGCCAGGGCCTGGCAGACCGACACCTCCAGGACAGCAGCTGCAGGAGAGGAGGAGGCCGGAGGAGTGCTGGCGGGTGCAGGCCTGGTGCAGGCCCGTGCTGTCTGCACAGGGTCCGCCCCCCCTGAGCCTGCAGGAGGGGCTCTGGCTGAGGCACCCACCCCGCACCAGCCCAGATGCCCAAGCACTGGCCCGAGAAAAGCAGGGCAGCCTGGTGGCAGAGGAGGAAGTGCTGCGCTGCCAGGCCTCGGGGAGCTGCGAGCGGTCAGGGGCCTCCAGCAGAGCCTTGGTGCCCGGCGCCTGCTGGCCTGCAGTGGGGGCACCTACCCTACGGCCTGGCTCCCTCACTGGCTGGCAGGCCCGAGAGGGAAGGGCCCCACCACCTCCCCTGAGCTCTGTGGCTCTGAGAGGTTGGCACCCCCTGCAGAGTGCTACCAGGAGCCGCCTGGTGGGTGGTGCTGCTTCGCCTTGTCTGACTGCAGGTTTCCTTCCCCAAGTGAATCCGGAGGAGAGCAGGGCGTTGGTATCAGAGCCAGCTGTGTTTTTAATAAATCTTTATTGTTGAACGTATTCCATAGGCCCCCCTGCCCCCATGGGCCCCTTGCCAGCTGAGCCTTACAGACGGGAGGGCACTTGTGTGCAAACAGTTGTGTAGTTGTGAGGGTGCAGGCAGAGAAACAAGGAGCAACGGTGTGGGGGAGGGAACAGAAAGACAAACCGGGTGGCATCCTCAGGGGGTGCTCAAACCTCAGCTTTGGGGTCAGGCTCACACAGGTTTACACCTCATCGTGGCTCCTTCCTGGCTGGGTGAACGTCCCTGGACCTCAGTTTCCACCTCTGTAAAACGAGGCTATCGGTAGCCTGCACCGGGTGAAGCAGCCTCTGCAGTTGGATGATCGATGGACAACCATCCCCTCTCTTGGCTCCCCAAGTAGCCTAGAGAGAAGCGAGGGCCACAGGAGGCTCTGAGGGTCGGAGCCTGTGAACTGGATGCGCCCTCAGGAGCATCTGTGCAGGTTGGGAGGAGGTGGGCCTGAAGGGAGGGGGGAGAGGACGCTGCCCCCCGTCTGCCAGCTCAGCAGACACAGCCTCTTCGGTCAGCCCCACTCACCCTGGGACCAGGAACGGGTGTTCTTACCTGGCGTTGGCCCGACTCTGGTAACAGGTGCCAGAACTCACCTTGAGCTGCCTGTGCCCCCAGTGGTTGGAGGTGAGCTGGTGTGGGGAGCTCACAGCCCTGTCTCACTCTCCCCTTGTCCTCTTCCCCCGTGTGTTATGCATGTGATGCAGGGGGCAGCCATGCTGCTCAGGGCTCACCCTCAGTGCGTAGGAGCAGAGAAACCAGGAGGCCCTTGGGGCAAAAGAGGTGGGGTGGGGAGGGGAGGGTGCGCCTTCCTTAAGAAGTGGGAATGGCCCTGGCTGGTGTGGCTCAGTGGCTAGAGCACTGGCCTGCAGACTGAGGGGTCCCGGGTTCGATTCCAGTCAAGGGCATGTACCTCAGTTGCAAGCTCCTCACCGGCCAGGCTCAGGCCCTGGTCGGGGTGCATGCGGGAGGCAACCCATCGATGTGTTTCTCTCACATCAATATTCCTCTCTGTCTTTCCCTCTCTCCACCCCCTCTCTAAAAATCAATGGGAAAATATTTTCTGGTGAGGATTTACAAAAAAGAAGAAGTGGAAATGGATGTCAAGGCATAATGACACATCGGTTCTTTTTTAAAAATCCGGTTTATTGAGGTATAATATACATATGGTGAAATCACAAATATATATTTGTGTCTGATTGGTGTTACCACCCACAATCACGATAGAGGACATTTCTCGCCCTTAAGGTCTCCCTGGGCCCCACCCCCAGTCCCTGGCAACAACTGCTCTGATTTCTGTTGCTTTTTCTAGATGGCATATAAATGGAATTCTACAGGAAATAGCCTTTTGGGACTGGCTTCTTTCACTCGGCATAAAGCGTTGAGAGTCATATAGTTGATGGTATATTAGCAGCCTGTTTTCTGTTGCTGAGCGGTTTCCATTACATGGATGTACCACAAATTGGCTATGAAATAAAGCTGCTGCTGACATGATACACATGTCCTGGTGCGGGTGCATGTCTTCATTGCTCATGGACAAATACCTAGGAATGGAATTGCTGGCTTATGCGGTAAGTACTTGTTTACTTTTATAAAAAAAATGAAAGAAACATAAAAGAACTGATATCCCAGGCGGCTGTACCACCTCCCATTCCAACGGAAGTGCATGCTCCCGTCACTGGGTGTGGTCAGTGTTTTGGTTTTGGTTTTTAAATATTTTTAGCTATTCTAATAGGCGTGTGGTAGTAGCTCATTGTAGTTTTAATTTTCATTTCCCTAATCACTCATGATGTTAAGGATCTTTTTGTGTTCTTATTTGCCTTTCAGATATCTTCTTTTTTTTTCTTCAATTTTAACTTCTATGATGAAAATGTTTTATTTTTTACTAGAGGCCTGATGCACGAAATTCATGCAAGGGGCTCGGCCCTCGCAGCCCTGGCTTCATCTGGAAGGTCATCCGGACGGTCATTCTGCTGTTCGGTCTAATTAGCATATTTGCTCTTTATTATATAGGATTTATTGATTTTGGAGAAAGAGGAAAGGGGAGAGAGAGAGAGAGGGAGAGAGGCATTTATTTGCTGTTCCACTTATTTAAGCCTTCACTGGCTGATTCTTGTCTGTGCCTGAAACCTTGATGTGTCAGGATGACACTCTAACCAACTGAGCTACCAGTCAGGACAGATTTCTTCTTTGGTGATTATCTATTTAAACCTTTAGCCTTTTTATTATTGAGTTGTGAGAGTTTTTATATATTCTGGCAACAAGTCCTTTGTTTCATAAGTATTTGCAAAAATTTTGTTGAGTAAATGCTTTTAATTTTTATGAAATCCAATTATCATATGTCTTATGATTCGTGCTTCAGTGTCCTGCCTATGACACCATTGCCCATGGTCACAAAGGTTCTGCTATGTTTTCTTCTAGAACATTTATGGTTTTAGCTTTGACAGTTAGATCTCCAACCCATTTTGAATTTATTATTTTTTTAAATATATTTTTATTGATTTCAGAGAGGAAGGGAGAGGGAGAGAGAGAGAGAGAGAGAGAGAGAGAGAGAGAAACATCAATGATGAGAGAGAATCATTGATCGACTGCCTCCTGTACGCCCACAACCCGGCATATGCTCTGACCGGGAATTGAGCTGCAACGTCCTGGTTCATAGGTTGATGCTCAGCCACTGAGCCATGCAGGCCAGACTGAATTTACTAATTTTTATATGTGGTATGAGGCAGGGATTAATTCACTTTTTTTTCTAACATGGATAGCTAATTGTTCCAGCACCATTTGTTGAAAATACGGTCTCTTCCCTCATTGCATTACCTTGGTACTTTGTCAAAATCAATTGACTCTGTATGTACTTGCTCACTTCTGTACCCTATTTTGTTCTATTGATCTATCTGTTCATCTTTATGCCTATATCATACTGTCTTAATCACTTAACTGCTGTTATGAGACTGTAGTAAGTCGTGAAATCAGGTAGTATAATTCCTCCAATTTTGTTCTTTTGCAAAATTATTTTGGCTAATTTAGGTCCTTTGCATTTCTATACACATTTTAGAATCAGCTTGTCAATTTATACCAAAAAATCCTTTCTGAGATTTTTTGGGGATTGAGCTGACACTACAGTACAATTTGGGGAGAAGAGGCATCTTAAGACTGAGTGTTCTGATCCATAGAATTTCTCTCCATTTATTTAGGTCTTTGCTAATTTCTCTCACCAATGCTTGCTATTTTCAGTGTACAGGTCTTGAACATATTTTGTTAAACGTATGCCTACTTATTTCATGTTTTTAAAATGCTACTGTAGATTCCTCCTTCTGCGACCTAACATTTGGTGCCAAAACCTGGGAGAGTTCCACGGGGATGGGATCCATCGCCCCGGCTTTGGTCACCCCGAGTTTGCTACTCGGAGAGCAGTAGGCAGTGGCAGCTGGTCCTAGGCTTACCTTAAAATCCTACTCAGGTGACTCAATTACCAGCTTTGATCAGGCTTCCCTCCCTTATTGCCTTCCCTCCCACCCCCCTCCAGTCAGCCAAGGAGGATGCTGGACCAGGAATCTCTCCTTCTCCACTGATGACCCTCCATTTTATACCGGCCAATCTTCTCTAGCTCCAGGCCCAGAAAAGCAGCAAAACCAGACAAGTGACGCTGTGGCAGCCTCAGGACCAGCTTTTACCTCCCAAGTCACTCAACATGATCACTCTCGAGACTTCACCAACCAGTCTATTGGGGAAATCATGCTGCTGCACCCCTTGTCCAGCCCACTACTATCAAAGTCCATTCCCCTGTGGTCTCGACGTCCCACCTCAGCGGGAAGCAATTACAGAAGATATGACCTTCTTCCCTATTCCATAAAACAAAAGGCTGGAATGTTAGGTTTGATGGAGCAATTGAATTGATACCCCTCCCCTGGGAACTAGCTTTTCAGGTCATTTTACTATGGACATTCCCTTTGACCACATTTTACTTGCGGTGATCACATTCCATTATCTCCTCTCCTGGTATGCATAAAGAAGTCTCCGCCCAGAAAAAGCCCACCAAAAGTCCTTTAAAAGCCACTGACTCCCATCATGTCACTGGGTGCTGGAGCCATCCAGGCTCAGCCACCTGGTGTGTGGATGATTGAATAAATTCATAATCCCTCACCATTCTGGCCTCCTGCATTCCTCCTTTGGTGACCTAACAAAACCCAATGTCCAGTATCCTTATAAGAGATAGAAGGGAAGAAGACCATGTGAAGATTGATGTTAAGATGGAGGTATATTGGAGTTATGTTTCCACAAGTCAAAAACCATCAAGATGCACTAGAAGCTGGAAGAGGCATGGAAATATTTCTCTGTAAATGAGGAAAAAATAATTTTTCTGCTATGATTCTAAATTCTTGATTGGGGTTCCTGTTACAAAAAAAGGTTACCACATGATCTCACTCATTTATGGATAATAAAGAACATTATAACCTGATGAACAAAAAGATAGATACAGAGGCAGAGAAGCATTGAACAAACTGTCAAATTACTGTTGGAAGGCTGGGGAGTGTTGGTGGGGGGAGGTAAGAGATCAATCGAAGGACTTGTATGCAAGCATATAAGCATAACCAATGGACACAAGACAATGCGG
>NW_005370273.1:1094532-1097125 GCF_000412655.1 Myotis brandtii
GGGGAAGGTCGGGGAAAAAAAAGGAGACATATGTACTACTATCTGTAACATTTTAAACAACAAAATAAAATTTAAAAAAAGAAAAAATAAAAATAAATAAAATAAAATAAAATGCTACTGTAAATGGCACTTTAAAGATTTCAATTTACAATTGTGAACCGCATCCAGCACGGCCAGGGGTGAACCAGATGAGGGGCAGTGAAGGATTAAAGAAGACAGACAAGAGAATACAGTTGGGGCCAGGTGGATCACTATGCCTGGATGAAGGAACAGTGACCCTGCCTGTAAGCAGGATCTTTATTTTATAGTCAGATCACACAAAGCAAAACAAGGGCAAGATGTTTACAATGTTCTTGCGAATTTCAAATCTGTTTCTTTCCTGTTGTTGCCATTCTCTGAACTCTATCAGGCCTTGTTTAGGCAGCACTTGCTGCACCTCCCACAGCCCACATCCTTAGCTACCTAGGACTGCAGGGTCGGACTATAAGGTCAAGCTTACAACCATAGACTTTTGGCTATAATTGTGCTGGGAGGGCTTTGCCCTCCAAGCTGGGACTTGTATGTGGCTTTGCCACAAGTCAGTCTGAGGCTTGATCCTGTCGGAACCCTGTAGCCGCTCTCCACACAATTGTTTGTTGCTAGTCTTATTGATGGGAAGAGGCCCTTGTTCCCACCTGTTGCTCGTGGGGGTGGAGGTCTTGCAATGTCCCGAGAAAAGGAATTGTCCGAGCCTCGCACTGGAGGGTGAGGTATGATAGAGAGCTTCATTTCTGTGGAATTACACCCCTGGGTTCCCAAGGTCTCATCTCCCTCAGTCCCGCCAAGGAAGAAGTGCAGCTGGGGCTTCAGCAGAGCTAGAACCAGAGCCAGTGTCCAGAGTTCCCATTCCATATTGGAGCTGAGTCCAGTCCAGCATCAGGGTAACTTGGCCTGTGTTTTTCCAGTTGTAGCCCATTTGTCTACTGTACATGTGATCCGCATGCCCATGGACTATATGGGCAAAGGCAAGAGAGCCAAGAGCAACAAGGGAGCAAACTCCCTTTTTTAGGGGATTAAGTATTCCCAAATTTTCTTGGGCTTGCAGTGGCCACACCCATCCTGGCCAATGATCTTTGTTCCCAGGTGTAATAGTCACCCCAACTTCACTGCACATGTGTCCATCTCGCCTTTGTTGGACCCCTCCCCCAAGGGATCTGCAGGGGATGGGCTGGTGGTTCCCCGAGAGTGTGAAATGCAGCTTCCTGGTGAAGCCGCCCAGATGACATGCCGATAATGTCTGCCCCCTTTGCTCTTCTCCTATTATGAATAACTAGGTAATTACAATGGCATCACTAGTATACAGAAATACATTTGATTTTTTTACATTAAGATATTTCTTTTTTCAGTTCTACTGAGATATAGTTGACATAACATTGTATTCATTTTAGATGTACAGAATCATAATTCTGTAGTAGATCAGTGGATCGGCATGAGCAGAGTAGGAACGATAGGCCAGGTACAGTGGGCCACCAGGGCCCAGATGCAAGCCCTTGCACACCATCCCTTAAGCATCAACCCCTGGAGGTGACATCTAGGCCTCAGCTTGTTTCAGCTCCAGGCCCAGAGAAGCAGCAAAATCAGGTGGAGCAACGCCTTGGCTGACATCAGGAAGAGCTGTAACGACTGATGAGCCCCTGCCTGGCTCCGACCAATCAATGGAGACCGTGAGCCTGAGGGGGCACACCTTGAAAGTTGATGACTATTCTATTGAGATCCTCCCCTGAGACCATCACATAAGGCCCTTAAGGCAGGGACCCCTCACTTGCTCTCTCTTTTTCCGGAGCAAACAAAAACCTTTCCTCCCTGTTTGTCTCTAAGGCGCATATCTCTTTCTCTCCTAAGCTCCAAGTGCCTTTCTTGTGCCTCTGTATCTTGTTTCCTGAGCCCATTTTTTCTATGGATCACTTTTTCTACCTCAGTGACTTCAAAATGGTTAAGTAGGAAGAATGGACGCTTTAGGCGTGGATACCCTCCAAGATGAATTTATAGATGCAAAGCTGCTGACTGGCAAAGCACTGGTCTACCAAATCCAGCCTGCACTACAAGTCGAAAAGCCTGCTCTTGTCCGCTTTTCCCTGCCCAATGAGGATTCCATGCCCAAATGCTGTTGCTGAGAGGATTGTTAGCCTGATGCCATCACATTGGACAGCAGAAATCAGTGTAATGTGGGCTTAATAAGAGCAGGGCTGCAAGTCGAAGAATTTTACATTTGACCACCTTTAGTTGGACCACTACATTTTAAAAAGATTTCTTAGCCCTCGTCGGTTTGGCTCAGTGGATAGAGCTTCGGCCTGTGAATCAAAGGGTCCTGGGTTCGATTCTGATAAAGGGCACATACCTTGGTTGCAGGCTCCTCCCCGGCCAGGGCCCTGGTCGGGTCTCATGCAGGAGGCAACCAATTGATGTGTTTCTTTCACATCGATATTTCTCTCTGTCTTTCCCTCTCTCTTCCACTGTCCCTAAAAAAATCAAAGGAAAAACATCATCAGATGAGGATTAATAGAAAGAAAGAAAGAGAGAGAGAGAGAGAGAGAGAGAGAGAGAGAGAGAGAGA
>NW_005370273.1:1097188-1106575 GCF_000412655.1 Myotis brandtii
AAAGAAAGAAAGAAAGAAAGAAAGAAAGAAAGAAAGAAAGAAAGAAAGAAAGAAAGAAAGAAAGAAAGAAAGAAAGAATTTCTTAAAGGCTTGCAGGCAAGGAAACAAAAAGAGGTAAAAGTATGCTCTGTACCATAGGATTAAAATGTCATTGATATTTTTATTAAATACTGGTAATATCTGTTTAATTAGTGCTATTGTATTTACAGTCTTCTTTTAAAAAGCCTTACATGTAATATATATATAATCTATCTATCTTTTAAAAAAGAAGAGCTTACTTTTGTAGAGCAGTTTTAGGTTCACAGCAAAATTAAGGGGAAGATACAGAGAAAACTGAATTTATTTAAGGGAAGGGGTGGAAATGGGGACAAGCAAAGGGGAGGGCTGCACAGAGAAAAGGGGGCCCTGGAGGCAGGTTCAGGGATGAGCCTTGGAAGAGCTGCCGCTGCCCATTGCTCCCCGGGTTACAAGCCTCCTGGGGTCCCTTAGAGGTTGGGGGTATGTGCCTGTGGGGGAATGACAAGGCCGTGCTCCTTGGAGGGAGAGTTCCCACGGGGTCCTTTGTCCTGAGCGGGTTTTTTTGTTTTTGGTGTGTTCTTTTGTCCTGAATGTTCTTATCTCTCTTGCAGGTGGGAATGTTAGGGGAGGTCTCAGGGGAGGGTCTCTATAGAATTTCCATCAGCTTCAAGGCGTGCTCTTTAGGGCCGTGGACTCCACTGATTGGTCGGAGCGGGGCAGGGGTCAGTGCAGCTGAGGCCTAGCTGTTATCGTCAGGGAGGAAAGGTCAGGGGTCTACACCACCTGGCCAGCGAAATGAAAGATCGGGGTGCAGACCGCATGACCAGCGATGTGCTAGGGAGGATAGGTCACCCTGGGGGCAAGGTTCTTGTTCCCCAGTTTTGCCCCTGGCTGGGCACCCGGGGCTTCCTGCCCTGGGCAGTTTCTTTGCCTGGCCCACCGTCCTTGCTCTGGCGGTCTAACAAAGTGTTTTTCCATTTTTTAATTGTTGAAAAATACTGAACGATGAGTATTTTGTAGTAAGTGAAAATTGTATAAAATTCAAATTTCAGCCCAGTCGGCATGGCTCAGCGGTTGAGTGTTGACCTATGAACCAGGAGGTCACGGTTCGATTCCTGGACGGGGCACATGTCTGGGTTGCAGGTTCGATCCCCAGTAGGGGTGTGCAGGAGGCAGCCGATCCATGATTCTCTCTCGCCATTGATGTTTCTGTCTCTCTCCCTTCCTGTCTGAAATCAATAGTGTGTGTGTGTGTGTGTGTGTGTGTGTGTGTGTGTGTGTGTGTGTAAACTCAGTGTTCACAGAAAGGTTTCTTGGAAGTCAGTGCTCACTGGTGAAGCGTGCCCATGCTGATGCTAGCCTCTCAGGACAGCGCAGAGCTGAGCAGGTGAGACTGCGTGGCCCCTGCTGCAATCCGATGGTGCTTGGGCCCAGCTGTTCAGGAGGCAGTTCTGCCTGGGGATAGTACACCCTGGGCTGAGGGGGCCTGTGGCCTGCGGGGACTCCCACCCTGGGAAGCCATTCCAGCCCTGCTAAGCTTCCCAGGGTTTGTCCGCTGGCAGGAGAGCCCTCCTCACCAGCTCCCTGGCGCTGCCCTTTCGGGCGTGACTGGCTGGCCTGGGCTCTGGGGCAGTGGCCCTGGCTGCAACGTGGGGATCCAGTTTTGTCCCACACCATCTCTGGGAGCCCTCCACTATGTGGTGTGGAAGGGTCCCCAGCTAATCCTCACACAAAGTTCAAGGAAGTCAGGCCTGCACGCATATTGCCTGGAGGCTCCCAGGGACAGACACGCCCATCACCTGCAGCCTGGGACAAACTGTCTTGGCATCTGGGCCTTATGACAGTTGTGGCTTGACTCAGTGTTCATTTTTTTAAAAAAATATTCGTGGGTTTATTTATTTTAATCCTCACCTGAGGATACATTTTCACTGATTTTAGAGAGAGAGAGAGAGAGAGAAACATCAATTGGCTGTCTCCCTTACCCAACCCGATCAGGATTGAACCCCCAACGTGCCCTGAGAGGCATCAAACCTGTCACCCTTTGGGGTTATGGGACGACGCTCCAACCAAGTGAGCCACACCAGACAGGTCGACTCAGTATTTTTCAAACCATTTTTTTAAAAAAACTTACCCCTCAGTAAGAAATACAGTTTACATCTCAAAGCTTTGTAAAAAATACTTTTATTGATTTCACAAGACCACCCCTATTGCTGGTGATTGTACTCTTGCCATTGTCTATTCCATTTCTTTCTTTCTTTTTTTGTTAATCCTCACCTGAGGGTATTTTTCCCCATTGCTTTTTCAGAGAGAGTGGAAGAGGGATAGAGAGTGAAACATCAATGTGAGAGACACACATCCACCGGTTGCCTCCCGCACTAGCTCCAATCCAGGGACAGAGAACAAACCCGCAACCCAGGTGTGTGCCCTTGATTGAGAATTGAACCTGCCACCCTTTTGTGCGTGTGGCCAATGCTCTAACCACTTGGAACACTGGCCAGGGCTCTTTTTTTTTTTAAATGATGATCATGAAACACCAAATTTATTTTATGACCTACTAACAGGTTGCAACCTGTGGTATGAAACTGTGTTTGCTGGTACCCAGACATCTGTCTTCTCTTTTCCAATCACAGCACAGCAGGAAAGGGCCCCTTGGTGTGTCGGCAAGAAGCTTCCTGCCTCTCAGTCTCCATGACTCACCTGACTTCCGCCTCCATGAGCAATACACTCATACTTGTCTGTCCATACCTGATGTGCACTGAAACTTGGTAACTGCGACGCCCTGAGGGGGAGGGCAGGACTGGGGAAGGAAAGAGGATTCTGTTTCACTGTGCTTAGGTACTGTTTGCATTTTGTGGCATATATAGTACTTTAAATTTTTTATTTAAAAACATTTCAAACTTGCAAATAGGTGTCAGAAGCAAATGTAACAGTCCTGTACCACCACCAAGTTCATGCAGTCTGCGTTCTGCACCACGCTCCCCGCGGACTCTCCCACCAGCCTCTGCACTTCCCCCGGGAAGTGGATGAAGCCTGCACATTCTCAACATTCTGCCAATTGGTCACGTAAAGACTTGAACTGAGCCCAGCCAGTGTGGCTCAGTGGCGGAGCGTCGACCAAGAACCAGGAGTTCACGGCTCAGTTCTGGTCAGGGCACATGCCAGGTTGTGGGCTCGATCCCCAGGAGGGGGTGTGCAGGATGCAGTTGGTCGATGATTCTTTCTCATCATGGATGTTTCTATCCCTCTTTCCCTCTCCCTTCCTCTCTCTGAAGTCAATAAAAAAAATTTTAAAAAAACTCGAATTGAAAGTTATTTACCATCCTGTAGACCAGTGATGGCAAACCCATGACATGCGTGTCAGAGGTGACATGCGAACTCATTTTTTTGGTTGATTTTTCTTTGTTAAATGTTATTTAAATATATAAAATAAATATCAAAAATATAAGTCTTTGTTTTACTATGGTTGCAAATATCAAAAATTTCTATATGTGACACGGCACCAGAGTTAAGTTAGGGTTTTTCAAAATGCTGACACGCCGAGCTCAAAAGGTTCGCCATCACTGCTGTAGACTGTCCCCTCCTGACACTGCCCACCAGCACCAGTCTTTTATTTTGAACATTTAGACTCACAACAAATGTTGCCAACATACCCCCCTTCAGTCAGATTCTCCTAATGCTCACATCTCATAGAACCGCACTGGATGGGAAAGGGGTTCTGTGGCTCTGGTCAGCTGGTCCTGCACGGCTGGCCATGGCGGGTGGTCACACCCAGGCCTCGCTTCTTCAGTAAAAGGCTTATCTTTTTCTTAAGCAAGCCCTGCCCACTGTTTTTCTGCATCCAGGTCAACACACCTTTGTCATGCCCCTTTTCAGACTCCTCCCTAAAGAGGCAGGCTGATGCCTCTCCTGCTTTCTCCCACCTTCAGGTGAGCTTTCTTACCTTCCCTCCTTCAACTTCAATGCATAAAAGAAACTGCAAACTCATTCTCAGAAGCATTTATCTCAGTCTGTTGAGATCTTGCTTCTAGGTATATTCTCTGCTTGGCTCAAATAAATTTTTGTAAAAATTCTCTGTAGGTTTGGAATTATTTCAGCATGTACTTGGTGTAGAAGGGCAGGATTCTGCAGATGCCCACCCGGGTGAGAAGTCGGCGCGCCCCCGACCCAGGGGGCCTGGTGGAACGCCAAGCGCAGGGAGCCGGGCAGCAGGCACGCTTGTTCCTCCGGCTGGAGCACAGCCGAGCAGGCGGTCCCTGGCTTCTCATCCTGACGCACGTGGTCTGTCCCTCCCTCCTGACTGGAGCTCAGGCGCACAGTCTTTCACGATTGGCTAATTCAAAGGGAGGGGTTGGCCTTTGCCGTTCAAGATGGTGGCCCCAGGGAGCTGCAGGTCATGGGGCCAAACTGACGGCTGCTAAGCTGTTCTTTGACAGAAAAGATGACTAGTTTATTCTCACAATTCCCCCTTTTCTTTATTCAAACTCTGTCTTCAAACTCGCTGACATCCATTGACTTTCCTGCTCTGCAGTGTCCAGGAGGAGACTAACTGCTGTTGGGTCAATGCGGTTCCGATTAGCCCTTGGATAAGACCCCCACACACGGGATGCTGCGACACCCATCACTGCAGCTCCCAATCAAAGGGGTGAGGGTGGACACCATCGCTCCCTTTCCCTTTCCAACCATCGCTCCAGGGAATCGGAGAAGGAGCCTCGGTCCCAGGCTCCCGCTCACTCGTCACTAAAGCTGCCGGTGCCTTAGGCTCAGCGACGGTCCGTGTGCCGTGTTGTCAGGGACGAATGAGCAGCACTGGCCCCAACATGACACACCTTCCTCCTCCTCCTGCCAGAATCCGATCCAAGGCCAACCTGTTCTCCCAGGCAGCCTGCTGCTGGCCTCTAGCTGCTCACTCTCCCTTTAGCTGCGTCTCTAGTGTAGTTAACAAGCCTTTGCTGGTGATAGTAAATACAATCCACCACATTCTTGTTCACAGTGGCCACCAGCACAGGACAGACTCAAACCCTGCGGCAATCTGACTTCTAGCCTTAAACTCCTTGGCGCCACTCCTGGAACCCCAATGGGATCTGTGTGTATATGGGGATCAAAGGAGCCCCCCGGACTCGCTCTCCTCTTCCTAGTCTGTCTGTCCATTGAAAAAGGTTTAGGATGTGCCAACGTGAAAGAGATAGCCATTGTATCAGAGCACACGGTCCACTCCAACTGCTGGGCAAGGCCCAAGTCAGGGTCCCCATGACACCACCAGACATCAGCACAGGTACCGACAGTGCAGCACCATGGGCTTCTGAGGATACTCGGCCATTTACGCATCCAGATACATTTCTCATAAACTCCGAGCACTGTTCCCCCCCTTGAGAGGCAGGAGGTATAGTTTACTTTGGAGGGCGGGGCCTGATCATTTTGGGGGGTCCTTGCTCTTTACCTCTGTTGAATGGGAACAACAGGGCAGAGTCTTATAGGAAGCGTTTCCCAGGCGGTCTCCTCCTGGTACAAGGCAGGCACACATTCCATCCCGTTACTGTCTGAGGTCCATCCGAATGGGAGTGGGACCACTTGGGCCTCTAGCCTTCCTGCCGCGCAAGTGTTAACAGTCGCTTTTATTCAGGGCGCGTACAGAATAGTTAATCCATTCCACCCAGGCATTCGTTCCCTTATATCCTATTTCTATTTACATGGTGGTAGCAGTGGCCTAGGGCCGTGGTCGGCAAACTCATTAGTCAACAGAGCCAAATATCAACAGTACAATGATTGAAATTTCTTTTGAGAGCCAAATTTTTAAAACTTAAACTATATAGGTAGGTACATTGTTATTAACTTAATTAGGGTACTCCTAAGGCTTAGGAAGAGCCACACTCAAGGGGCCAAAGAGCCGCATGTGGCTCTCGAGCCGCAGTTTGCCGACCACTGGTAGGGGATCTTGTCCTATGAAATCTATTCCTTGGCAGTGGCCTAGGGGATCTTGTCCTGTGACATCTACTCCTAAATCTAGTCCAGCCAATCTTTTGACTTAAAGGCTGAAATATCCAAGTCATTCAAGTTATCTATAGCCAATATCTTAACTGGGTAAGCATGATCCAGATTGTACACCTTTCCCCAGCCCACATTGTAAGCCCCTGCAATTTGCCAGAGCCCTCAAGCAAATAGAGCTCAGTACATGATGATTATTAAGACAGCTCACAGTTTTTAGCGTCACTTTCAAGTTAACATGTCCTGGTATGGCTGTTCAAGTTGAGGTGTGTCCACCCTTAACCGTGTGTGATGGGTCCAACCTCGCTCTGCAGTCCAAACAGCAGTCTCTGTGGTAAGCAAGACAGGTAGGGTCCTTCCCAGGAGGGATCCAACTTGCTTCCCTTCCAAGTCTTGATTAGAACAAACGTAGTATTACGGTTGATGGCGACGAACCGAAAACTCAAGAGGGCCTTGGGTCAGGAGGCCTTCGAACCTGAGAGAGATTAAAGTAGAAGAGATACCCAGTACATAGTTCTTAAGAAATTGGTCCCTAGTTTCCATTGTAGGAAGATCTTGAGTCATTCCAGAGCCTATTGAAATCACCTACAGCCAACTCTAGGTTAAAAACAAACAAACAAACAAAACATTTCTTAAAATTTAAACACTAGGAAGGTTGTCAAACCCATCTACCAAAAGATTATGTAGCATTCAAAGAGACAAGAAGGTATTAAACACAAACACAAGCTAGTAAAACTTCCGTTCCCATAACTAAGATTACTTTTTTAATATATGATTAATACAACATATAATAATTTATAGAACTTTTGCTTCAGAAAAAGACTAACCAAAATAAGGTTTATTTTCTAACTTCGTTTGTCCTTGGGTGCGGTCAGCAAATGACACTAATTGGATTTTTGCTATCAGTCTCCCTGAGTACATTGATATAAGCTATTTACTCTCTGTTTAGGGAGGCAAAATGCAAATCACTTACTCTTAAGTGTCCTTGGTTTAGGTACGATAGGATTTACAAGATGGTTCCAAATTGCTGTTTAACTATTTCAATTTCCCTATTCTACTTATCCTGGCTTACTGGCCTGTGTCATTTATTCAACTTCTTTTCAACATTTTTCTTTACAAACACTCTATAACTTTCACAAATCTTTCTTTAGAAACCTTACAACTTTCAGAAATAACCAACTTTAAAAACCACTTTCTTTCTCCTTCAAAATGTGTTTTCATGCCTCATGTTTTCTCTATTATATCAAAACCAAAATTTTAGAATTCTTAACCCTTAGAAACCTTAATTTTTAGGTCATGTGTAAGTAATTAATATTCCTCAGATTAGCAATACATTCACATTTTAAGAGATATTTCAAATAAAATATAAGATGTATTCATTAATAGATTCAAATCCATCCCCTATATTTTTCCTAAGAGGCAAACTCAAATTAATTAATGTTTCAGTATCCTGTTATTTCAAAATATTTAGATGTTTATCATTTAACCCAGCAATGCTCCAAAGCCTTTAAGTTATCAAAAACCTTGGAAAATTGTGTATAGGCATATGAGGCTGGAGAAAAGGCAGGGGGAGGAGGGAGCAGGCCCCGCAGCCTGTTCCCAGGCCTCTAGCTGCTTGGATTCAAAACCGCCACATTTTCCCTTAGAGATAACAGGCTAAGGTTTAGGTGATGAGTTCAGCCTCTGATAGCAGCCGGACTGTTAACTAAAGAAACTGTTCTTTGAAAAGGAGGTGAGAATGTGGCCTTAGGATCTAAAGGCTCAGTGAGGGGTCTCTTCCTTTTCCTCTGTTTTCCTGAGAATAGTATTCCCAAGATAGACATTAACTCAGATCTATGTATACACGTGTGGGCCCCAAAATGGGTATAGCTGGTCAGCTAAGCCACATGGGTCTTCCATCAGAGGTTTTAACTTTTTTTTTACTGCTCCAACTCCTTTCACAACCTAGAAAAGCTGGTTTCTGGTGGCACAGAGGCCTCAGGGCCGGTTGGAGCCTTATCAGGACAGTCCTCCTCCTGATGGGGAGGATGGGACTGCAAATCACCATCTTGGCTGTTCCCTCAGATTGTCTCCTGGTCACATAGGGAGGGGAAGGCAGGACAAGGGATCTCATTTCTCTGTCTGCCCTTGTCCTCTTTTAGGCTTCTCTACTTTTACAGGGAGAAGGACAACTGGCCCCTTCCTCCAACAGGGAGCATAGTCAATCTCCTCTTCAGTGATTGAACTTTTATTATTAACACTAGAGGCCTGGTGCACAAAATTCGTGCACTCAAGGGGGGGTCCCTCAGCACGGTCTGTGCCCTATCCCAGTCTGGGAGCCCTCAGGGGATGTCTGACTGCCAGCTTATGCCTCAGTTGGACATCCTTAGCACTCCCAACACCACCGCTGCGCTCGCCAGCATGAGCCCTGGCTTCTGGCTAAGCAGAGTGCACTGACCACCAGGGGGAAGCTCCTGCATTGAGCATCTGCCCCCGGGTGGTCAGTGTGCATTATAGCGACTGGTCCTTCTGCCGTTCAGCCGATTTGCATATTAGCCTTTTATTATATAGGATATTTATAATTATTACTGAAAAGTTTTATCATAAATCCTTCATTTTAGTTACATCTATTTATTATATCTTAACAACTTTGGGATTTTAAAGCCAATTATTACCTAAAGCATTTTCTTGACCAATTTTGTAAGAGGGATAACTCAATGTGAAAGTACTATTTTATTTTTCTTTATAAAAACAGGAGTGCCCCACTTCACTGCTAGAGAGTACTTCTACAGATCTGTTCCTCCCAGGGTAACGGGGAAAAACAGAACATTGGGGACAAGTTATGGTTATGGGAAATATTAATTATGCTGTTAACTATGATTGCCCTTTCTGTTCAAAGAAAGGACATGCCAACCTGGCTGGGAGTCCCATGCCCCTGGGACCTGGGAGTCACCCTTGGAATTCGGTCCATCCTCATTCAAAAACTGCCCATTATCATAAAAGCATTAATCTTGTTGCCTAACCCAGCCTGCATAGCTTACTTCCTCATATCCATAAACCAGGGAAGAGCAAACTAAAGTCCCTAAAAGATAGAAAGCCAACATTACATTACAGACACACAGACAGAAATCTCACTAGCTAAGAGTTTCTGGTGGCTAACACCCTGAGAGGAAGAGCAGGAAGAGACCCCAAGATTAAAAAGTCTTGGCAGAGGAAGCAAGATGGCAGCAATATAGGCAGACGCGTCCCAGGTCTTGTCCCGGACCAAATGGAGTAAGCAGCTGAAACTAATAACACCCACCCCGAATTGGCGAAATTACTCAGCTGGTGAGACGGTTTGCAGCCGGGAAGGGCAGAGCTCCCCTGGAAAGGTAAAAAACCAGGGATCTGGGCAGGAAAGTTTGCCAG
>NW_005370273.1:1110683-1121171 GCF_000412655.1 Myotis brandtii
TTCCAAAACTCAATCAGGAAGCATCTAAAAATCTCAATAGGCCAATAACTATGGAAGAAATTGAAGCAGTCATCAAAAAGCTCCCAGCAAACAAAAGCCCAGGACCAGATGGCTTCTCAGGGGAGTTTTACCAAACTTTCAAGGAAGAACTAAAACCTATCCTCCTCAGACTACTACAAAAAATTCAAGAGGAAGGAACACTTCCAAGCTCATTCTATGAAGCCAGCATCACCCTAATACCAAAACCAGGTAAAGACAACACAATGAAAGAGAATTACAGGCCAATATCCCTCATGAACATAGATGCCAAAATCCTCAACAAAATCTTAGCAAATCGGATCCAGCAGTACATCAGAAAGATCATACACCATGACCAAGTAGGATTTATTCCAGGGATGCAAGGATGGTACAATATCCGCAAATCAATAAACGTGATACATCACATAAACAAATTGAAAGAAAAAAACCACATGGTCATATCAATTGATGCAGAAAAAGCATTTGACAAAATCCAACACCCATTTTTGATAAAAACTCTCAGCAAGGTGGGAGTAGAAGGATCATACCTCAACTTAATAAAAGCCATATATGACAGGCCCACAGCCAACATCATACTCAATGGACAAAAACTAACACCATTTCCCCTAAGAACAGGAACAAGACAGGGATGCCCACTCTCACCACTCCTGTTCAACATAGTACTGGAAGTATTAGCCATTGCAATTAGGCAAGAAGAAGAAATAAAAGGCATCCAAATTGGAAAAGAGGAAGTAAAACTGTCCTTATTTGCAGATGACATGATATTATACATACAAAACCCTAGAGACTCCATCAAAAAGCTACTAGACTTAATACATGAATTTGGCAAAGTAGCAGGATACAAAATTAATGCCAAGAAATCTGAGGCATTTCTATACACCAATAGTGAACTTTCAGAAAGAGAGATTATAAAAACAATCCCATTTACCATCGCACCAAAAAAATTAAGCTACCTAGGAATAAACTTAACTAAAGAGGTAAAAGACCTCTACTCAGAAAACTACAGGACGTTGAAAAAAGAGATAGAGGAAGACATAAACAGATGGAAGAACATACCGTGTTCATGGATTGGTAGAATCAACATCATTAAAATGTCCATACTACCCAAAGCAATCTATAAATTCAACGCACTTCCCATTAAAATACCAACGGCATACTTCACAGATCTAGAACGAACTCTCCAAAAATTCATCTGGAATAAAAAAAGACCCCGAATAGCTGCAGCAATCCTGAGAAAGAAGAAAATAGGTGGGATCTCAATACCAGATATCAAGATGTATTACAAAGCCACTGTTCTCAAAACTGCCTGGTACTGGCACAAGAACAGGCATATAGATCAATGGAATAGAATAGAGAACCCAGAAATTGGCCCAAACCAATATGCTCAATTAATATTTGACAAAGGAGGCAAGAACATACAATGGAGCCAAGATAGTCTCTTCAATAAGTGGTGTTGGGAAAATTGGACAGATATATGCAAGAAAATGAAACTAGACCACCAACTTACACCATACACAAGAATAAACTCAAAATGGATAAAGGACTTAAATGTACGACAGGAAACCATAAAAATTCTAGAAGAATCCAAAGGCAACAAAATCTCAGACATATGCCAAAGCAATTTCTTCACTGATACAGCTCCTAGGGCAGTTGAAACTAAAGAGAAAATGAACAAATGGGACTACATCAAAATAAAAAGTTTCTGCACAGCAAAAGAAACCATCAACAAAACAACAAGAAAGCCCACTACATGGGAGAACATATTTGCCAACATTATATCTGATAAGGGCCTAATCTCCAAAATTTATAGGGAACTCATACAACTTAACAAAAGGAAGATAAACAATCCAATCAAAAAATGGGCAAAGGATCTAAATAGACACCTTTCAAAAGAGGACATTCAGAAAGCCAAGAGACATATGAAAACATGCTCAAAGTCACTAATCATCCGAGAGATGCAAATCAAAACAACAATGAGGTACCATCTCACACCTGTCAGACTGGCTATCATCAACAAATCAACAAACGACAAGTGCTGGAGAGGATGTGGAGAAAAAGGAACACTTGTGCACTGCTGGTGGGAATGCAGACTGGTGCAGCCACTATGGAAGACAGTATGGAGTTTCCTCAAAAAACAAAACATGGAACTCCCATTTGACCCTGTGATCCCACTTCTAGGAATATATCCCAAGAAACCAGAAACACCAATCAGAAAGGATCTATGCACCCCTATGTTCATAGCAGCACAATTCACCATAGCTAAGATTTGGAAACAGCCTAAGTGCCCATCAGTAGATGAATGGATTAGAAAACTGTGGTACATCTACACGATGGAATACTATGCTGCTGTAAAAAAGAAGGAACTCTTACCATTTGCAATGGCATGGATGGAACTGGAGAGCATTATGCTAAGTGAAATAAGCCAGTCAATGAAGGAAAAATACCACATGATCTCACACATTCATGGATAATAGAGACCATTATAAACTTTTGAACAATAATAGATACAGAGGCAGAGCTGCCTCAAACAGATTGTCAAACTGCAGCGGGAAGGCCGGGGAGGGTTGGGGGGCAGGAGAGAGGAGGGTAAGAGATCAACCGAAGGACTTGTATGCATGCATATAAGCAAAACCAATGGACATAAGACACTGGGGGGTAGGGGAGGCCAGGGGATTGTCTAGGGCGTGGAAAAAAAGGACACATATGTAATACCCTTTGTAATACTTTAAGCAATAAAAAAATTTTAAAAAAAAGTCTTGGCAGCTGCTGGGACTTTCCTGCAGTCTCTTTCATGTGTTCAGCCTCACCACACATAACTGGGTTTCCCCAAAGCGGGACTTGCTCTATCTTTAAACAAATTAAACAAACAACAAAGAGACATACAAAATCAACAGAAAAACTCTTATACAGGTGTGCAACACACTAAAAGTTTACACCACAGAATTCCCTACATTAAGAACCACTAAAGCTGAGCAATGTCTTCTGTCCCTGGTTTGGGAACTGCCCCTTCCCAGAATCTCAGCATTCTCCCCAATGGACTATTTCGGGGGAATATATTCCCTAGAGCTAGAATTTCTGTTTCCCACCCTCAGAATGTCCTTTGTGACCATGTACTCAACCCCCGATGTTGGAGGTTTCTCATACTCCCTGAGATCTGCTTCATCCTTCTCTGGCCACTTCCCTCACAGGAGAATGGAACCGCAGATAAGAACTCCACACTCGCTGTATGTCCAAGACACATCTCAGTCACATACACCCGACCTGTGAGGATACCCAATCACCAAAGTAGTACTCAGTCCATTTCCCATCTTGGCTCATGCATGAAGTTTACCTGATTGCCATGGGTCTTGCTTGGGCCCTACATGTTTCTGGCTAACTTTCAATCCCAAGCTCGTAGTCGGCCCAGGGGTGATGGCTGTCCCTTCTCACCGAGGCCGCTGCAACTTGGCAGCGAGCGCACCTCCTCAGGAGAGGGGGTCCAGTTTCCCCGTGAAGACAAACAATATCCAGGACAAGCCCCCAAATTGTAAGAAATAAGGCGAGCCCTCAAATCCAGGGGTCCTGGTGGAACACAAAGCATACTCAGGAGCCAGGCAACAGGCAAACATCTTTCCTCCTGCAGGAAGGTTCATGCACATAGTCTGGGAGCACACTGCCCTCCGAGCAGGCAGTCTGTTTGGCTTTTTAACCCTGACACACGTGACCTGTCCCTCACTCTTGATTGGAGCTCAGGTGCACAGTCTTTCGCAATTGGCTAATTCAAAGGGAGGGGTTGGCCTTTGCCATTTCAGGATGGCAGCCCCCAGGGAGCTGCAAGTCAGGCGGCCAACGTGGCGGCTGCCTAAACTGCTCTTTGACAGAAAAGATGACTTGTCTATTCTCACACTGGGACCACCCCATGGAGCCAGACCCAGTGCTAAGTACACAGGGACCCAGTGCTCCCCGACTCACCACTTTGCATTAGGTGAACTTGGGTGGGTCTTTTTCTGGGAATCCCAAACCTACCTTTAGGTAGAGGTTCCTGACTTTATTTGAGCTATTCTTATGTGGCTGCTTTTAATTGCTTTTTAAAAATTGGCTCAAAAGAAAAATTAAAATTAACACGGAAAGTTGTGCAGCCAAGGCCAAAAAACTCCACAACAGTCAGCCTCCCTTTAGTACTCGTGAGTTTTTATGTACAAATCATGTAGAGCCTCAGCGTGGGAGTATCTAGAGAAATGTGAGATTTAATAAAAAGTGATATCAGCTTACGGTGGATGAAATGGGGCTCTTTTTGTTTTGGTTGGAAATGGGGTTCTTGGGGTACCCCTGGAATAAGCATTTCCAGAGTCCCCCACAGGACGATGAAATATGGCGGAAAGCTTTACTTCCATGGAATTACACCTCTGGGTTTCTAAAGTTCAATTTCCCTTAGTCCAGTCATAGACATGTAGCTGGGGTTTCAGTGGAGCTAAAATCAGAGCCAGTGTCCAGAGTTTTTCCCCACTTTGGAACCGGATCCAGTTGAGCATGAGGCTAGCTGCAGTCCATTAGTCCATTGCGTGTGAGGTCCACATGGCTGTGGGCCATGTGGGCACATGCCAGGAAGCCAAGTGTGAGCCATGAGCCAAGCAAACCAAGGGGAACCAAGAGAGCCCAAGAGAGCCCAAGAGAGCCAGCTTCTTTGTTCAGGGAATTAAGAATCCCAAATGTCTGTGCACTCGCAGTGGCCATGCCCATTCTGGCCAATGACCTGTTTCCGGTGTGGTAGACAGAAAGCACCTTCCCTAGTCTTCCCAACTTTACTGGGCCTGTTTCTATCTTCCCTTTGTTGGACCGCTGGGGAGTGTAAAGTTGCAGCTTCCTGGTGAAGCTGCCTAAATGAATGCCTATAATACCTGGCCTCTCCCTTGCCTTATTAATAACTCCTTATTAATAACTAGTTAATTACAATAGTATCAGTTTGATACCTCTAAGTTATTTTTTGTGTAAGCTCAATTAGGAAAAAGCAGGCTCTAAAACTGAACTGAATGAATGGGAATGCTAACTGTTAGGTCGCTGAAGGAGGAACACACAAGGCCAGAATGGTGAGGGATTACGAATTTATTCGATCATCTGCACAACAGGTGGCTGAGCCTGGATGGCTCTAGCATCCAGTGATGGGAGTCAGTGGCTTTTAAAGGACTTTGGGCGACTTTTTCTAGGCGGAGAATTCTCTGTGCAGGTCAGGAGGGAAAGATAATGGAATGTGGTCTCAGCAAAAGGGAATGTCCATAGTGAAATGGCCTAAAGGTCAGTTCCCAGGGGAGGGGGTATCAATTCAATTATTTGATCAGACCTAGCATTCCAGCCTTTTTGTTTTATAGAATAGGGACGAAGGTCATGTCTTCCGTACTTACTTCCTGCGAAGAGGGGACATGGAGATCATAGATGGATGGACTTTGATAGTAGTCAGCTGGATGAGGGGTCGCAGCAGCATGATTTCCCCCAGAGACTGGCTGGTGAAGTCTTGAGAGCATCCTGTTGAGTGACTTGGGAGGTAAAAGCTGGCCCTGAGGCTGCCGCAGCGTCACTTGTCTGGTTTTGCTGCTTTTCTGGGCCTGGAGCTGAAATACAGCTGAGGCCTAGTGAAGCATGGTAGCAACCATCTTGGGTAAAAATTGCTGTTTAATATTTTAACCCTGCTGATTTGGCTTCTGTAATTATTTGCTTGCTAAAATAATAGAAAAGTTATTTTGATTTTCTGAACTTATATAACTTATCCCATTCGATTGAATACTCCATTGATTGTGGTTTGAATACCCCATTGATTGTGGTCTTACTGGTCTTTCAAAACACATTCCTCTGCACCTGGAGACCAGGACAGTACGATTACTTTAAATTGCCTCAGTGGCTCGAGATAATGTGTTTCCGTTGACTCAGTGGTCCCAAGACCTGAAACTATAATTAATCTTTGTAGATAACTAACTTGCTCAATCTAATTTCTGTAACAAACTGCTTTTTGCAAACCAGGTTCTTCATGCCAAACCTCAAGATGTAATCAATACCTTTGTGATACTTGCCTATATAAGTCTGATGTTTCGGCCAAGGGGGCACTGTGAGATTTGGAGCCGCTTCTCCCTCGCAGTCGCTGCCGGCTTTATTGATTAAATGACTCATTGATTTGATCTTGCGTCCTGTGTGTCACTCGTGGGGACATTACAACACTAGATGTTATCTTTAGGAAGGAAAAGATCAGGGGTCTACTAGTAAGTTGCTTGACTAGTGATGTGAAAGGGGAGGATAGGTTACCCTGGGGGTGAGGTCTTTATTTTTCCAGTTTTGCCCCTTGCTAGGCATCTAGGGCTTTCTTGTAGGTCCTGAGACAGGGTTTCAAAATAGGTTGAGCAGTGGTTAAGCTCCCTATGCCAGTTCCAACCCCTGCTGTGATGCCGAGGGTTATGAGGAGAGGGATTATCTGGATTGCCCTTTTGTGTCAGACATGGTGGGTTATAGGGACAGGTAAAGACTGATTGTTGGGGGCCACATCTACACTGGGTGAGAGATAGATGAGAGTACAGGTCCCTGTCCAGCTGGTGGGAGGCAGATGTATGTGTTCTCCCCACAGAGGAAGAAGAATCCCTGATCATGGAGACAAGCTGAAAGGTGTAGGGAGAAGAGGTGACTAAAGGGTATGAGGTTCCCTTTCCTGGTTCCTTGCTCCAAGGTGAGAGGTCGTCACCATGGCACTACCGATAAGGGGTGACAGATGAGTGGTTGAGAGTCTATTGCAGTGAAAGTGGGAGGGAATTCTAGGATGGGCTGTTATCTAAGGGAAAAGAGAAAGGAAAGGAAAGGGGCAGTTGAAGCCTGGGACCTGCATGGTTGGATAAGATGTAAAAAGACTGGCTCTAGGAAATAACCATTGGCTTCTGGGGAGACCTGGTAGTCAACCCATTGGGACCAATGGCCGTTTGGCAGTTCTAGGTTAACTGTGGGGTTACAAGCTGATGATGGGAGGTGGTCCATTGATACCAGTATATTGCCCTGTGACCTTGTAAAGCATAAAGGGGCTTGGGTGATTAGTGGGGTGTGTAGGGTGATAGGACCTGTGACTGGGGTGGAGGAAGGAGCTATCTTAGCAAGAGATTGAATATAAGAACGGAAAAGAAGGGAAGCTTGATGCCGGGGCTGCAGGATAATTACCTAGAAGGGTGTCTGCCTTTTCGAGAAACATAGTTCCCTTTTCCTTTTTATAAGCAAGAGTGATTTTTGCCCAATTCCATCTCTGGATTGGGATAGGGATGGTGGTGTGCGCTGAAGAGGAGAGGGAAAGGCAGAGCCAGCAGCCCTGGCTAAGGCTGGATTGGTCTGGCTTAGGAGGGAATGGGCGAGGTTAAGTGTTCGTTGGAGATGAGTGGAGGTGAGAAAGTTCCTTATGGGAGTAGGAGAGGAGGGCTGGGATAGGGTGAGAAGGAGAGCTAATCCCCACTTCCAGGGCAGGGATGGTCCCAAGGGGGGAAAGGGTATGTTTAGGATCTAGAAAGGAGGAAATCTTGTCCCATAAGTAAGTGAAGTCCCTTGGAGAAGGGAGTTCCATAGGAAGGTGAGAGTCTTGATGCGAAGGGGGAGGGGGCAGTAGTAGGATTTGTCCTGGGAGAGGAGCAGGGCTTCCAGGGAAGGCAGGGTTTGTAGGGTCAGTAGACAGGGGGCACGTGCAGGGGTGCTCACTCATGCGTCTTCCTCTGGGATGTGGGCAAGGTGGGGTCTGGTGGGCTCGACCTGGTGGCTATGATACTTAGGGGACTCCAGTTCCTGTGATGGAGGTGTTCCTGAGGTGGGTTTTAGTCTGGAAAGGTGGAACCATGGGGTATGCCTTGATAGTTTAGCTGCAATTGGGGCGGTTAAGAGTACCTGATAAGGGCCTTGCCATCAGGGCTGTAAATTATTGATGGATTTCCTTTAGGAGGAGTAGGGGGATGTCTCTGTAAAAGATCGAGGGAAGACCTGATCAGCATGTTCTTCAGTAATTGTATGATGAGATTTAAAATGAGGACTTAGTCTCCAAGAGAGGTCTCTGTGGGGGGAAGTTTCTTAATAAGAAGGGTCTTCCATACATGAGTTCAAAGGGACTAAGAAAGGAGGGTGCGTGGGGGGTTGCCCTGATGTGCATAAGAGCTAGAGGTAGGAGAGTAGTTTAAGGGTCTTTAGTTTTGAGAGTTAATTTAGTTAGGTGAGACTTAAGGAATTTGCCTTTTCTATTTTGCCTGAAGATTGGGGCTGGTAGGGGGGTGTCAGTTCCACTGGATGTTCAGAGTGGAGGAGACCTGTTGAGTCATTTGAGATGTGAAAGCAGGTCCATCATCTGATTGCAGTGAGGTGGGGAGGCTGAATCTGGGAATGATGTGCTGAATGGGAGCTGTGTCACCTCAGAGGATTTTTCAGACGCAGTGGGGAATGCTTCTGCCCAGCCTGAGAAGGTATCTACGAGGGTTAAGAGATATTTGTGTGTTTTTTAGTATGGGGCATGTGAGTGAAGTCAATTCGCCAGTCTTGTCTAGGGATATGATGTTTTGTGTGAAGGAGAAAGATCTGATGGGTAGAGCAGGATTGACAGAGAGAGAGTTGGGACTGGAGGGTGAAAAGGCCTGATCGTGGGGAGTCTCTGACCATTCTCCATTGAGGTGACAGTAATTATGTAAGTTGCTCAGTGTGTTAAAATGGAAAGTGCCGTTTTCAGGCCATTGAGACTTCTTATCTAGTTTATGTTGTGGCCAAACAGTGTTACAGAATAAAGTGAGGTGGTTGGGCATGATCTCCCCCGCGACTGTGCAGAGGGAGTGGGCGTGGCCACGAGAGAGGAGGGGTGAGTGACAGACCACAGACCCAAAGGGGACTGTTTAGGGCAGGCGTCCCTGCTGCTAACAAATCACCACGGGAAACGAGAGGTGACCCTCTGGACTGGGCGTCCCCAATCCAGAAGGACCCAAAGCCGAACGGCCGAGTCGTCTTGTGGCCCAGCGCTAGGACTTTTGAGAAGTCAGTGAGAGAAAGTGGGCAGAAGACTCAGCATGAGGGGAACTGTGGGACGTCACTCACCTGGAGAAGCCTGGCCGGTGTGGGACGGAGGGTCAGCGATGGAGGAGAGATCCCGCTCCAGCGTCCTCCTTGGCTGGCTGCGGGGAGACCCCGTAAGGGAGGGAGGCCTGGTCGAGGCCGGCAATCGAGTCACCCAAGTGGGATGCAGAGGTAAGCCCAGGTCGAACTGCTGCTGCCTACTGCTCTCCGAGTAGCAAACTCGGGGTGACCGAAGCCAGGGCGATGGCTCCCCATTCTCGCGGAACCTTCCCAGGTCTCGGCACCAAATGTTAGGTCGCTGAAGGAGGAACGCACGAGGCCAGAGTGGTGAGGGATTATGATTTTATTCGGTCATCTGCACACCAGGTGGCTGAGCCAGGAAGGCTCCAGCCCCCAGTGACAGGGGTCGGTGGTTTTTAAAGGACTTTGGGCGGCTTCTTCTAGGCGGAGAATTCTCTGCGCAGGTCCGGAGGGGAGAGATTATGGGATGTGGTCCCAGCAAGTGAAGTGTGGTCTCAGCAAAAGGGAACGTCCTAGTGAAATGGCCTGAAGGTCAGTTCCCGGGGGAGGGGCATCGATTCAGTTATTTGATCAGACCTAACACTGACCTTGATGGAAAATAGAAGCCTCTAAAAGGAACACAGACAAACTTTTGTCTCTTAAGAAAAATTTGAAGACTGTTTCTGAACTCTCAGATCAAACTTCCTTGCTTCAGGACGTTAATAAACTTTGAGAGACTGTGTCTGAACTACAGACGGCTTCTAAAACTGCTCAGCGCCAACATCCCACTCCCCGCTTTCTCCAACCGGACCACTGCTTTTTGAGCTCTGTTTTCCTGACTTGCCGGCCTTTCTCCCCTCCCTCCGCTCTCCCTTCTCCACCACTGCCCTCTCCTGGCTTAGGGGAGACTGAGGCTAGAGAGCCAGGCCATGTAGGCTGGAACAGATAGGCTAGAGCAAGCACGTCAAACTCGCAGCCCGCAGGCCGCATGCAGCCCACAGGCCGCATGCAGCCCACAATAATTTTCTTTTCCCTAAGAAACTGCCTTTTATTTATTTTTTTAATTAAATCTTTATTGTTCAGATTATTACAATTGTTTCTCTTTTTTCCCCCCATAGCTCCCCTCCACCCAGTTCCCACCCCACCCTCTGCCCTTCCCCCCACACTGTCCTCATCCATAGGTGTATGATTTTTGTCCAGTCTCTTCCCACACCCCTCACACCCCTTTTCCCCCCAAGAATAGTCAGTCCACTCCCTTTCTATGCCCCTGATTCTATTATATTCACCAGTTATTCTGTTCATCAGAGTTTTTATACCTTTTCCTTCTTCCTCTTCTTAAAGAATACCTTTCAGCATTTCATATAATACTGGTTTGGTGGTGATGAACTCCTTTAGCCTTTTCTTCTCTGTTGT
>NW_005370273.1:1123332-1131591 GCF_000412655.1 Myotis brandtii
CCACAGTAAATATTTTTGCAGCCCAGCCAATATAATGGTATGTAAGAAACGTTTTAATAAAAATTTCGTAACTTAATTTTTGCAATATCCTGTTATACATAATTATTAATGATGAACTACAACTTTCGCTAATGACTGATTTCTATAATCGTGGCGCCTTACGCGCAGGCGCACCATTTCTCTCCACTAATACCAGCAACGAATATTTCAGCAGCCGATGGCCACGTCATTAGTCTTGGACTGACTTGTTTGGTGTGCGCAACAGGAAATATTTCACTTTTGGAGAACAAGAAAAATAGATTTATTTGCATTACGCTTATTAATTTGTGCAGTTTTTCAGTGTCTGGTAAGTTAATGTTCAAGGAAAAATATTAATATTTTTTAAAATGTTCTATTATTTTATGTGAACGATGACTTATTTATTTCAGCCCTTTGTATTCAGCATGTCTCTATCAAAATAAACCTCCGTTTCTATGAAAATTGAAGCTTTTGTTTTTTGCGGCCACACACACTTAACCTTGTTTATTTGGCCCATTAGCCTGTGAGTCTGACACGCTTGGGCTAGAAGAACCAGGAATTCTGGCAGCTCCTTTTAGAGAAGAGCCCGTCTCAGGACAAGGGGACTAGCAATCATCTCCTGTCCTTGGACTAAAACAGAACCAAGGACTCGCACTGAAGACTTTTTTGGGATCCTCTCCAGGACCCTGATGGGTTTACCAAGGAATCCGATTTAATAGTTAAAATATATGCTCTTGATATGCTGACCTGCTCCAACTGATACACCGACTGGTTTCTGAAGGCAAAGCAGCAGCATGCCTCGGCGAGGTCAGCTGGAAAACTTCTGCAGAGAACTTTTGAAAACAAAGAGAGACCAGGACATGCATGGAATTAGCCACAGGCTTCACCAAGCCACCCCCGACGTGCTTTGCCTGGAAAATAGGCTACAAAAACCCAGCGACGGAGATGAAATCCTCATGGAACTGTACTTGCTTCCATTGAACGTTTTGAGAAAACTTTCAAACAATACTCAGGATCGTCTCTGGACAGTTTTAAGGATCATCACAATCACGCAGGCAGTGTTCAGTCGGCATCGATGGAAGGGTTAGGTGAGGAACTTTAACTCTGTTTGAACAACATGGATTAAACTGTCCGACCACACATGCTGATAAGCTAGAAACTCTGCTGGTCAACTATTTAAAACGATTCAAAATGAAGAAAAGGAATAAGCTACTAACATTATGAATTTGCAGCTCCAGAGCTGAGCAATGAGGGCAGCCCTCGCAGAAGCCTGTCCCGTGAGGGAAGGAGGGCCTCTCTTACTGCAGAAGCAGGTCATCTTAGGAAAGACTGCAGAAAACAGAAACAGGACTTAGAAAAAGGAAGGCGGCCAGAGGAAATTGGTTCTCCGGCCATGTCGGCCATGTCGCAGAAAAGCGTTCAGGGACACGCACTGGAGGGGTTTTAAGCGACTGGCGAGGTTACTGCAGGGAAAGTGAAGTGCACCCGGGGAGACAGCACTGGCGGCTGGAGGGCAGCCCGGGGTCTTGGTGAAGCTTCCTCACATTTCCTTGAATTTGGGAAAGAACAGGCTTTCTTTCAAACCATCTGATCTCTTTGCTGGATTTTCCCGGGCTTGTGCCCCATCCCTATTTAATCTTTCCCCCCAGATCTTCCCAGGCCTGGGCCCTCCCGCGTTTGTGGTCACCATTATGGTTCCTACTGTGCAGGCCCCTCTCTGCAGTCTCTCCCTCCCCGCCCGCTAGTCAACACACTTCCCGGGTGACCGAAAGCCACCCTTCCTGTTTGCTCCCTTTGACAGAAGGATGTGGGTTATCTCCCAGGGTGCCTGTAAAGCTCTTTTTTCCTACTTAATCAGGTGTCTGGTTCCATTCGCTCCCTCCTCTCTTCTTGATATCTACCTACTGCCTACTCTAGCAAAAAGAGACAGAAACAGAGAGAGAGAGAGAGAGAGAGAGAGAGAGCGAGCACAGGGCTGCTCCCAGGGTGGTGAGGGCATCCTGACCCATACTTTAACAGTGGTTCTCAACCTTCTGGCCCTTTAAATACAGTTCCTCATGTTGTGACCCAACCATAAAATTATTTTCGTTGCTACTTCATAACTGTAATGTTGCTACTGTTATGAATCGTAATGTAAATATCTGATATACAGGATGGTCTTAGGCGACCCCTGTGAAAGGGTCATTCGACCGCCAAAGGGGTCTCGACCCACAGGTTGAGAACCGCTGCTTTAAGAGAAACTGAAGTTACCATAGAAGGGGAAACTACTAAGGCCCTTGAAGACTCTACCTGTTCTTAATCCTACCCTCTCCCTCAGATTAAAATTCCTATATAAGTGGTAGGGATTGCTAATCAACCAACATCCAGTTTCTAATCAGAACCCATTCATTTTCAACTAGGGAATATTATAGAGCAAGGTCTATTTTTGCTCATCAAATCTGCCCCAATTCACCTGACTGGGAGGGACTTTATTGAAATCCATGATGCCACATATTTTTTTCTTAGAAGGGTGAAATGTATGTAGAACTGAATGAATTGGATGCTGAACTGATTGAAAAAGTAATGCTTTTAAAGTAACCTCCAAAAAGGAAACTAATATTGAGACTGAACATTTGCTGCAGTGTATTTTTTAAATATATTTTTATTGATTTCAGAGAGGAAGGGAGAGGAAGAGAGAGACAGAAACATCAGTGATGAGAGAGAGTCATTGATCAGCTGCCTTCTGCACGGCCCCTACTAGGGATGGAGCATGTGCCCTTGACTGGAATCGAACCCGGTACCCTTCAGTCTGCAGGCTGATGCTTTATCCACTGAGCCTCACTGGCCAGGGCTGTTGTGTGTTTCTAAAGAGGTCTGGGCCCTTCCCAGGACAGATATTGGAAAGATCGAGTCAGCCACTCCCATTACAATAACTATTAGTAATATTTCACCTCTACCCAATATTCGTCAATATCCTCTAAGATCTGCTGCACTAGCTGGAATGAAGCCCATTACACAAGACTAGTGGCCCAGTGAATGAATTTGTGCACATTGAATGGAAATTAATTAGAAGAAATATTTTAATATCGCTATTCGCCCTTTTTCTATAATAGAAGTGTCAGCCAAAATCATGATTGACAATGACAGGTCGAAACACATGCATGTGAGTGGCACCAGCGAGAGCTTTATATGTATTGTGCATGTGCAAGTCAACTTAGCCTTTTATAGATATAAAATAAACTTGCTTAATTAGACCTGCTTTCTGATTAGCTAAACTTTTTCCAGCCCAGTGAAGCACCCCAACTTCTCTTTCAGGTAATTGTCAGCAACACAGCAGTAAATATCAACATGAAGCAGATTATTATTATAGATCACGCAGGGAGAACAAAGGGTAAAATATTTAACTGCAGCAGTGTTTGACTATATTCTGCGCAGTGAGAAAACCTGAAGTCATTTTCAAGGTCCACCATTTCTTACTTCTTTTTAGTCGGGTCAAGTTTCTAAGCTTTCTAAATCTTCGTTTTCTGGCTAATAAAAAGAAAATAGGATTTCACCCAGGCTCCTACCTACCTACTCTAGGACTTCTGTGAGGATCAAATGAGATGAGGCACGGGAAAACGCCTCACAGACATTTGGTTAAAGTATGAAATGTTTCCACCTGGCTATAAAGCAAGTCGTGTTCCTGGGCTAAAGAAACTGCAAGGAGGCTAGTTGCTAGGGAGAGGACGCTGGCCATTGCTACGTGACATCGTCACCAGGACGGTCGGACACTTAGCATATTAGCCTTTTATATATATTGATTACTTAAAAGGGGGACTTATAATTCCAAGTACAAGCCCCTGTAATTCTCCTATCCTTTCAGTAAAGAAACCAGATGGAAAGGATGGAGATTTGTACAGGATCTCAGAGCTATAAATAGGATAGTTATTCCCAGACATCCTGTGGTTCCAAATCCACAGAAACTATTATCAGCCATGCCTGTGAACTGTCAATATTTATCAGTGATAGATTTATGTCGTGCCTTTCCCAGCATTCCTATAGAAAAAGACAGTCAATGCATTTTGCTTTCACCTTGGAAGATTGCAAATTTACTTGGACAGTAATGCCCCAAGGATATACAGAGAGCCCACCTATTTCTCTCTGATACTAAAGGCTGAGTTGAATGATGTTAAATTTCCCAGCAATTCCACTCTAGTCCAGTATGTGGATGATTTACTTTTATGCTCCAGGGCAGTGGTTCTCAACCTTCCTAATGCCACGACCCTTTAATACAGTTCCTCATGTTGTGGTGACCCCCAATTTCATTGTTACAAATTGAACATAATTAAAGCATAGTGATTAATCACAAAAACAATATGTCATTATATGTGTTTTCCGATGGTCTTAGGTGACCCCTGTGAAAGGGTCGTTTGAGCCCCAAAGGGGTCGCGACCCACAGGTTGAGAAACGCTGCTCCAGGGCATCATTAGATTCCCAAGGGCACATAATTTACCTATTACGATGGCTAGCTATGAAGGGGTATAAGGTCCCAAAGGACATGCTTCAATTCTGTTTGCTCCAAGGAAAACACCTTGGCCATCTTATACATACAGATGGGCTACTGATTAATCCTGAAAGACTCAGAGGAATCCTCTCCTCTCCTCTCCCAAGAACTCAGAGGAAGCTTAGAGGGTTTGTGTGGTTGACTGGATACTGTCACAACTGGGTTCCAGATTTCCATTAATGGCTCAGCCTCTATATGTCCTATTACAATCAGATCGACCTGATCCCACCCAGTGGAACTCTGAAGGCAAACAAGCTGTAGAGCTCTAACGGAAGAGTATCGAAAGCTCCAACCATGGGGCACCCTAGTTATGAACTTACTTTCTTCCTTTTCATGCATGGGAGAAAAGGAGTTCTAACTCAGAACCATGGAGGCCATCACAGACTTACAGGATATTATAGTCAGCAACTAGACTCAGTGGCAAAGGGCTCTCTCCCTGCATGCTGTAGCCATGATATGCAACCAAACAGACGAGATAGTTGTGGGTTTTTCTTTAACCATTTAGGTTCCTCATTCTGTTGAATCTTTGATAAAATCCCCCCATGCTCAGCATTACTCAGTCAGTGACTAGTTTCTTATAGAGTACTAGAGGCCGGTACTCAGAGGGACCTCAGGAGGGCTCCAGGGAGTGTCTGGCCCATCTCTCCCAGTCCTCATCTGCTGGACCCCAGCAGCAAGCTAACCTACCGGTCGGAGCGTCTGCCCCCTGGTGGTCAAGTGTGCGTTATAGTGAATGGTCAAGTGGCAGACGGATCAGTCAGACACTTAGCATTATTATGCTTTTATTATAGAGTATTCCTGCTTCCTGCACCTAATATTACTTTGACTGGATGTAACAGTCTTAACCTAGCAACTTTGTTACCTTCTTTACAGGATGAAGACCCTTGATTGCATTTTACTTACTGACCACCTTCTTGCTCCTAGGAATGACTTACAGGAAACTCCTGTTGATAATGCTGACTTACTGTGGTTCCCAGACGGATCTGATCTGAAAGGTGAACAGGGAAATTACCGAGCTGGACACGCAGAAACTTCCATGGTGGACGTAACTGAACGTTCTTATCTACCTGAAATAAGATCCACCCAGCAAGCTGAACTAACTCTAACTCAGGCTTGTCAATTGGCCAAAGATCAAGTAGCCAATATTTACACTGACGGTCACTATGCATTTGGTGTAGCTCATGACTTTGGAAGGAAACTGGTTGTAAAATTATTAGACACCACAGTAACTGAGACAATTGGCAGGTATCAAAATTCCAGAATATTCTAAAGCTGCCATCATGGAAGCAAAGGGAAATCATTTAGTGATGCTGCAGATAAATAGGCAGAATTGAGCAATCCAATTACCCAGATCTGAGAAGGTTCTTTGCCCCTCGCTAGATCAATAGGAGACTCCCTTTACAGTCCCAGCTGCAGAAGAAGAAAAGGAGATATGCCAACAAAGAGGGGGCCTTCGATCCAGACAAGCAGATATATGGCTTGGACCCACTGAGAAATCAATCTTACCTATAAGGGTTCAAATGCCTATACTTCAATGTACATAAACTAACACATTGGGGTTCTAAAAAGATGATTTAGTGGAGTAAACATTACAGGAAACCTTCTCCCACTGCAGGTCGTAGAATGTACAGCAGAAGTCCTGTCTGTCCAAAGGATAGCCCTGGAAAACCACTTCCCGGATCCCAGGGACACTTTCCACCCTTTTTAGGTCCATCTGAGGCATGGCCACTGGATTTTATGTACATGCCCCCACCTCAAGTACGCAAATATGTGTTAGCTATGGTGTGTCTTCCTCTCGCTGGGTGAGGCATTCCCTTGCAGGACAGCAGTAGCCTTAATGGCAGGTAGAGTTTTATTAGAAAAAAATAATTGCCAGTTGGGGAATTCCCTGTGATTTAACTTGGGCAAATGGAAATGCAGAACTGGCCTGACCTTGGGGTAGCATGGGGTTGACAGGGAGTTAGGGGGACAAACAGGTTCGGACACTGAGGGAGCCTGAGGGAGCCCATAGGAGGGCAGCTGGGTTGGGACTGTGGAAAGCGAGGTGTCTGTGCAAATAAAAGAATGGGCTCAGGGCAGCAGCGCCTGTGGGCCACTGGGATCCAGCAGACCCTGCCTCGGAGGTATGCCCTGAATTTAGGAGCAAGAAGACGAGTTGTTGTTTTTTTTGGTAGAAATATTTTTTATTATTATTATTTATTTTTATTTTTTTCCCATTTCCAAAGTCAAGTATTTTATTTTTTTTATTTTTTATTAATAAATCTTTATTGTTCAGATTATTACAGATGTTCCTCTTTTTTTTCCCCATATGGACGAGTTTTATTTTCTACCTTGCATTAGTACTGTATGATTATTTAAAGAACACACACATAGCCTCTATTCATTTTAAAGTAGCACAGATAAGGTCTACTTGTCAATTTTTTCTTTAACAATGTCTACATTTATTGTTTTCTTTTCTCCAACTGATGAACAGTGGAGATGGGGAAGGGCGGCTGTGGTGGGCTCAGCCTACAGGGCCTTTGGGCAGGGTCCAGCCGCACTCCTGAGTGACAGACCCCTCGGGCTCAGAGGGAGAGGCCTCTCCTGCTTGTCACCCACAGTAAACAATATGTTTTACAACATGACCTGCCATACAGACACATATTCAACTCAAACCTCCACATCACCATATTCACTCAGTATGTGTGACACATTCTATTTTCTATCCACTGCTGTTGATTTCCCGCTAGTTTGATTTCACAACATACTGACAGATCAGGACCTGCCGTTTGTAAAACACCCGTTTGGGCCAATCTCCTACAAACAGGGACACTCATTCGAAGGGAGGGAGTGCTCACAGTGCCGTGGCTTTCAGGATACAGTCACTTCTGACCTTTAAATCAATGCGACATTTTCATAGCTACTGGGAAGAAATGGGTCCGAATAATAAGATATTTTTAAGTTTTAAGAGCTGGTAGGAATTAGGCTAAGGGTCTTGAACCAGAGATCTCCTGCCCTTACTCAACAGTCCCAAATGCCTCATATTAGAGGCCTGAATAGAGTGAATCTTCTGCTTTCCCCTGTCCATCATCCACTTACTCAGAAGCACGCTAGGTGGTGCGGGCGGGCGCAGGTGGAAGTGAGGTGTGCGGGCCCTGCCTGCGGGCGCTTTCATTGTCGCCCACAGAGGACATTGCAGTTAACAGAGCTGGTGGCGGGGGGAGGGGGGCTCTCAGTCGGCGCCTGGGAGTGAAACCTGGGAGAGTCTTCTTCCCGAGCCTGCCAAACCGGGAAGGGTGAGGCCGGCCTCTGAGTCATATTGCTGGGCAGCACCCAGCACAGCCAGGCAGGGCGGGCTCCGGGAGCGCCCAGGAGGCCTGGAGAGGGCGTGGGGGAGAGGGAAGGCCGCGTGAAGAGACCCGGGCCTGGGCTGGAGAGCAGGGCGTGATGAGAAGGACACACTCACCCTGTGGCTCCGAGAAGGAGGTGGCCGGTCTCTGCCACCGCAAATCGGTGCCTTAGGAAGTTACCTCTGCCCTGGGCCCTCGCTCCCTGGTCAGAGGGGGGCGTGTGTGTAGGAAGCATGTGCTGCGAGGCTGCCTGGGCCCCGTAGGAGTCTCTGCGTGTGATCGCATCTGCTCCATGGCAGACAGGAGGCCAGGCCAGGGAGGGTGAGTGAGCTGCCCGGGGCCACACCGCCCGCGCCCCGGAGCCCAGCGGAGGTCTGACTCCTGCAGCCC
>NW_005370273.1:1131986-1140442 GCF_000412655.1 Myotis brandtii
CCCCGCTCACCGCCTGGACTTCCACCATCGGTGGGCGGGCCTCGGAAACGGAAGGGGAAAGGCTCTGCGGAGGAGAGGACACGTCCGCTCCGGGGACAGGAGGCTCCGCTGCCCGGCGGAGCTGAGGCTGCTCGGGAGCCTTCTCCCCCGATGGCCTGGTCCCTCCGTGCAGCCGAGAGCGTCGCGAGGGCGCCCTGGGCAGCCGCTGGCCTGCACGCCTGCCTGCTCGTCCAGAGACTGTGCCGGGCCGACCACTCACTAAGCCAGCGGTTCTCAACCTGTGGGTCGCGACCCCTTTGGGGGTCGAACGACCCTTTCACAGGAGTCGCCTAAGACCATCGGAAAACACATATATAATTACATATTGTTTTGTGATTAATCACTATGCTTTAATTATGTTCAATTTGTAACAATGAAAATACATCCTGCAGATCAGATATTTACATTACAATTCATAACGGTAGCAAAATTACAGTTATGAAGTAGCAACGAAAATAATTTTATGGTTGGGGGTCACCACAACATGAGGAGCTGTATTAAAGGGTCGCGGCATTGGGAAGGTTGAGAACCACTGCACTAAGCTGTTCCTGCAGGACCCTCTTTATGAGCAGGCGCCGAACTTGGGCCACATGGGTATCATCTCAGTAATTCTCAAAATGACACTGTGATGTAGGTATCATCTTTTTATCTGCTTCATTAGGCTTAATTTACAGGCAATAAAATCACCAGTTTTAGTTGTACAATTTGATGAGTTTTGACAAAAGTATACAGTCTTCCCCCCACTGTGTGCCCCTGTGGACAGCCCTCCCCCTCTCCTAGACTTCCACACACACCATCTGCAATCGTGCTATGGAGACCTTCACCTGGCTTTTCAAACTCACTCTGTTATCGTGCATTTGTTACCTTCTTTGATAACCAGTTGATAGATATTTGGGTTGTTTTCAGTATGGGGTTCTGAGGAAAGAGGCCGCCATGAACACAAGTGGGTGAGTCTGTGTGCAAGTGTTTTCACTTCTCCTGAGGAAACTTCTAGCAGTGGAACTGCTGCTTCGTGAAGAAGGTGTCACTCTCTCCTTTTCATTGGCGAAGGATTGACGCTCGGAGAGGCTAAGCAGCTTGCCTGAGTTCACACAGCACGGCAGGAAGTCACAGCCAAGCTGACCTTTATGCCAGGGGTCGCCCCCAGGAGATGGGCACTTTGGGAGTTAAAAGTCCTCTCTGGTCGGTGATGACTGCAGGGATGCGTCCACGCTGAGCCCAGCGGTGTCCAGGCCGTGGCTGCAGCAGCAGGCGGGCTGGGAGCACAGGCGGCAGCCGGCTGTGCACAGTCACTCCCCAGGCAGGCAGGCGGGCCGCGGGCAGCGGGTGACTTCTGGAAGCCTCAGCGCAGGCAGGCTGTAGGGTCCGTTTCCCTTTGTGAAGGTGGTGTTTGCCAGGTTTCTCCACTCCAGCGGTTCTCAACCTGTGGGTCGCGACCCCTTTGGGGGTCGAATGACCCTTTCACAGGGGTCGCCCAAGACCATCGGAAAACACATATATAATTACATATTGTTTTTGTGATTAATCACTATGTTTTAATTCTGTTCAATTTGTAACAATGAAAATACATCCTGCAGATCAGATATTTACATTATGATTCATAACAGTAGCAAAATTACAGTTATGAAGTAGCAACGAAAATAATTTTATGGTTGAGGGTCACCACAACATGAGGAACTGTATAAAGCAGTGATGGTGAACCTATGACACGTGTGCCAGAGGTGACACACGAACTCATTTTTTTGGTTGATTTTTCTTTTTGTTAAATGGCATTTAAATATATAAAATAAATATCAAAAATATAAGTCTTTGTCTTACTATGGTTGTAAATATGAAAAAATTTCTATATGTGACACGGCACCAGAGTTAAGTCAGGGTTTTTCAAAATGCTGACACGCGGAGCTCAAAAGGTTCGCCATCACTGGTATAAAGGGTCGCAGCATTAGGAAGGTTGAGAACCACTGCTCCTCTCGAAAGTTTCAGTTTTCCCTTCATAATTAGTTCTTGAAAGCAGAGACTTTTTTAAAAAACATATTTTATTGATTTTTTACAGAGAGGAAGGGAGAGGGATAGAGAGTTAGAAACATCGATGAGAGAGAAACATTGATCAGCTGCCTCCTGCACACCCCCCACTGGGGACATGCCCACAACCAAGGTACATGCCCTTGACTGGAATCGAACCTGGGACCTTTCAATCTGCAGGCCGACGTTCTATCCACTGAGCCAAACCGGTCAGGCAGAGAGCAGAGACTTTTTAAGTATCTGGTTCCCCATCCAGCTTCACACTGGGCTTCCTGGTGGGGTAAATGTCCTAACCCCACCATTCCTCTACTGGCATTTTGCCATCAGGGAGAGCCTTCTCCTCCTTGTTTAGATCAGCGTGCCTCGGGGATTGCTTTACTATATGCATACCCACCAGCGCCCCCTCTCCAGTGCGCTCCCAGCCGGCCAGAGGCGGTCTCCTGGGGCTGACCCTGCACCCCTCAACGCCAGCCCCCCGCCCGCTGCCCAGAGCACGGGCTCACTCTGACCAAGATGCTCCCGGCTCTGGTACCTCTGAAGCACCTGGTCCTTCCGCTGGGCTGGAGAGTGGGATTCAGAACCCGATGCGGGCCCTGGCTGTACTCCTTGTTCCTGGGGTGCGTCCTGGCTTCCGGCTCCCTTAACCGACAGGGGGTTAACCCCTAGAGTGCCGGGGAGCACGATCGCGCTCCTCCTGTCTTTCGCCAAAAGTGCCGGGAGCGCTATCAAAGCTTCGAAATGGCGTCCACTTCTAAGTCTGCTTTTATTAGTGATGATGATATTGCTAAATATGTCAATGTAGTAAAGGTTTCCTTACGTTTTTGAATATGTAACTTCATTTACTTGCGATTCATAATTTTTTTCCTAAACTGCTGTAAAATCAGCAAAAATGCCTTGACAATTTTACCATAGTTCCTAGGATATTGGTTGGCACTCAAAGGGTTAAGGGAAAGGCACAGAACTTGTGAGGCTCAGCAAGTGATCTTTGAAGACTGTAGAGAACTTAGAGCAAGTTTGCTGGGTGGGGGACCTAGGCCAGGCCAACCAGGCAGTGCAGTTTCTCTGCTCAGAAGTCTCTCCACAAATTTCACAAATTCATAAAACTCCTGGGGGGGTATCAATGTAAGAAAGTCCAAACCTGTAGATAATTTTAATGAGTTAATGTGAACTAAACCGATGACATATCAGGGAGCAAGATCTCAACTGCTCCAGAGAAAAACCGTTTTGCAGCTTTTCTCATGCATTTGAAATTAGAGGACCTTCATGGAGGTGGAAGACAGGATAGTTAGCAAGATTATGTGCTCTCATGGGGATGGTTTTCCTTTTCGCAGGTGTGTTAACCTAGATGCACAAGGACAATGGGTAGGACTGGCTTAAAACCGTTCACTAAGTAAGTCATAGGCCTGGGGCATGACCACGCACCATGAATGCATGCTCAGATCACCCGTGAAGTTACTTTCCGTGGAACTCCTTCCCGTGTTTCATCCACGGGGGTAACATCTCTCAGCTCTTCTTGCTTTGATATGAATCTCTTCCAGAGCGGAGGACGGAGGGAGGCTGGTTCTCATGGACAGCGGTGGAGGGGGGAAGGAGGGGCAGGTACGGCAGGGGAAGGGTGGCCTCAGGGGCTTCAGTAGGAGAGTGTGTCTCCGTAGCAACAGAAAATTGCGTGGATTTTTCCTGGCACAGATCCTGCACTGTGTTCAAGGCTGACTGGCCGGCTGGCTAATGGGAGCCTGATCATTGGAAGGAACTCCAGGAATTAAAGGTGTGACTCATAATGTGGGGCCACGATTACAGAGTTGGTTTCCCTGAAAATAACTGCCTTCTGGTCATGCTTGGGCACCTGCATTCTGAAGGGCCAGTCAGCTCTGTGGGCTGCTGGGCAGGGCAGTGCTGGGCCCCTGCAGGCAGCAGATGGGGACCAGTGTCATGTGTTTCCACAGGTTTCACATGCTTAGCCCACTGGTGTCCACCACAGTCCCAGGGCAGCAGGCCTTGTCTTCCAGATGAAGATGCTGAGGAGAGCGAGGCTGAGAAGGGCAGGTACCCGTCTCTGCTGACTCTAGTGCTCTCAGTCCAGCCTGGCGAGGGCTCAGGCCTTGCCACAGCAGGGCAGCCACTGTTTGAGGCACAGGCAGATAAGCTGCCAGGTGGCGTGGGAGAATTAATCAGCTGGGCACTCGGAGGATATTCAGAAAAGTAGCCTTTATTACAGATTGCACTAGTGCCCTGACTCAGGGGAGTCAGTCTCCAAATCCTGAGTGATGGATATGGGCAAAGGCTGTATATGGTTCATGGTTTATGGCCTCTGTAAAATGGGAGTATTCCAGGAAACAGGTTCTTAAGGCAGGACAGGCATCACAGGTAAGAATGGAGTTTATCAGCAAGCAAGGGTGTACGTCAGAAGGCAGGTTACGGGCACAGATTCAGATAGCTAGTCCCCCACATGTCTTATTTCCCCCTTCACTCCGAGGCTGGCCTGAGCAGCCTGTGGGCTGAGGGCTCCTGGCATTGCTCCCTCACAGGGTACTGAGCCCGGCTCCGCTCACTTCAGCCAGGCTGACCTATGATGAAGAAAGGACACCAATCCTGTGACTTGACTTCTAGAAACCACAGTAAAAGGTGCCACCTCACACCCGGTGGGGGGTAGGATGAGTCATAAGTATGAGAATGACTTAACTCTTTACTCTTCTCTGCTGGTGCCATCCCCCTGCTGGCGTATTGAGGGGGTTTAGGGGCTGCAAACCAGCCCTAGAGGGGGATGGGAGGGCTGAGAGTGAAGAAAACCAGTGGTTTCAAGAAAGGTAAGCAGAGCCTCGAGGGGAGAGGCCCAGGGACTGAGGGCAGCTGGAGGGGGCAGGCAGGGAGTGGTGCCCTGGGGCCTTAGGCAGCCAGTGAGGAGATGTGGGACCTGGCGTCAGGGAGAAACCCTGAGACCTCAGGCACTAGGAGGGCCAGACCGATGGACCCCTTCAAGGCTGCTCCACTAGGTGTCCCAGGGGCCTGGCGACAGCCACCCAACCTTTCTCTGCCACTTTTTCCTCTTATGCAAATGAGAATAGTAATTCTGCTGACTCATTTTTCAGGATGTTTGTGAAAACTAATAAAATATGGTAAATTAAAGAGACTGGAGATGAGGTAGAGAGAGAAGAAAAAAGAGGAACAAGAAGAGAATAAACAGACAATATAAACAGGAGAACGATAAGACACATGACAGAAGCAAAAGGCTGACCAGCAGGGTGATGCTGCAGTAGTGGGAACCACCAGGGGCCCCAAGCTAACAGCCAAGTTAAAAAAAAATACAATATTAAAAAAATATTAGCAGTTTGATGTTTTAAAAGCATATCTTTTAGTATAAAGTCTTAGAATGCACTAACTTATATAACCCATATGATTTAAGCACCTTTGAGTCCCTTCCCCCAACCGTAATCCGTAATACTCCTCCTGCCTTGTATCATGAGAGAGAGAAAACCAGCCAGCACTGGGACCAGCACTCCGGAGGGTAACGGGACTGTCATTCCCTGTGTGAGTTTCACTTCTCAGATTTCAGTTAGCTTTGGTGTCTCACATGGTCATTCTAATTTTGCTGCAAACACTAAGGGCAAAAAAAATCTCTCCATTGCATCCCCCAGCACCCAGAAACTGCCATGAACTCTGTATCTGTTTTATGAATATCTTTAATAAAAAATTAGAATAAAGTTAAAATTTTAAGAATATATATAAGATATTCAAATTTGTTTATAAGAGAAAATAAAGTAAAACTATTTTTTCTGTGTAAGTGAAAAAGCAGGATGCAGAATGCATTCATAGGATGATTACAGCTACCTAAAAAAATTAAAAAATGTATCTAAAAGTAAAAAATACCAGCACAACCAAGATCTACTAGTATGCATACAGCAAAGATTGGATGGAAACAGAGCTACAGAAGGAGTGAGAAGTTTCTCCACATATTCTATTATTCATATGTATAACATAAAGTACAATATGTAACAAACTATTTAAAAATATACATACTGGCAACTGATGAAAAAATTAGAGATGATCAAGATCATAGAAAACTCAAGACTATGAAGTCTCTGTTGGAAATCTTGTCATAAGGACTCTTCCCACACGCAGAGTACTTCCTGGGCCATTTCAAACAGCAGAAATCCCAGATGCGACTTTTCTTTGATTGTGGAAGCACTTTTTATCTTTGGTTTTTGAAACAGTAAAGTGAGTTTCTACTCAACTCCCCTGGGAGTAAAAGCATAATAGATTTGCCAAAGATCATTTATACAGCCCTGTCCACCTGAGGGGTCCTGCTCTGGTTCCCCACTTCCTGCTTCTCCATGTGCTTCTCAGGGGGGGTCACTCCATCCCCCATCTCCCTTGTCACCTAGCCTCAGTTTCTAGCTAGACATGGCCTGGCAGTGTGCCAACCCGGAGGCAACCTCCTGTAGGCTGAAGCCATCATGGGAATGCTAACTCCTTTTCAGGAACAGCTCCAGCCAATAAGATGCTTAGTAGTAGGTTCAGCTACCAGTAACACAGATCTACTTCTCTCTCATGTGAAAGTAGGGAGCCCTCTGGGCCAGACTAGGAAGGGGGTTGTCCCTTGTTCTCACTTTTCCAACTAGCCTGTAGGTATTTCAGGATGGAGGAAGGGATAAAAACAGAGGGGTAAAAGCAGTGGTCTCTTGAGCAAGGGTCTCTCAGGAAGGTTCCTGGATGGACACTTCTACTGATTCTCCTTTTGCCAGGACTTAGTCACATGGCCATATTTAGCTGCAAGGGAGGCTGGAAAATTAACTCATTGTTTTTTGTGGGGTTTTTTGTTTTGTTTTGAGAGAAATCAATTTGTTGCTCTACTTATTTATGCATTTGTTGGTTGATTCTTTTATGTGCCCTGACTGGGAATTAAATCTGCAATCTTGGTGTATGGGGTTAACACTCTAATCAAGTGAGCTACCTGGCCAGAGTGGAAAATGAACTCTTTATTATGGGGAGCGGGGCTATGTGCTCAGCTAAAATTTGATTATTATGGGAAGAAGAGAATGGACTTGGGGGCACTATTAGCAGACCTGCTGCAAAAACAAAAGGGAAGTCTGCAGAGGGGTGACTTGAGACTGTCCTTAATGAAAGGAGAATCCGAAGCATACCTAACCTGAGATCTTGGTTTCTAACGTCATCTATCTACTACTATATAAAACCCTAATATGCAAATTGACCAAACGGCGCAATGACTGGTCGGTGGGGGGGCAGGGCCGGGCCAGCCAGCAGGTGGCGCCAGGCCACCAGCCAAGGTGGGAGCCTGTGGGGGCCCCCCAATTGCCCCGCTCACCAGTTGCCCCACAGATCGGCCCTGATCACCAGCCAGGTGTAGGGACCCAACCCTATATATTGGGAACAGTCTCTTAGATTTAAAAATTAAAACCTGGCAAGGCTACTCTAACACTGAAAAAACAGGATGATGCAGCAATGACAGGCATGGACTCTGGCTTGCACATTTTGTGGTCAGCACTGATTGTGACACTTATAACTGTGTGACAAAGCCAAAAAATATATACTACTTTTTATAATCAGGGCAAAAAATGTAGCTGCCCATACAACAGCAAGATGCCTTTCACCTGTATGAAAAGTATGGTCACTGGTGCATGCAGCATCCAGGATGGCAAGAGGGATGTCCGACTGCCGGTTTAGGCCCGTAAACTGGCAGTTGGACATCCCCCAAGGGGTCTCAGATTGCGAGAGGGCGCAGGCCAGGCTGAGGGACCTCCCCCCCATGCAAGAATTTTGTGCACCGGGCCTCTAGTTCTCCAATAAAAGGAAGCAGGGCTCCTTGAAGAAATGGCTGATTCTAGGACTGAGGCAGGAAATATTCAAGATGAGTCTAGCACATCTGGTAGTGCCAGAAAGAAAGCAAGTGCTCAAAAGTAAAAAAAAAAAAAAAATTAATAATAAAAATAAAAAACCCACATGATAGGGTATGCCAAAGGGTCACAGGTATCAATGGAAAGAGTGCCTATGGTCAAACCTGAAAAAATTTGGACAAAAATATTAATAAGGTAGCCTTGGCCAGTGTGGCTCAGTTCGTTATGTGTAACCCTGTGCACCAGGAGGTTGCTGATTTGAGTCCCAGTCAAGGGCATGTGCCTGGGTTGTGGCCTCAATCCCCGGTAGGGGTTGTGCAGGAGTCAGGCCATCCATACTCTGCAATTACACCAATGTTTCTCTCTCTCTTCCCCTTCCTCTCTCTCAAAAAAAATCAATAGTATTTTCTTAAACTATTCATATCTACACTAATAAAAGAGAAACATGGTAATTAGCGTACGACCACTACCCTTTTCATTGGCTAATCAGTGAGTATATGCAAATTAACTGACAAACAAGATGGCGGCTAATTTGCATATGTC
>NW_005370273.1:1141603-1147813 GCF_000412655.1 Myotis brandtii
TATATACACATACACACATATACATACATTTATATAGTATTGGATTATAACCCAAAGTATAAAATAAATATGTTAATCCATTTTAATTTAAATCAATGATTGCATAATAAGTAAATGAGGGAGCCCAGCTGGTGTGGCTCAGTGGTTGAACATTGACCCATGAACCAGGAGGTTGTGGTTTCATTCCTGGTCAGGGCACATGCCCAGGTTTTGGGCTTGATCCCCACTGGGGTCATGCTGGAGGCAGGTAATCAATGATTCTCTCTCATCATTGATGTTTTTATCTCTCTCTCCCTTTCCCTTCCTCTCTCTGAAATCAAGTAAAAAAACATATTAAAATACTTAAATGAGGGAGAAGAGGCAAGTCTCCCATGTAGAAGAATTCTTAGAAATTTATGTGGACATTTTTCATTCAAGAAAGTGAAGCATAACTCCCCACTCCTTAGCTGTGAGCACAGGGAGTTTTTTTGGGAAAAGTATAGTACAGAAAAGGGGGAAAAGACTGGAAAACCCTGAAAAATAATACCTCAAACAGGCAATGAAGGTCAACCTTAACAGTCCTAAACGATGTTGATAGAATGTACCCTTGAATGGCACTTTACCTCTGTGCTCTTCATCCTCCATACCCATAACTCTAGTCTAATCATGAGAACAATATCAGACAAGCAACAATAGAGGAATATTCTACCAAGCACTTGACTAGTACCCCTCACTGTCAGGTCTCCAATCAAGATGGCAGCATAAATTTGGTACTCAGAACCTCCAACCCCCAAACCAGTTTTAAGTAGAGAAGCCATATAGCCTCAGAGGCCAACCCCAAAACACTGCCACCCAGAGGCTGAGCCACAAACTGACTCTTAGGTGAACACAAATTAAGGCAGTCTGGATCACAAATACGGCCTGCTTTAAAATCAGGACTGTGATTTACAACACGGAGGAACAGTGTATCACAGGGAAATTCAACACTCTCCTAAATACCTGGCAGGACTAAGCAGATCCAAGCAACAGCAGCCTCCTGATCACCACACCCTCTGTCTGAGGAACAGCAGCTGTACGTGAAGCCTCCCCCCACCAGCCAGAAGAGCCACCACAGCTGTGAACAACACCCACCAGAGGAGCTGCTGCCAACTGAGGAGCAGCTGCTACCGCAACCACCCAAGGAGCAACCACAGCCCAAGGAGCCACTGCCACCCAGGGAGCAGCCACTGAACGACTCAACATCTAGATATGTCAGTGAGATCAAACATGGGTAGGCAAAGAAACCCCCAAAGGAAAGAAAAGGAGGACTCGCCAGAAAAGCAGCTAAGTGAGACAGAGGCATGCAACATGACAGAAAAAGAATTCAGAATAAGGGTCCTAGCGTGCATAAACCGGATGGAGGAAAAAATCAACTACTTATGCAAGAAGCAAGAAGAAACAGATGAAAAAATCAATAACTTATGCAAGACCCAAGAAGAAATGAAGAGCGATATAGCTGCAATAAAAAACACCATTGAAAGCATCAACAGTAGACTAGGAGAAGCGGAGGACCGAATTAGTGAATTAGAAGACAAGGAAGCAAAACACACCCAAACTGTACTGCAATTGGAGAAAAAAATTAAAAGACAGGAGGAGAGCCTAAGGGAGCTTTGGGACAACATGAAACGAAACAACATACGAATAATAGGGGTGCCAGAACAACAGAAAGATGAACAAGGATTAGAAAACCTACTCGAAGAAATAATATCAGAAAACTTCCCTGAAGTGGGGAAGAAAAAAGTCACACAAGCACAGAGAGTCCCAAACAAGGTGAACCCGAAAAGACCCACACCAAGACACATCATAATTACCATGGCAAATGTTCAGGACAAAGAGAGAATCTTACAGGCTGCAAGAGAGAGACGGAAAGTTACATACAAGGGATCTCCCATTAGATTATCAAATGATTTCTCAACAGAAACACATCAGGCCAGAAAAGAATGGACAGAAATTTACAAAGTGATGCAAAGCAAAGGACTGAACCCAAGAATACTCTATCCAGCAAGGCTATCATTCAAAATTGAAGGGGAAATAAGAAGCTTCACAGACAAAAAAAGGCTAAGGGAGTTTATCACCACCAAGCCTGCAATGCAAGAAATGCTAAAGGGACTGGTGTAAAAAGAAGGAATAAAAAGCTCAGAAAGAAAACAGCCACACACAAAAAGAAATGGCTATAAACAAGTACCTTTCAATAATAACTTTAAACGTAAACGGACTAAATGCTCCAACCAAAAGACATCGAGTGGCTGAATGGATAAAAAAACATGACCCATACATCTGCTGTCTACAAGAGACCCACCTCATTAGAAGGGACTCACACAGACTGAAAGTGAAGGGATGGAAAAATATCTTTCAGGCAAATGGAAAGGAAAAGAAAGCTGGGGTAGCAATACTTATATCAGACAAAATAGACCTCAAAGTGAAGGCCATAACAAGAGATAAGGAAGGCCACTTCATAATACTAAAGGGATCAATACAACAAGAAGATATAACCCTGGTAAACATATATGCACCCAATGCAGGAGCACCCAAATTCATAAAAAAACTCCTGGAAGATATCAAAGGAGAGATCGACAACAATACAATCATAGTAGGGGACTTTAATACACCACTGACACCACTGGATAAGCCCGCTAGACAAACAATCAGCAAAGAAACAGCAATCCTAAATGACTCACTAGATCAGATGGACTTAATTGACATCTTCAGAACACTTCACCCCAAAGCCATGGAATATACATTCCTCTCAGGTGCTCATGGGACATATTCAAAAATAGACCACATATTGGGTCACAAGCAAAGTCTCCACAAATTCAAGAAGATTGAAATCATAAAAAGCTTCTTCTCAGACCACGATGGCATAATGTTAGAAATAAACTACAATAAAAACAACCCAAAATACTCAAACACTTGGAAGCTGAATAGCATGTTATTAAATATTGATTGGGTTACCAATGACATCAAAGAAGAAATTAAAAACATCCTGGACACTAATGACAATGAAAACACAACAATCCAAAACCTATGGGACACAATGAAAGCAGTCCTGAGAGGGAAGTTTATAGCTCTACAGGCCTATCTCAAAAAACAAGAAAAAATGGTAGTAAATCATCTAACTCTTCAACTCAAAGAATTAGAAAGAGAGCAACAAGAAAACCCCAGAGTGAGCAGAAGGAAGGAGATAATAAAGATTAGAGCAGAAATAAATGACATAGAGACCAAAAAAACAATACAGAAAATCAATGAAACCAAGAGCTGGTTCTTTGAAAGGATAAACAAGATCGACAAACCTCTAGCCAGGCTCACCAAGAAGCAAAGAGAGAGGACCCAAATAAACCAAATCAGAAACGATAGAGGCGAAATAACAACAGACCCCACAGAAATACAAATGATTGTTAAACAATACTATGGACAGCTCTACTCCAACAAACTAGACAACCTGGAGGAAATGGACAAATTCCTAGGAAAATACAACATTCCAAAACTCAATCAGGAAGAATCTAAAAATCTCAATAGGCCAATAACTATGGAAGAAATTGAAGCAGTCATCAAAAAGCTCCCAGCAAACAAAAGCCCAGGACCAGATGGCTTCTCAGGGGAGTTTTACCAAACTTTCAAGGAAGAACTAAAACCTATCCTCCTCAGACTACTACAAAAAATTCAGGAGGAAGGAACACTTCCAAGCTCATTCTATGAAGCCAGCATCACCCTAATACCAAAACCAGGTAAAGACAACACAATGAAAGAGAATTACAGGCCAATATCCCTCATGAACATAGATGCCAAAATCCTCAACAAAATCTTAGCAAATCGGATCCAACAGTACATCAGAAAGATCATACACCATGACCAAGTAGGATTTATCCCAGGAATGCAAGGATGGTACAACATCCGTAAATCAATAAACGTAATACATCACATAAACAAATTGAAAGAAAAAAACCACATGGTCATATCAATTGATGCAGAAAAAGCATTCGACAAAATCCAACACCCATTTTTGATAAAAACTCTCAGCAAGGTGGGAATAGAAGGATCATACCTCAACATAATAAAAGCCATATATGACAAACCCACAGCCAACATCATACTCAATGGACAAAAACTAACACCATTTCCCCTAAGAACAGGAACAAGACAGGGATGCCCACTCTCGCCACTCCTCTTCAACATAGTCCTGGAAGTATTAGCCATTGCAATTAGACAAGAAGAAGAAATAAAAGGCATCCAAATTGGAAAAGAGGAAGTAAAACTGTCCTTATTTGCAGACGACATGATATTATACATACAAAACCCTAGAGACTCCATCAAAAAACTACTAGACTTAATACATGAATTTGGCAATGTAGCAGGATACAAAATTAACCCCAAGAAATCTGAGGCATTTCTATACACCAATAGTGAACTTTCAGAAAGAGAGATTATAAAAACAATCCCATTTACCATCGCACCAAAAAAATTAAGCTACCTAGGAATAAACTTAACTAAAGAGGTAAAAGACCTCTACTCAGAAAACTACAGGACATTGAAAAAAGAGATAGAGGAAGACATAAAGAGATGGAAGAACATACCATGTTCTTGGATTGGTAGAATCAACATCATTAAAATGTCCATACTACCCAAAGCAATCTATAAATTCAACGCACTTCCCATTAAAATACCAATGGCCTACTTCAAAGATCTAGAACGAACTCTCCAAAAATTCATCTGGAATAAAAAAAGACCCCGAATAGCTGCAGCGATCCTGAGAAAGAACAAAGTAGGTGGGATCTCAATGCCAGATATCAAGCTGTATTACAAAGCCACTGTTCTCAAAACTGCCTGGTACTGGCACAAGAACAGACATATAGATCAGTGGAATAGAATAGAGAGTCCAGAAATTAGCCCGAACCAATATGCTCAATTAATATTTGACAAAGGAGGCAAGAACATACAATGGAGCCAAGATAGTCTCTTCAATAAATGGTGTTGGGAAAATTGGACAGATATATGCAAGAAAATGAAACTAGACCACCAACTTACACCATACACAAGAATAAACTCAAAATGGATAAAGGACTTAAATGTACGACAGGAAACCATAAAAATTCTAGAAGAATCCAAAGGCAACAAAATCTCAGACATATGCCAAAGCAATTTCTTCACTGATACAGCTCCTAGGGCAGTTGAAACTAAAGAGAAAATGAACAAATGGGACTACATCAAAATAAAAAGCTTCTGCACAGCAAAAGAAACCATCAACAAAACAACAAGAAAACCCACTGCGTGGGAAAACATATTTGCCAACGTCATATCTGATAAGGGCCTAATCTCCAAAATTTATAGGGAACTCATACAACTTAACAAAAAGAAGATAAACAATCCAATCAAAAAATGGGCAAAGGATCTAAATAGACACCTTTCAAAAGAGGACATTCAGAAAGCCAAGAGACATATGAAAACATGCTCAAAGTCACTAATCATCCGAGAGATGCAAATCAAAACAACAATGAGGTACCATCTCACACCTGTCAGAATGGCTATCATCAACAAATCAACAAACGACAAGTGCTGGAGAGGATGTGGAGAAAAAGGAACACTTGTGCACTGCTGGTGGGAATGCAGACTGGTGCAGCCACTATGGAAGACAGTATGGAGTTTCCTCAAAAAACTGGAAATGGAACTCCCATTTGACCCTGTGATCCCACTTCTAGGAATATATCCCAAGAAACCAGAAACACCAATCAGAAAGGATATGTGCACCCATATGTTCATAGCAGCACAATTCACCATAGCTAAGATCTGGAAACAGCCTAAGTGCCCATCAGTAGATGAATGGATTAGAAAACTGTGGTACATCTACACGATGGAATACTATGCTGCTGTAAAAAAGAAGGAACTCTTACAATTTGCAACGGCATGGATGGAGCTGGAGAGCATTATGCTAAGTGAAATAAGCCAGTCAATGAAGGAAAAATACCACATGATCTCACTCATTCATGGATAATAAAGACCATTACAAACTTTTGAACAATAATAGATACAGAGGCAGAGCTGCCTCAAACTGATTGTCAAACTGCAGTGGGAAGGCCAGAGAGGGTTGGGGGGCAGAAGGGAGGGGAGTAAGAGATCAACCGAAGGACTTGTATGCATGCATATAAGCATAACCAATGGACATAAGACACGGGGGGGGGGGGGGGGCCAGGGGATTGT
>NW_005370273.1:1148053-1151452 GCF_000412655.1 Myotis brandtii
AACCAATGGACATAAGACACTGGGGGGTAGGGGAGGCCAGGGGTTTGTCAAGGGCGGGGGGAAAAAGGACACAAATGTAATACCCTTTGTAATACTTTAAGCAATAAAAAAAGTAAAAGAAAAAAAAAAGAACCTCCAACAAACACAGCAAAATCACAGCAAACTACAGAACAACCATCATTCAGAATGTCCTGAAATCTAGCTGAACACAAGTCCTATAGTGAAGGTTACACTGAAGAAGCCACATTGAGACCGAGAGCAGAGGCTGAGATGTGAACCGGGCTGGCCCCACACCCATGAGTGGCAGACAGAAATGGGGAGAAATATCTTGGCTGTAGAGGTCTCTTCTGAGGAGCAAAGAATCCCAGCCCCACACCAGCAACCCCAGCCCAGGGTTCCAGTGCCATGAAGAGAAGTCCCCATAACTTCTGCAGTAAAAACCAGGGGGATTGTGGCTGAGTGACATGGAGGCTGCTGGAGACCCAGACTTTCCTCTTAAAGGGCCAGTGCACAGACTTACTCACCAGGGACATATGGGGAGGTGAATTGTTTGGCAGCAGGGCAAGAGCTGGAGGGGCAGCTTTCTCACAGACAGAAGTGCTGGTGGAAACCATTGTTCCTTTTCTGAGCTCTCCACCCACAGAGCCAGCAGGCAGGCACCATATCTGAATCTGGCTTACTGTCCACCCCTTCCTTACACTGTTTCAGGCCCACGCAAGCCATTTCCAGTGTTGTTGTGTTGTTGTTTTTTTTCATATAAATTGCCTGTCTTGGCTCATGCTTTTCACTTTTCTAAAATCTTTAAAACAAGCAGCATCTGGCATCTGCATACCCCTACCTCTTGCTAAATGGCCATGGGCCAGCACTAGTGGCATCGGGCCTTTGTTCTAAGCTTGGCCTCTCCCGGGCATTTCCAATCCCAGCACAAGTAGCAGCCATCTGCAGATTACTTTGTAGCTCATGCTGGCTGACCCTGGGCAAAGCACAGGCAGCAGCTGACCTTGGTCTGTACCTCCCAGGATGCCCCAGAGACAGCGTACTCTTTGGACAGCTACGTACCACACTGAAACACCTCCCAACTACCTCTACAAGTGACACACTCAAGGTGTGGACTTGTCAGGTACATGAGCCATGCTGAAGTGAGTGCTGCTCCATGGGGTCAGCTCCTGATAGAAGAACCTCCACTGTTGTCATGGCCAGTCCTCGCAGTTGATTGGCCTGGGATTAAATCTCTCCCATGAATGTGCCAGCATCAACCAAGGCTCAACTAGAACAAGAAGGTGCGCACAGCCCACATAGGGGGTGCACCTGGAGTTCCCAGCTGTACCGGGAGGTGATCAGGAGGCTGTACAGGACACTACTACTTTAGGCCGCTCTACCACATCCAGGAGATATAGCAGTTCTATGTAATACACAGAAACAAACACCAAGAAGGCAGCCAAAATGAGGAGACAAAGAAACAAGTCCCAGATAAAAGAACAGAACACGCCCTAACTGGTTTGGCTCAGTGGATAGAGCGTCGGCCTGCGGACTAAAAGGCCCCAGGTTCGATTCCAGTCAAGGGCATGTACCTTGGTTGCAGGCAAATCCCCAGTTGGGGGTGTGCAGAAGGCAGCTGATCGATGTTTCTCTCTCACCGATGTTTCTAACTTTCTATCCCTCTCTCTTCCTCTCTGTAAAAAAAAATCAATAAAATATATTAAAAAAAAAAAAAAAGAACAGAACACAACTCCAGAAAAAGAACTAAACTAAATGGAGATAATCAATCTACCATATGCAGACTTCAAAACACTGGTTATAAGGATGCTCAATGAACTTAGGGGAAGAATATAGAAACAGTGAGAATTTCAACAAAGAAGTAGGAAACAAAAATGGAGATAGAAAACATAAAAAGAACCAGTCAGAAATGAAGAATACAATATCTGAAATGAAGCATACATTACACAGAATCAATAGTAGAATAGGTAAAGCAGAGGCTCAAATGAGCATTTTGGAAGATAAGGAAGTAGAATACACCTAATCAGAACAGCACAAAGAACTCCCCCTCCCAAATGAGGATAGTGTAAGGAGCCTATGGTATAACTTTAAGTGTACCAACATTCACATTATGGGGGTGCCTGAAGGAGAAGAAAGAGAGCAAAAAATTGGAAACCAATGTGAAAAAATGATGACCAAAAACTTCTCTAACATGGTGAAGTAAATAGACATACAAGTCCAGGAAGCTCAGAGTCTCAAACACAACCAACCCAAAGAGGCCCACACCAAGACACATCCTAATTAAAATACCAAAGGTTAAAGACAAAGAGCAAATCTTTTAGAAGTAGAAAAAGACCAAAACTATGAATTAAAAATGTCAATAAATACATACTAGTATCTATCAACAATTATTTTAAATGCAAATGGATTAAATGGTCAAATCAAAGGACATAGGGTGGCTGAAGGGATAACAAAACAAGATCCTTACATATGCTGTCTATAAGAGACCCACTTCAGATTGAAAGACACATACAGACTGAAAGTAAAGGAATGGAAAAATATATCTAATGAAAATGAAAAAAAATGGAAACAGAAGGCCAACTGGTGTGGCTCAGGGGTTGACTAATATCTCTCTCTCCCTCTCCTTTTCTCTCTGAAATCAATTAAAAAAATATTTTAAAAAATGGAGCCTGGTGGGGCATGGCTCAGTGATTGAGCATCAACCTATGAACCAGAAGGTCACTGTTTGATTCCCAGTCAGGGCACATACCTGGGTGGTGGACTTGTTCCCTGGTAGGGGGCATGCAGGAGGCAGCTGATCAATGATTCTCTCTCATCATTGATGTTTCTTATCTCTCCCTCTCCCTTCCTCGCTGAAATCAATTTTAAAAAATGGAAACAGGAAAAAAAAAAGGCTGAGATAGTAATACCTCTACCAGACAAAAGATATTTTAAAACAAAGACTACAACAATGAAGAAGGATCCAGCAACTCCATTTCTGGGTATTTATCCGAAGAAACCCAAAACATTAAATAGAAAAAACATACATCCAAATGTTTATTACAGCACTATTTACAATAGCCAAGAATGAAAGTAACCTAAGTGTCCATCAATAGATGAATTTATAAAGAAAAAGTGGTGCATATATACAGTGGAATAGGACTCAGACATAAAAAAGAATGAAATCTTGCATCTGCAACAGCATGATAGACCTAGAGGGTATTGTGCTGAGTGAAAGAAGTCAGACAGAGAAAGACAAATGACATGATTTCACTTATATGTGGAATCTATAAAACAAAATACATGAACAAGCAGAACAGAAACACAGAGAACATTTTGACAGTTGCCAGATTGAAGAGGTGTTGAGGGGGGATAGATGAAAAAATTGAAGGGATTAAGTACAAATTGGTAGTTACAAAATAG
>NW_005370274.1:0-648 GCF_000412655.1 Myotis brandtii
AAATAACAACAGACCCCACAGAAATACGAAGAATCATTAAAAAAAAAAATTATGAGCAACTCTATTCTAACAAAATGGTCAACCTAAAAGAAATGAACATATTCCTAGAAAAATACGACCTTCCAAAACTCAACCAGGAGGTATCAAAAAATCTGAATAGGCTGATAAGTATGGAGGAAATTGAAGCAGTAATAAAAAAACTTCCAACAAACAAAAGCCCTGGACCAGACAGCTTCACAGGGGAGTTTTATCAAATATTCAAAGAAGAAATAAAACCTATCTTCCTCAGACTATTCCAAAAAATTCAAGAGGAAGGAACACTTCCAAGCTCATTCTGTGAGCCAGCATTACCCCAACCCCAAAACCAGATAAATACAATACAATAAAAGAGAATTATAGGCCAATATCCCTCATGAACATAGACACCAAAATTCTCAACAAAATTTTAGCAAATCAAATACAGCATTACATTAGAAAGATCATACACCATGAACAAGTGGGATTTATTCCAGGGATGCAAGGATGGTACAATATCCACAAATCAATAAACGTGATACACCACATAAACAAACTGAGAGACAAAAACCATACAATCATATCTGTTGATGGAGAAAAAGCATTTGACAAAATCTAACACCCTTTCATGAT
>NW_005370275.1:0-834 GCF_000412655.1 Myotis brandtii
TTTTTTTATGTGATGTATCACGTTTATTGATTTGCGGTTGTTGTACCATCTTTGCATCCCCAGGATAAATCCTACTTGGTCATGGTGTATGATCTTTCTGATGTACTGCTGGATCCAATTTGCTAGAATTTTATTGAGGATGTTGGCATCTGTTCATGAAGGATATTGGCCTGTAATTCTCTTCATTGTGTTGTCTTTACCTGGTTTTGGTATTAGGGTGATGCTGGCTTCATAGAATGAGCTTGGAAGTGTTCCTTCCTCTTGACTTTTTTGTAGTAGTCTGAGGAGGATAGGTTTTAGTTCTTCCTTGAATGTTTGGTAAAACTCCCCTGTGAAGCCGTCTGGTCCTGGGCTTTTGTTTGCTGGAAGCTTTTTGATGACTGCTTCAATTTCTTCCATAGTTATTGGCCTATTGAGATTTTTAGATTCTTCCTGATTAAGTTTTGGAATGTTGTATTTTTCTAGAAATATGTCCATTTCCTCCAGGTTGTCTAGTTTGTTGGAGTAGAGTTGTTCATAGTATTTTTTAGTATTTTTTAGCAATCCTTTGTATTTCTGTGGGGTCTGATGTAACTTTGCCTCTTTTCATTTCTAATTTTGTTTATTTGGGTCCTCTCTCTTTGCTTCTTGTTGAGCCTCTCTAGAGGTTCATCAATCTTGTTTATCCTTTTAAAGAACCAGCTCTCGGTTTCAATGATCTTTTGAATTGTTTTTTTGGTTTCCATGTCATTTATTTCTGCTCTGATCTTTATTATCTCCTTCCGTCTGCTCACTCTGGGCTTTTCTTGTTGCTCTTCTTCTAATTCTTTAAGTGGTTGAGTAGATGATTTACTA
>NW_005370276.1:0-2885 GCF_000412655.1 Myotis brandtii
GAGAGAGAGAGAGAGAGAGAGAGAGGGAAACAATGATGTGAGAGAAACACGGATTGATCACCTCCCACAAGCACCCGGACCAAAGCCAGGGATAGAACCTGGTATTTGCAACCAGGTATGTGCCCTTGACCAGGAATCCCTTGAGCCAGAATGGAGCCCTCAGCTTTCCCGTGCATGACACGACCTCTCACCTACTGAGCCACACCAGCCGGGCTCCGTTTGTCTTTCAATGGGATCTTGTCCTCTATTTATGCTTGAAGAGATGATCGCCAGTTATGCGTGCTTGCATTTTTATGGTTTCTGATTGTTTTAGAATCCTCTGTTCCTCTTTTATTTTCCTGCTTTCTGGTCCTGTATGTTGAGGACTTTCTGTAGTGCTATGTTTGAATTCCTTTCTCTTGTTTCTAGTGTACCTCCTGTAGACTTTTGGCGTGTGGTTACGTGGACCCTTGGCTTAGGACAAATGAACGGTCTCTCCTTACATTGGAGGTTGAAAATCCAGGAGAAACACACACACACACAGACACACACACACACACACACACACACACACAGACACACACACACACACCACACCCCGAAACCACCCCGGAGCTGAAGCCCTACCTCACAGCACACACCATCACTGCTAGATGTATTCAAGGACAGTTTACAGTGGGGAAAGCAGAGACAGAGGACAGGGCTTCTATAGAGTTTTATGTCAATTTGAAAATGAAATACGTGGTCAAGGTCATTTTTAACTTTTATTAATAAATTCATTAGGTTTGAGGGCATCCGTTTGCCACGGATGGAAAGGACAAACAGATATGTAACAGGCAAGGAGAAGCACTGAAATCGTCCTTAAAATCCAGAAATTCTACCGATAAAAAAATACAAATGCGACCGATGTTTGAAAGAGTTCCTTGTGGAGAAATGGCATCAATTCCAATGAATGCAGAGAAATGAGCAAAGAAATAATAACATGACCTAAAATAAAATAAACCGCCCCAACACGTGATGAGTGTTCCGGGTGTCCAATGATGCCGCGAGAAGGGGCTGAATTCTCCGAGTCCAGGGAACGCGATGGGAAAAGCACCAGGAAGCCGCGAGTCACAGATGTGCACACTGGAAAAGCTCGCCCAGTCCTCCTGGCGCCAGAGCACGCCGCCAGCAGGAGCGCGGAGGCTGGGCTGGGTCCTTGGGAAGGTTCTGGGCAGCAGCTCTCCAGTGGATCCCGCAGCAGCAGCAGCAGCAGAAGCTCTTGAGGTCCCAACCCTGAGAACCCGCAGGCAGGTCATATGCGCCCTAATGGGCTCAGCCTGGCCCGCCGAAACCCGCATTCGCAGTGACCACCAAAGGGGCTTAGTGGGCAGAGCCCAGGACACCTTCCCAAGTCGGATGCTTAGAGGTGCCCCCACTCTGCACAAGAGGAACTGGAGGCGGAGACGCACTGACCTGCGCTTCTTGCATCCGCATGGGCGCACAGCAGGGTTCCTTCTGGTCCCGCAGCATCTGCAGGACTTGTCGGCGACACACTCCCTCGGAGATCCAGTAACTGGAAGAGGTCCACGTGGCTGTCACCCACAAAGTCGTACCAGGGCCTGGGGGAGGAGAAGGGCTCCTCTGCAGAGCAATAGGGTGAGAGCAGGTCTGTGAAATCAGGGTCTGAAGAGAAATTTCCGGCGTTGTCATCGGGGCCCTGAGGTGAGAGTGTGGTCTCGGATGGAGCTGGGGTTGTTGGAGTTGGAGCTGGATCTAGAGCTGGAGCTGGTGCTGGATCTGATGCTGGAGCTGGAGCTGGATCTGGATCTTGGGCTAGGGCTGGAGCAGGAGCAGGTGAAGCGGTGACCGTGCCCTGGACACCTTGCACAGGGTCCTGGAAGGTGTGGCTGTAGCTGGAGGCGCTGGGATCTGCTGCTGGCAAGACTTGCAAGGGTCTGTGCGGAGGGAGGCTGCAGAAACCTTGGCCTCCGTGGTGCAGGGTGGCGGCGGGTAGCACAGGGCCGGTGGGGAGCACAGGACAGGCTGGAAACACAGGACTGGCTGGGAGCATAGGACTGGCTGGGAGCACAGGGCCGACGGGGAGCACAGGACTGGCTGGGAGCACAGGGCAGGTGGGGCGCACAGGACATGCGGGGAGGACTCGGCAAGATGGGAACACTGGCTCCTCAGGGCGCACAGGTGTGGCGAACAGCACAGGGCTGGCACGGAGCACAGGATCCTCCTGGGATGCAGGGCCCGCTGGCGCAGGCGCGGGCTGAGGGGTGAAGACTGCCTGTTCCTGGGGCACAGCGTGGGCTCCCTGGCCGTCCTGCCCACGAAGTCTCTGCAGTCTGCGGTCTTTGGCCCTGCGATTCTTGAGCCACACCTGGGGAGAGAGGGGACAGGGAGCAAGTGTAAGAGGGGAGAAGCTGGGCACATCCGCCTGACCCCGGGCTTTGGAGGCTCAGGAAAGAAGGGCTGGCCTCACCCTCTCCCTCCGCCCCCAGACCACCCTATTGGGCCGCGGTTGGGGTGGGCCCCGGAGAGGGCATGGTTTGGACCGTGTGCAGTGGGCAGTGGGAGCGAGTGGGGTGATTGCGGGGGTTGGGGTGGGCGTGGGGGCCGTACCTGCACTTGGAACTCCTGCAGGTTTAGCCTGGCCGCCAGGGTCTCGCGTTCCTCATAGGTCGCGTAGGGTTTCTCCTCAAAGAATTCCTCCAGGACCCGCAGCTGCTGTGCGCTGAACACCGTGCGCCTCCGCCGGGTCCTCTTCCTCGGGGCGCTTGGGGACAGCCCGGAGCCTGGCAGAAGGGGAAAGGGAGGTCAGAGAAGCTCCCACGACTGTCTGCAGCCCACCAGGCCTGGGCCACCACACACCCTTTTGAGCAGGTGGCGGCTGGGGCCTGAGAGCATGGCCAGTGGCG
>NW_005370276.1:2965-9437 GCF_000412655.1 Myotis brandtii
GACCGGGCACCTGCCCGCCCCGGACACCGGGCCTCCGGGGCCTGGGCGTCCCCATCTCCGAAAGGGGCCCGGGCACAGCGCCTGTGTGCTTCTTACGGGGCCCACAGCCAGGCATGGCGGGGCCTCAAACTCAACCAGGCTGGAGCCCCGGGTGGGCTTCTTCTCTCCCGCCCTCACCCCGACGGTGTCATTCCATCCCCCAAACCAACCAAGCCTCCCAGAGAAGCCTCCAGGAGCCTCCAGCCCCAGCCCCAGCCCCAGGATCCCACCTCCGGTCCCCAGGCCCTCACCGTGGGCCCAGACTCACCGTTGAGAAACCCGGGTTCTTGCATCTTGGATGCTCCTGGGCCCTCTGCGCTTGAAGCTCTGGCCACCAGCCCTGCTAGTGCCGCCTTAAATACCTGGTAGGCACGCGCCACCCACAGGTCCCACCCTAAGCGGCTCTAGGCAGCCCTGCCCTCAGGCCCCGCCCCTTGTGCAGGAGTTTCTGTGCGCAGGGGTGGGGTAGGGTGGGGGCGCTGCCGGGGCGCTCGGGGAGGCACAATCATTGATTCGTCCTTTGATGGAGCAGCTGCCGCACCTGGTGCCTGTCCTAGGGCCTGGGAGACCTCAGTGGCCAGACAGCCGTGGTCCTGCCCTCGAGAGGACTTAGTCATGTGCTGTTCCTGAGGGGGCTTTTCTTAGAATCCACGTGAGAGATGATGACCTGCGTGATGGAATGCCAAAGGAAACCAAACGGTGAGATCTCCTTGCTAGGTTCAGCTTGCCATCTGAACCGCCTCTTCCCGTGTCAGGGTGGGGTCTCCCCTAACTGGACATGATTTCTGCTTCCTGGGAGCACGTTGTTCTGCACGAAAGTGGATGGCCCTGTTGTCCACAAGGGATCACCCAACCAATTCCTTGGTTTATGAATTGTGACTGGAGGCCCCCTTCTCCATGATGTCTAAAAGAAATACAGGGTGTGTAACAAACCAAAAAAAAAAAAATTAGGCCTCACGTGCCGCCGATTGGATGGGCAAAGCTGAGGGGAGGGGCCAGGCCTGGGGTTGGGGGAGGAGATGGGGAACCGAGGCTTTCATGCCTTTGGGTGCGGACTGGTTTCTGAGACAGACTTGGTGATATCTGTCCAGGTCCCTCAGCCAAAGACCGTGAGCAGGACACCAGTAGTTGAACAAATGTGGGCTTCTTTATTTTTAAGAATGTTTTAGAGAAATTTTGTAATTTTTTGGCGAGAGACAGAGGGAGAGAGAGGGAGAGAGATAGACCGAGAGAGAGAGAATGATGTGAGAGAAACATGGATTGGTCACCTCCCACAAGCACCCTGACCAGAGCCAGGGATAGAGCCTGGTATGTGCAACCAGGTATGTGCCCTTGACCAGGAATCCCTTGAGCCAGAATGGAGCCCTCAGCTTTCCCGTGCATGACACAACCTCTCACCTACTGAGCAGCACCAGCCGGGCTTTCTTTGTCTTTCAATTGGATCTTGTCATCTATTTATACTTGAGGAGATTATCGCCACTTATGCATGCTTGCCATTTTATGGTTTCTGATTGTTTTAGAATCCTCTGTTCCTCTTTTATTTCCCTGCTTTCTTGTCCTGTATGTTGAGGACTTTCTGTAGTGCCATGTTTGAATTCCTTTCTCTTGTTTCTAGTGTACCTCCTGTAGACTTTTGGCGTGTGGTTACGTGGACCCTTGGCTTAGGACAAATGAACGGTCTCTCCTTACATTGGAGGTTGAAAATCCAGGAGAAACACACACACACACAGACACACACACACACACACACACACACACACAGACACACACACACACACCACACCCCGAAACCACCCCGGAGCTGAAGCCCTACCTCACACCACACACCATCACTGCTAGATGTATTCAAGGACAGTTTACAGTGGGGAAAGCAGAGACAGAGGACAGGGCTTCTATAGAGTTTTATGTCAATTTGAAAATGAAATACGTGGTCAAGGTCATTTTTAACTTTTATTAATAAATTCATTATTAGGTTTGGCATCCGTTTGCCACGGATGGAAAGGACAAACAGATATGTAACAGGCAAGGAGAAGCACTGAAATGGTCCTTAAAATCCAGAAATTCTACCGATAAAAAAATACAAATGCGACCGATGTTTGAAAGAGTTCCTTGTGGAGAAATGGCATCAATTCCAATGAATGCAGAGAAATGAGCAAAGAAATAATAACATGACCTAAAATAAAATAAACCGCCCCAACACGTGATGAGTGTTCCGGGTGTCCAATGATGCCGCGAGAAGGGGCTGAATTCTCCGAGTCCAGGGAACGCGATGGGAAAAGCACCAGGAAGCCGCGAGTCACAGATGTGCACACTGGAAAAGCTCGCCCAGTCCTCCTGGCGCCAGAGCACGCCGCCAGCAGGAGCGTGGAGGCTGGGCTGGGTCCTTGGGAAGGTTCTGGGCAGCAGCTCTCCAGTGGGTCCCACAGCAGCAGCAGCAGCTCTTGAGGTCCCAGCCCTGAGAACCCGCAGCGAGGTCACGTGCGCCCTAATGGGCTCAGCCTGGACCGCGGACTCAGCAGCCCCTGCCCGCCCGCCGCCACGCGCATGCGCAGTGGCCACCAAAGGGGGTTGGGAGGCAGAGCCAGGCCACCTCCCCAAGGCGGATGCTTAGAGGTGCGCCGACACTGCACAAGAGCAAATGGCGGTGGAGACCCAGTGACCTGCGCTTCTCCCAGCCGCCTGGGTCCCCTCTGGTCCCGCGCCATCTGCAGGACTCTACGGGGACACATCCCCTGGGGGATCCAGTAACTGGAAGAGGTGCATGTGGCTGTCACCCACAAAGTCGTACCAGGACCTGAGGGAGGAGTAGGGCTCCTCCGCAGAGCAATAGGGTGAGAGCGGGTCTGTGAAATCAGGGTCTGAAGAGAAAGTCCCGGCGTTGTCGTCGGGGCCCTGAGGCGAGAGTGTGGCCTCGGTTGGAGCTGGGGTTGGAGTTGGAGTTGGAGCTGGATCTAGAGCTGGAGCTGGTGCTGGATCTGAAGCTGGAGCTGGAGCTGGATTTGGAGCTGGAGCTGGAGCTGGAGCTGGAACTGGAGCAGGAGCTGGATCTGGATCTTGGGGTAGGGCTGGAGCAGTAGCTGGAGCTGGATGGGGAAGGTTCTGGCAGCAGCTCTCCAGAGGATCCCGCAGCAGCCGCAGCAGCAGTAGCAGCAGCAGCAGCAGCAGCTCTTGCGGTCCCAGCCCTGAGAACCCGCAGCGAGGTCACCTGTGCCCTAATGGTCTCAGCCTGGACCTTGGACTCAGCAGCCCAGGCCTGCCGCCACGCGCATGCGCAGTGGCCACCAAAGGGGGTTATGGGGCAGAGCCCAGGCCACCTCCCCAAGTCGGATGCTTAGAGGTGCGCTGACTCTGCACAAGAACAACTGGTGGTGGAGACGCACTGACCTGCGCTTCTCGCACCCGCGTGGGCGCACACCCGGGTCCCCTCTGGTCCCGCCGAATCTGCAGGACTTGGCGGGGACACACTCTCTCAGAGATCCAGTCACTGGAAGAGGTCCACGTGGCCGTCACCCACAAAGTCATACCAGGGCCTGGGGGAGGAGAAGGGCTCCTCTGAGGAGCAATAGGGTGAGAGCACGTCTGTGAAATCAGGGTCTGGGTCTGGAGAGAAATTCCAGGAATCATCAGGGCCCTGAGGCGAGACTGTCGCCTGGGATGGAGCTGGGGTTGGAGCTGGAGCTGGAGCTGGAGCGGGAGCAGGAGCAGGAGCAGGTGCAGCTGGGACCGTGCCCTGGACGCCTTGCACAGGGTCTCAGCAGGCCTGGCTCTAGCTGGAGGCGCTGGGATCTGCTGCTGGGAAGACTTTCAAGGGCCTATGGGGAGGGAGGCTGCAGAAATCCGGTCCCAGGTGATGCAGGAGGGCGGCGGGTAGCACAGGGCTGGTGGGGAGCACAAAGTGGGCGGGGAGTACAGGACCCGCTGGGATCACAGAGCCGGCAGGGGCACAGGGTCCTCCTGAGATGCAGGGCCCGCAGGTGCAGGTGCAAGCGCAGGCTCAGGCTGAGGGGCCCAGACTTCGGGTACCTGGGGCTCAGCGTGGGCTCCCTGGCCTTGCTGTCTGCGAAGCCGCTGCAGCCTGACGTCTTAGGCCCTGCTGTTTTTGAGCCACACCTGGGGAGAGGAGGGACCGGGAGCAAGTGTAAGAGGGGAGAAGCTGGGCGCACCCACCTGCGCCCAGGGCTGATGAGGCCCAAGGAAGAAGGGCCGGCCTCATCCTCTCCTTCCGCCCCCAGACCCAACTATCGGCCCGTCATTGGGTTTGGCTCTGGAGAGGGCATGGTTTGGACGGTGGGCAGCGGGCAGTGGGAGCGACTGGGGTGATTGCCGGGGTTGGGGTGGGCGTGGGGGCCGTTCGTGCACTGGTCCTCCTGCAGGTTCAGTCTGGCCGCCAGGGTCTCGCGTTCCTCATAGGTCCCGTAGGGTTTCCCCTCAAAAAATTCCTTCAGGACTCGCAGCTGCTGTTTGCTGAACACCATGCTCCGCCGCTGCGTCCTCTTCCTCTGTGAGCTTGCGGACAGCCGGGAGCCTGGCAGAGAGGAAAAAGGGGGCAGAGGCGCTCCAAGGACTGTCCGCAGCCCACCAGGCCTGGGCCACCACACACCCTTGTGAGCAGGTAGCAGCCTGGGAGCGTGGCATGTGGCGCAGAGGCACTGACCCGGCATGTGTTCGCCCCGGCTACCGGCTTCTGTAGGCCGGGGTGTTCACATCTCCAAAAGGGGCCTGGGAGCAGCGCCTGCGTGCTTCTTGCTGGTCCCACAGCCAGGCATGGCGGGGCCCTCAAACTCACCCAGGCTGGTGCCCCGGTGGGCTTCTCCTCCACCTGCCCTCACCCGACGGTGTCATTCCATCCCCCAAACCCACCAAGCCTCCCAGAGAAGCTGGCCCTGGTCTGGATGCCCAGAAGCCTCCAGTCTCAGCCCCAGGATCCCACCTCCGGTCCCCAAGCCCTCACGTTGGGCCCAGACTCACTGGTGGGAAACCGGGTTCTTGCATCCTGGATGCTCCTGGGCCCTCCTTGCTTGAGGCTCTTGCCCTCATGCCTGGGTGTGTTGCCTTAAATACCTGGTAGGCACGCACCGTAAGGGTTCTGCCAGGGACTCTTCCTCACTCTCCACTCAGGTATGAAGTCTTAGGGTGTGCGTTTGAGGGTGGAGGCAAGATCATTGCTTTGTCTTTTGCTTGAGTAGCTACTGCACTGGATGCTTCTCCTGGGTGCTGGAAGACCTCAGTGGCCTCACTGCTTTGGTGCTGTGTTTAAGGAAACCCAGTATTATGTTCTGGCAAAGGAGCCCCGCTAATCGCCAGCCATTTCCCGGGGATCATCTTATGCCTTCCTGGCCCTGGGAACCACACCTCCCCCACCATCCCCCTGACTTTTTCTGAGTCTTGAGCTCCCACTCCCACTTTTCCAGTCAATTCTCCAAGCTGCCCCTAAAGTCCTGGACTTTGAAGACTTCAGAGGGGCTGGCCCTGTCCGTGGTTTTGGTTCGGGGCTGGTGTCCCTATGTCATGAAGGGGAGATGGGTTGAAGGTGGACAGTTAGCCGATTTCTCTTGGGCATAAATGACCTGGGTCTCATCTAGGTGTCCCTCGTCACTGAGTCCAGCCCCTCTGAGCTGCACAGACCCTTAGCAAGCTATGGGACTTATGCAGGCAAGGGGGTGAGTGTTAAAGCCAAAACGCCATTTCGTACTAAATAGGTTTTCCGAATGCATACGTTCACAAATCCACCAAGTGCGTTTCCTCCTCTTTATTTCTGTAGACTCATCTGTGCAATGAAAATGAAGTAGGTATGAAAGTTTAACTTCACAGAGGAGTTTTCTCTAGGCATTTCTGCAGTTTTAAGTTTATGCTAAACAGGTCGAGTTAATGCATGCATTCACCAGTCACTGAGAGGAAGAGTAAACGCCCGCTGGCCATGCCTGGAGGGTAACTTAGGGTGGGGCAACTACAGCTGCTGCAGAATGTCACACCTCAAGACAACAGAACCCAGGTGGCATGATCACTTGCTAGTCACTCTCTGAACAAGGTTCAAGGGCAGTGAGTCTTGGGGTTAGATATGTAGACTAGAGTTGTAGCTATGGGATATTTACCTTGTCGGGATGTTTACCTATGTAGATATGAGATATTTACTTATTAGAGAGTGAGAGAGAGACACACAGAGCTTTTAAAATTTACTTATTTAGATATGGGATATTTACTTATTAGAGAGTGAAAGACAAAGAGATTTTTGAATTTTTAAAAATAACACTGAGCCCTAACCGGTCCAGCCCCAGCAGGTCCAGGGGTCCCCAAAGGTGTGGACTGAGTCGGCGAAGAAGGAATGACACGGAGACAGCCTTCAGTTGATCAGCAGCCTAGTCAGGACCTCTAGCCAGGATCTCCAGCCAAAGTTCTGGTCGGGATCTCCAGCCAAGTTCTGGTTAGGATCTGA
>NW_005370276.1:9874-11390 GCF_000412655.1 Myotis brandtii
GGGGTGTGCAGGAGGCACCTGATCGATGTTTCTCTCTCATCGATGTTTCTGACTCTCTGTCCTTCTCCCTTCCTCTCTGTAAAAAAGCAATAAAATATATTTTAAAAAAATAACACTGAAATAATATAATCCCTGTTAATTTAGTTAAAATCAAATCTTGGTTAACAGTGTTTGCATTTCTTTTTATTTTTTAATAAATGACAACTTTATTTCTTTCACCCTAAGGCTGATGGGAAACCATTATGCCTTCTCTTAAAGAAAATACATTTCAATTAAAAAACTATGCTAACTGCACTAACCTGTTTGGCTCAGTGGAGCATTGGCCTGTGGACTCAAGGGTCCCAGGTTCAATTCCAGTCAAGGGCATATACCTTGGTTGTGGGCACATACCCAGTAGGGAGTGTGCAGGAGGCAGCTGATTGATGTTTCTCTCTCATTGATGTTTCTAACTCTCTATCCCTCCTCTCTTTAAAAAATCAATAAAATATATATTTTTTAAAACTATGCTAACTATATTTACTGATTTAATACTAAGTATTCTAAAACACAACTTGAGAACATCCAGCATGCGTGTTGACTCTCAGTACAGTGGATTCAAAATCAAGTACACATGTTACATGCCTCAAGTCTACATTACAAAGTATCCTAGTCATCATCATCACCTTCACATTTTCTTTTCAATGTGTCTGTTGATTCACTGGCAGTATTTTTGTGGTGACACCATGTCAGGGGTAATAAGAATGTGTGTGGACCCAATCCATGATGGATTAATCAGAACATTCTGAACTGCTGATGTTGCAGGAATTGATGCTTTTACAGCTGAGGACCGTGAAGTGTAAACCTTTGCCCTGTGAGGGACATTGGAGTCCCTACTTCAGTTGAAACTGACATGGTTTGTGGGGTTGGTGTGCCAAGTATGGGAGTACTTGGTCTGCTAGTAACTAAACCAACACTTAACCATGGAACTGGTATTCTTCCCGCAGAAGTAGAAGCCTTTTGTTTGTTTGTTTGTTTGTCTTTTATAAAGACATGAGCCTATAGTTTGGAGAAGTCCAGCAATAGCTATGAGGTGGCATTCTAGGACCTGAATATGGCTTGATCAATGGCAATGGGGTTTGGATTTTTGCCTTGCAATCTATTTATGTAAAAACCTTAGGTGTAATGCGTCACATCCGAGGCTCCACCAACCGGAAGGAAGTCAGTCCTGCAGGAGTTGTCTTGGCAACAGCTGTGCCCTCCCCCAGCTGTTTCCAGTGAGGGCGAGGTTTCAGGCAGGAACCGGCCCTCAGAGCGTGGATGCACTGAGTCCTGGGTCGCCTTGCCAAGGGCTGCGTCCCCCCAGAGCTGTTTCCTGCTAGGCCTGAGGGAAGAACCCACCCTCAGAGTACCAGGAGCGCCCAGCAGCACTCAGTCCTGGGTTGCTGAGGAGGAGGCCACTTGTGGTAGAACTCTGGTTCTGGCCCAACAGGGGGCGTGGCCGGCTTTCAAACCAGACCCTGACAGTAGGGAGGAGGCA
>NW_005370276.1:12592-40113 GCF_000412655.1 Myotis brandtii
CCAGATTTATTATCAAAAGATTATGACCTAACATTATTGAAGCTGAAGTATTAACAGGATATGCAGAGGGAGAGGTTGTTCTGATTCCAAGAATTAATTTGTCCCCATCTGAAACTGGCCTCCCATTTAAATTGATTCATCGACAGTTTCCCGTGATGCCAGCATTTGTGATGACTATTAATAAATCACAAGGACAAACCCTCTACAGAGTAGGAATATTCCTACCTGAACCCATTTTCCCACATGGTCAGTTATATGTTGCTTTCTCTCGAGTTTGAAGAGCATGTGATGTTAAAGTTAATCTTCTAAATACTTCATCACAAGGGAAATTAGTCAAGTACTCTGAAAGTGTTTTCACTCTTAATGTGGTGTACAGGGAGATACTAGAATAAGTTTAATCACTTTATCAGTCATTGTTTGCATCACTGTTATTTTTATATCATGGTTTTGTTGTTTTCATATCATGTTTTTGTTGTTTTTATATCATGCCTCTGTTGTTGTTATATCCTTTTGTTACTGTTTATTTATTAATAAATTTATATATTATTTTCATATACATTTTACTAATTTCCTTTACTCTCTCACACTTCTGTTATAGAGAAAGGGCAAATAGCAATATTAAAATATTTCCGCTAATTAATTCCCTTTCAATGTGCATGAATTTCGTGCACCAGGCCACCAGTATCTAATAAAAACTCTCTTGGGAGCGGAGAGCTAAAAGACTGGTCAGCAGACACTGGATTGCCAATCGCACATCATCTGCAACAACAGTAGCTTTCTTGGCATTGCTTGAATACATGTTTGCATCATCTAGAATTGTGGTCACATATCAGAAGGCAAACTCCATCATCTGATTTATAACTCTGGGCTCCTATTCTGTAATCCCCATATCCTTCAGGGTTTGTGCCATCATCTGTGCATCTTCCAGCATGCTCTTGGGAGAAGCCATCTTGCCAGACTCCGTGATATCCAGTGATGAGACTTCTCCAGCTAAATCACCCATGTTAATGTATTTCAGTCCCGATCTTAAAGCAAGTTCTTTGCCTCATGTGGTTTTTCTAACCCCTGGTGTACCCATGAGCAGGATGTTCAGAAGCATTTTTTCCATGTGTATCTTGGCCATTTGTATGTCCTCTTTGGAGAAAGGTCTATTCAAGCCTTCTTTCCATTTTTTAATTAGATTGTTTGTCTTCTTTTTTATTGAGTTGTATGAGTACTTTATATGTTTTGGAAATTAGCTCCTTATCAGATGTATCATTGGCAAATATGTTCTCATTCGGTGGGTTCCCTTTTCAATTTGATCGTGGTTTCTTTTGCTGTGCAGAAGCTTTTTATTCTGAGGTAGTCCCATTTGTTTAGTTTCTCCTTAGTTTCCTTTGCCCTAGGAGATGTATCCATAAAGATATTGCTACATGAGATGTCTGATATTTTACTGCCTATGTTTTCTTCTAAGATTTTTATGGATTCATGCCTTACATTTACATCTTTTATCCACCTTTAGTTTAGTCTTGTATATGGTGTATGTTGGTGGTCCATTTTCATCTTTTTGCATGTGTCTGTCCAGTTTCCCAGTACCATTTGTTGAAGAGACTGTCTTTACTCCATTGTAGACTTTTGCCTCCTTTCTCAAATGTTAATTGACTGTAATGGTGTGGGTCAATTTCTGGGGTCACTGTTCTGATCCATTGGTCTATATGTCTGTTCTTGTGCCAGTACCAGGCTGTTTTGGTTATAATGGCTTTGTAGTATAGTTTTATATCTAGTATTGTGATCCCTCCTACTTCTCAAGATTGCTGCAGCTATTTGAGGTCTTTTATGGTTCCATTTAAATTTTTTTTTTAGTATATTCTAGCTCTGTGAAGTATGCCATTGGTATTTTAATAGAGATTGTGTTGAATCTGTAGATTGCTTTGGGTAGTATAGACATTGTAATGATGTTAATTCTTCCAATCCATTAATATGGTATACACTTCCATTTGTTTGTAGCTTCCTCTATTTCTTTTTTAAATGTTGTATAGTTTTCCAAGTACAGGTCTTTTATCTCCTTGGTTAAGTTTATTCCTAGGTATCTTATTTCTCTGTTGCAATGGTAAATGGGATTGTCTGTTTAGTTTCTCTCACTGGGGGTTCATTATTGGTGCCATCAATTTGTGGATGTTGATTTCATACCCTGCTACCTTACCAAATTCATTTTATTAAGTCTAGTTGTTTCCTAGTGGAGTCTTTAGGGATTTCTATGTCATGTCATCTGAGAATAATGATACTTTTATTTTCTCCTTTCCAATTTGAATGCCTTTTATCTCTTCTTCTTGTCTGATTGCTGTAGCTAGGATTTCCAGTACTATGTTGAATCAGAGTGGTGAAAGCGGATATCCTTGTCTTGTTCCTGTTCTTTGGAGTTATGGTGTCTGTGGTGGGGACTCAAGCTGATGTTTCTGACTAGTTAGATCATGCAAAGACTCTAACCTCCAGAGAACTACCTCTGCCTGCAGACTGATTGGATTCAGTCTGGAGTAGGTCCAGGCAAGTGTCCTCAGGTAAGCTGAGAGGTTTTCCAATAGGGTGGGACAATTGCTTCTGTCTGGAGGCCAATTGTTATGCTCAGTCTCTCTCTCTCTCTCTCTCTCTCTCTCTCTCTCTCTCTCTCTCTCCTGGGTCTCGCATGGGGGAGGGGATCCCAGAGACTCTGATGCACCTGCAACACAGATCTCACAGGCACTGAGGAGGCAGGAGAAGGTGGGAGCAGGGCTTGAAAAGGGTATAGACCCCCAGGGCTGCAGGAGGGACATAATTTGTCCATATGACCCATGTCCCCTTCATTTCTCCTCTGACCTGGCTGTTGTTCTGTGGACATTGGCTTGCCCGGGCCTGGGTGAAGAGGGTGGGAGCAGTGGTGAGCCAGACCAGGTCAAGGCCAGGGAAACCCACTGGGGAGAAGCCCAGAGACTGAGGAGGAAGGAGAGAAACCCGAGGAGAAGAGGGAAGGGGAAGTAGGGAGTTACTCAACACAGACAGCAGGGAGGGAGGACATGTGGGGGGCATCCAAGGGGCAGAATAAGTAAGACTCCCATTGATTCAAGACCTGTGACCCAGGTTCTGTGCTGAGCATGTTAATGGCACAACACACCCCATGGTATTCACCCCCACATGCGTGGAGAAGGTGACATCATTACCCAAAGTCCCATGGACGTCCAGCTGCCCACATGTCCTTCTGCGAATAGTCCAAGAAGCAGGTTGGCTGGGCCCAGCTCCCAGAGCAGAGGGTGGGGGCTGTGCTCTCCAGCTGGGCAGCCGGCTCCCGCAGCTCAGATGCTGGCTGTCTTCTCAGAAAGGTGCTGGAATGCTCTGGTGTGTGGTGGGGCTTCCTGTTGGCATGGGATTAGACTGCTGGCCTTAATGGACATTTTACAGGGACATTAGACTACATAGGACAGCTGCTGTGACATGGGAAGTGACACAAGCTGGGGGTACCCTGCTTTTTCTGGTTTTGAGATCAAAAAATGTCCCTGCCTCGGTTTCCCCTTTCTCCCTAACCACCATCTTGCCCCTCTCTGCACCTGTTTCCCTTTCTGTGTCCCCTCTCCTGCTCCTCGGTCTATCTCCCTCTGTGTCCCCCTCCTGCAGTTGTGCTCACCCCTCAACCACAGCCTGTCACATGTCCCTCCAAATCCCTGCTAAGTCTCCCTATATTTTGCTGAGGTTGGCCTGGCTAAGAGGATTGGAGCGTTTGCTAAATGGGACCAGGACAGGGTCAGAGAAAGGCTTTGGGAGACTTAGGGGCCAGGACAGCCACAAGAGGGCGGCAGAGGAAGCTGGAGACTGGAGACAGAGGGAGCAGTTAGTTCAAGCATGTCAAATTCACTGGTGGGCAGGCCACATGGGGCCCACAATGAATATTTTGGTGGCCCAGCCTATATAATGGTATGTAAGAAATGTTTTATTAAAAATTGCGTTACCTAATTTTTACAATATCCTGTTATGCATAATCCTATCTAATAAAGAGGGAATATGCTAATTGACCCTCATGCCATCACAAAGATGGCACCCACAGCCAATAAGGGGGGAATATGCTAATTGACTGCCCCGCCCTCAAAGATGGTGGCGACCAGAGCCACAAGATGGTGGTGCCCAGTCTTCTCAGCCCCCCAGCTGCCCAGGGCCAGCCTGAGGTGCAGGCAAGCCTCGGATGGTGGCTGCCCAGCCACCCAGGGCCTCCAGAGGCTCAGGTAACCAGGGCTGGCTGAGGCTTCCCCTGATCGCCGGGTCGCCTCCCACCCCTGAGGCCTCCTGGGCTGTGACAGGGGGCAGGCCAGGCTGAGGGACCCCCTCCAGTGCATGAATTTTCATGCATTGGCCCTCTAGTTATTAATAACGAACTACAACATTCCCTAATGCCTGATTACTATAATTATGTTGCATTCGTTTCCCTTAAGTGCCTTATGCGCAGGCGCACTATTTCTCTCCACTAATACTAGCAGCCAATATTGCAGAAGCCAATTGCCACGTCATTAGTCTTGGACTGACTTATTTGGTGTGCGCAACAGCAAATATTTCACTTTTGGAGAACAAGAAAAATAGGTATATTTGCACCGTGCTCATTAATTTGTGCAGTTATTCAGTGTCTGGTAAGTTAATGTCCAAGGAAAAATATCAATTTTTATTAAAATGTCCTATTATTTTATGTTAAGGATTACTCTTTATTTCAGCCCTTTGTATTCAGCATGTCTCTATCGAAATAAACCTATGTTTCTATGAAAATTACTAAAGCTTTTTTGTTTTTTGCGGCCCACATAAACTTAAACCTTGTTTATTTGGCCCGTGTTAGCCTTTGTAATAATACTGGTTAAAAATAAAAATGTAGTAATTGAAAGGGTAAAATCAGGTGATGGAAAAAGAAGAAAAAGAAAAAAAATTGGTTTCTTAGTAAAAAGGCGAAAAAAGAGAAAAAAAAAAAGAAAAAAAAAAGAAAAAATTTGCAGTAGTGATGGCCTTTCGGTTCTTCTACTCTTCAGCCTGGTTCGCCTTAGTCCTGCCAGGTATCTAGGAGAGTGTTGAATTTCCCTGTGTTACACTGTTCCTCTGTGTTGTAAATCACAGTCCTGATTTTAAAGCAGGCCGTATTTGTGATCCAGTCTGCCTTAATTTGTATTCACCTAAGAGTCAGTTTGTGGCTCAGCCTCTGGGTGGCAGTGTTTTTGGGTTGGCCTCTGAGTCTATACAGCTTCTCTATCCTTTTTTAATTGTTACCCTGCTCTGTGTTGTTGGTGGGACTGAAAGTCCCTCTATAGGCCAGACCCTGGTAACTCCCAGGGACTAATTAGCTTATTTTAATCCTTTATCTCATACAGGGTGGAATCTGGGTGTGGCTGTGCTCCTTGCCTGGGGGGCTGGGGGGAGGAATTCCACCCTCTGGAGAGAATGGCTGCCCCAGTCCTGGGCCCAGGGGTGTCTCAGCACTGGATTCGCTGCCACCTCCCCCGGCTCCCCCTCTCTCCTCAGCCTCTCCCCAGATTCCACTCGTCCGCACCTTCGCCCTCTCTTCAGCACAGGTGAGTGTCTGTATCCGAACTGTCCTATGAGCAGGGTTCAGTGAAAACAAGTAAACAAACGCCGGCTGGCCGCGGAAACGCTCCCTCTTACCGGTCTGGGAAACGCTCCTCTCTTACCAGCACTGCATGATCTGGGAAACGTTCCTCTCTTATGGGCACTGCATGGTCTGGTCAGTTCCTCAGGATGCCACCTTTAGTCACAGTTTTCCGCAGTCACAAAATCCAAATCTCAAATCTCCCGGCGCCAGCAAACCCGAGGAATTCCTTTCCCCGGTCAGGGGCTGTGTCTGTCCCAAGAGACGCGGCTGCCTGCCATGCGGTCTCCCTCCGACCCTCTGGGCTCAGGTCTGGCAAACTTTCCTGCCCAGATCCCTGGTTTTTAACCTTTCCAGGGGAGCTCTGCCCTTCCCGGCTGCAAACCGTCTCACCAGCTGAGTAAATTCGCCAATTCGGGGTGGGTGTTATTAGTTTCAGCTGCTTACTCCGTTTGCTCCGGGACAAGACCTGGGACGCGTCTGCCTATATCGCCGCCATCTTGCTTCCCCTCAAAAAGTGTATTTTCCCCGTGTTAGCCTTTGAGTTTGACATGTTCGATGTAGATAGTCAAGTTCATAGATAATGTGGATCCAAAATGCAGTCAACCTCGGTTCTCGAACATCTGGAACATTTAGGATCTCGACCCAGAAACATGTTTTGGTTGTCACCCAAACTTCAGTTTTCGACCTGACAACCCCTTCCTGCTGATACCTCAGCATGACAAAAAGCATCTCTCAGCCAACAATCAAAGGAGATAGACTACTTTTGCTGCTGGGGAAATCCACCATTAGCACAATTTTAAAAGATAAAAAGGCCATCAAGAGTGCTGACATTGCTAAGGGTGTGAAAGTGCCCCCAACACAACAATCCCAGGCACTTGAATAGATAGAAACCCTGTTGCTGATTGGTTAAAAAAAAGCATGAAGTGGTGGTAGCATTTCCGAGGCAGTGATGCATGAAAAGTTGCTTTAGGGCTTATAGGGTGTGGTTCAATGCATTTAAGAAAAGAAGTGTTTATTTATACTAACATTAAAACCTTTTTATCAGTTGGCGGTCTGGAACAGATTAACTCAATTTACATAATTTCTAATGGGGGTGGGAATGATTGGGTTTTCAAACAAATTGCTTCCCCAAAAGCCTTCTAGAACTAATTAAGTTTGAGAAAGGAGGTTCTACTATTCAGACTTTGCGATACAAAGCAATATGTTCATTGACTCTTGACTTACTGTTTATACATGATTCTTTTTTAACAATTAATTTTACAGAGAGGAAGGAAGAGAAAGAGAGAAAAATGACTTTCAATTAGGATTGACATTCAATATTATATTACTTTCAATTGTACAACATGATGGTTAGACATTTATATAACTTGGAAAGTGATTTCCCCAGATAAGTTTAGAGCCCCCTGGCACCATGCATAGCTATTAGTATGTTACTGAGTGTATTCCCCATGCTGTGTTTTACATCCCCATGACTACTCCATACCTGTCAACTAGTACATCTCCATCTCTTCACCTTTCACCCCAGACACGCCAACCCCTCCCATCTGGCAACCATCCATTTGTCCTCTGTATCTGTGAGTTACTTTCTCTCCCCCGCCCCCCGCCCCTGCCCTCCACCACCCCAGATTCCACATATAAGTGAAATTATATGGTATCTGTCCTTTCCTGTTGGACTTATTTCACTTATTAGCATAATACCCTCTAGGTCAATCCACGTTGCTGTAAATGGTAAGATTTCCTTCTTTTTGTTGTTGTTGTTAATCTAAACCCAAGGATATCTTTCCATTGATTTTTAGAGAGAGTGGAAGAGAGGGAGGGTTGGGGAGAGAGAGAGAGAAAGAAGGAAGGAAATAGAGAAAGAGACAGAGAGGGATTTGTGAGAAAGATTGGATGCCTCTCATTCCCACATGAAATGGAGTGGAGAATCAAACATGAAACCCAGATTGTGCCCTTGATCTGGATTCAAACCCCACACCCTTTGGGCTCACTGGCCAGAGCAAGATTTTCTTCCTTTTTATGGCTCGGTGATATTCCATTGTCTATGTGTGCCAACCCTGCTTTATCCATTAGCCTTACTATTGCAACGTTTAATTTAAAGTCATCATTGTTAGCCCTAGCAGGTTGGGATCAGTGGATAGAGCATTGGCCCAAGGACTGAAGGGTCCCAGGTTAGATTCTGGTCAAGGGCACCTACCTGGATTGTAGTCTCCATCCCTGGGCCCGGTTGGGATGCCTGTGGGAGGCAACCAATCCCAGTGTCTTTCTCACATTTCTGTTTCTCTCTGTCCTTTCCAGTCATTCTAAAAATGAATGGGAAAATATCCTGAGGTGAGGATTAACAATCCTATATAATAAAAGGCTAATATACAAACAGACCGAACGCTGGAACAACCGAACAACCGGTCGCTATGACATGCACTGACCACCAGGGGACATGCATGGAACATAGTGGGAGTTGGCAGCAGGTGGCAGAGTGCGGAACATGGCGAGCGTCAGTGGAGCAGGTGAGCGGGGGCGCCAGACTAAGGCGGGGAGCCAGTCATGGTCATTAGGTCAAGCCTCTGGTGGTAACTGAAAATTCTTTGCTGCCGGAAGCCGGTCCATCCTTGCTGTTTGACACAGTCTCTGCAGGAAAGAAACATCTGCACAGCATATGTTTCAAGGGACCTGGCGTATATAGCATACTGTTCTTAATATGTTTGCTCCCCTTAGCGCTATGTGTTTTAGCCAGGGTCACCTCTCCGAGAAAGGTTGTTTCCCCAGGTAGGGATTTTCCCCTGAAGTTAGGGAGGGGATAAAACCCCTTAACTAAGTGCCAGGCGGGTAGTTAATCACTTTAACTACAAACAATCATGCTTAAGCTACATAATCTTTACTCCCTGGAATGGAGATCCTAGAAACAGAACCTAGAGAGAGAACCTAGGGAGAGAACATGGCAAAAGATCCTGGACAGAACCTGGCTACAGATCTTGCCTGAAGAACCTAGCGAGAGAACATGGCAGAGAACCCGTATAGAACCTGGCTGGAGAACCTAGAACCAGAACTTCTCTGGTGATCCTGAACAGAACTTCGCTAGAGAACCTGACTAGAACCTGGCAACAGAACCTGGCTGAGGAACCCAACTATGATGATCACCTGAATGCTGCCTCCGTGTCATTCCTTCTTCACTGACTCCGTCCACACCTTTGGGGACCCCTGGACCCGCTGGGGTTGGACCCCAGCACTTTGCTCCCATGCGCCGTGGTCCTGCCTGGCACTCACACCTGTTGCTGGTGCCCAGCGCTGGCCCTGATCGCTCGGTGCCATGAGCCGCTGTGAGCAGTGGCTGCCAGCCCTGATCACCCCTCAGGGCTTCTCCACCTCCCCCTGCTCCTGAGGGTGATGGGGCCAACAGTCACTGCTCACACACGCTGCTGGTACCTAGTGCTGGCCGCAATCCCTCTACGCCATTAGCAGTAGCAAACGGGGCTGGTGCTATCAGAGTGTGGGAATGGCAGGAGTGGGGTTGCCGGCAGACAGGGGACTGAGGGCCACAGCAGGAGGGGCTGGGCAGGGGCATCAAGGATGGGCTGTGACCTACCCTTATGCCCACTGCAGCCTTGCGACTCACAGTTTCTTTCAAGCTGCACGAATTCATGCACTGGGCCCCTAATCTATCTTATCTAATAATAGACAAACATGTAAATTGACTGTCCCACTGCTATGCTCACCAGCCAATCAGGAGAGTATGCAAATTAACCCAACAAAGATGGCGGCTAATTTGCATACACAGGCACAGAGCGAAGACTGAAGGCTCCTGCCGGAGCAGCGAAGGCTGAAGGCTGAAGAGGCTTTGCTTCTCCGCTGCGGCCGGAGCAAAGGCCTGGGTCCCGGGTGCTGGAGGAAAACTGGTGCCGGCAGCCAGGGGAAGGAAGGCCTATTGCATGAATCTCTTCATGCAACGGGCCTCTAGTATATATATAAGGCTAATATGCAATTCAACTCCCTTGGGAGTTCGACCGGGAGACTGGGAGTTTGATCACTCACTATGACTTGTGCTGACCACCATGGGGTAGCACTGAACGAAGGAAGGCCTCAGCCGGCTCTGATCACCAGCCAGGCCTAGGAACCCTACCAGTGCATGAATTTTGTGCACTGAGCCTCTAGTAATACATAATTTCTTTTAAAATATAAAATAATCATTGCTATTTATGTAATTGTTCCCATTATTTTTATTATTTTGTATATTCCTCCATTCCTTTCCTATTCTACTGTTCTATTTCCTGTATGTTGATTTTGTGTAGTGTTATCTTTGAATTCCTTCCTCCTATTTCTTGTGTATGTCTTGCACTGGTTTGTGGTTAAATGGAACCTTCGCTTATGACATATCACCAGCCTCTCCATGATTGACAGTTGGAAACCCATGATAAAAAAAATAACCCAAAATTGAACTCCTCTCTCACCAAATCAAGTCCAGATGTATTAATGACCAGTTTGCAACCAGAAGAGGAGACACAATGAACACAACTTCTATAAACTTGTACGTCAATTTGAAAGTGAAGCTTATGAAAGTCATTTTAATTTTTAATTTATTTATTATTTCGCAGCACCAGTTTTCCACTGATAAAAACGACAAAGACATAATATAAAAACAGGTAATGAGTCATAGTGAAATAGAATATATTAAAATCAATAAATTTTACCAATGGAAAATACAAATGGGACAAAGGTTTGTAAGGCGTTCATTGCCTAGAAATAGAAGCAATTCAAATATATTTTAAAAATTAATAAAAATACAGATATGTTATGAGTTGAGTCTACCTGGTGTCCAATGATGCCGCGAGAAGTAGGTCAATTCTCCGAGTCTAGGGAATGCGATAGGAAAAGCACATGGAAGCCCGAGTCACAGATGTGCACTTTCGAAAAGCTTGCCCAGTCCTACCGGTGCCAGAGCACGCCGCCAGCAGGAGCGTGGAGGCTGGGCTGGGTCCTTGGGAAGGTTCTGGGCAGCAGCTCTCCAGTGGGTCCTGCACCACCAGCAGCTATTGCGCTCCCAGCTCTGAGAACTGGCAGCGAGGTCACGTGAGCTCTACTGGGTGCAGCCAGGACCTCAGAGTAGCCTGAGATGACACGCGTGTGAGGTGGCCACGAAGGGTGCACAGCCCAGGCCACCTCCCCAAGGTGGATGCTTAGAGGTGCGCTGACTCTGCACAAGAGCAACTGGCGGCAGAGACGCACTGACCAGTGCTTCTCGCACCCACATGGGCGCACACCCGGGTCCCCTCTGGTCCCGCGGCATCTGCAGGACTTGGCGGGGACAGAATCCCTTAGAGATCCAGTAACTTGTAGAAGTCCTCATCGCTCTCATCCCAAGGCGTGCAGAAGGAAAACAGGGCCTCGGAAGGACTTTTGGGTGAGAGCAGCTCTGTGTATCCAGGGGTCACAACAGGGTCGGGAAAGAAATTGAAGGTAATAGGGGCCCTGAGGCCCAGCTGTGTCCTTGGCTGGAGCTGGAGCAGCTGCTGCGAGGACCATGCTTTGGGCACCTTGCTCAGGGTCCCACCAGGCGTGGATGGAGCTGAAGACTCGGGGTTCTGCTGCTGGGAACTCTTGGAAGGGGCTGTCTGGAGGGGGGCTGCGGAAACCTGGGCCTGGGCGGTGCAGGGAGGCGGCGGGGAGCACTGGGCCGGCGGGGCACACAGGGCTGGTGGGGAGCATAAAGCGGGCTGGGAACACTGGGACTGGCAGGGAGCACAGGGCTGGCAGGGAGCACAGGATCCTCCTAGGACGCAGGGCCCGCAGGCACAGGGTCGAGCTCAGGCTGAGGGGCGCGGACCCCCGGTTCCTGGGGTGCAGCGTGGGCTCCCTGGCCTTGCTGCCCGCTCAGTCGCTGCAGCCTGCTGTCTTTGGCCCTGCGGTTGTTGAGCCACACCTGGGGAGAGAGGGAACAGGGAGCAAGTGTAAGAGGGGAGAAGCTTGGCGCACCCACCTGCGCCCAGGGCTGAGGAGGCTCAGGGAAGAAGGGCCGGCCTCACCCTCTCCCTCCGCCCCCAGACCCAACTCTGGGCCCTGGGTTGGCGTGGGCTCTGGGTAAGGCGCAGAGGGCAGGAGGGGCAGGGCTTAGACACCCAGGGACCAGGCAGGGGTCTGTGAGAGAGGGTCCCCGAGTTCCCAGAGGCCCGGAGGTCTGGGGCCGTGCCTGGCGAGAAGCGAGGGGCTACATCGCGTTGGCCAGTTTGCCCCACACAGGGCTGAGGTGGACTCGGGGTCCAGCCCCGGACCACACGGCTGACCCAGGGAAGCACCTGGTCCTTTAGGTCTGGTCTTGCCCGCAACCCCCTGCTTCACGGTAGGGCATGGATTGGGCCAGGGGGCAGCGGGCAGTGGGAGCGAGTGGGGTGATTCCTAGGGTGGGGGTGGGAGTGGGGACTGTACCAGCACTTGTTGCTCCTCCACCTTCACCTCCTTCGCCAGGGTCTCGCGTTCCTCGTAGGTCCAGTAGCGTTTCTTCTTGTAGAATTCCTCCAGCTGCAGCCGTTGTTCTTTGCTGTACACCGTGCGCTTCTTCCGCCTCTTCATCCGATGGGCTGGGGAAGGTGGAGAGCCTGGAAGAAGGGGAAACAGGCTGAGATGAGACCCACAGACAGTCCGCAGCTCACCAGGCCCTTGTGAGAGGCGGGGTCCCCAGGCGCAGGGCAGCTACCGCGCTGTGGATAAGAGCCTGGCATCTGACCCACACCCCCAACTGCCCGCCTGACCCCTGACCTCTGTAGGCCTGGGCGTCCACATCTCTGAAACGGGCCCGGGAGCAGCGCCTGCCTGCTTCTTGCGGGGCCCACAGCCAGGCATGGCGGGGCCCTCAAACTCACCAGGCTGGTGCCCCGGGTGGGCTTCCCCTCCCCCGGCCCTAACCCCGAAGGTGTCATTCCATCCCCCAAACTCACCAAGCCTCCCAGAGAAGCTGGCCCTGGTCTGGAAGCCTGGGAGCCTCCAGTCCCAGCCCCAGGATCCCACCTCTGGTCCCCAAGCCCTCACGGTGGGCCAAGACTCACCCGGGGGCAACTCAGGTTCCTGCATCCTGGATGCTTCTGGGCCCTCTGTGTTTGAGGCTGGGCCCCCAGGCCTGTATGTGCCGCCTTAAATCCCTGTTAGTAACCCACCATCCACCGGGCAGGTCCTAAAGGTTCTGCCCTGACTCCTCCTGCCCTGTCCTCAGGCCCCGCCCCGTGGGGGTTGGGGAGGCGCTATCATTGATTAGTCCTTTGATTGAGAAGTTAACTGCACCTGGTCCTTGTCCTGGGGGCTGGGAAACCTCAGGGGCCAGACAGCCTTGGGTCTGCCCTCAGGTGAACCCAGTATTGTGTCCGGGTGAAAGGTTCCCTCTAGTCGCCAGTCAATGCCCAAGGGTCATCCTCTCCCGTCCAGGTCCTGGGAGCCCCACATCTCCCACCATCCAGCTGCCTCCTCCCAGGTCCCCAGCACCCACTCCCACTTCTCCAGTCCATCCTCCACGTTTCCCCCCAGGGCCTGGAGTTGGGAGACTTCACACACGCTGGCCCTCACCGTGGTTTGGGGTCGGGCTGGTTTCCCTGTGCGGTGAAGGGGAGATGGGGTGCAGGTGGGCAGTTAGCCGATTTCCCTTGTGAATGAATGACCTGGGTCTGATCTATGTGTCACTGGTCACCCAGTCCAGCCCCTCTGAGCTGCACAGGCTTGTGTCTAAACATAGGGCTGGACTCCTTGCTTGTCCAGGGTCTGCTGGGAACTCAGGTCTAGAGACGGGACAACTGGCAATGCTCATCCCCAGGGGACTTTTATTAGAATCCATGGGAGAGACAATGACCGGGGTGATCAATACAGAAAAAAACAAAACTATGAGATCTCACTGCTAGATTCAGCTCACGGTCCGAACTGGCTCTTCCTGTGTCAGGGTGGGGTCTCCCCTCACTGGACATGATTTCTGCTTCCTGGGAGCACGTTGGTCACTGGGACAGTTGATGACTCTGATGTCCACCTTAAATCCATTTCCTCCGTTTATAAGTTGTGACCAGACACTTCTTTCTCTCTAATGTATAAAGAAAAACATGGTGTAACAAACAAAATACTAAGTGTAACATTTTGCTGATTAGATGGGCAAAGCTGAGAAGAGGGGCCAGGCCTGGGGTTGGGGGAGGGGATGGGGAACCGGGCCTTTCATGCCTTGGACTGCGGGCTGGTTTCTGAGACAGACTTGGTGATATCTGTCCAGGTCCCTCAGCCAAAGACCGCGAGTAGGACACCAGTAGTTGAGCAAATTTGGGTTTATTTACTATTTAAGATTTTTTTTCATAGTCTTTATATCTTTTTTTCATGCTGTTGAGCATCTTTGCTATCATTACTCTAAACTCTATTGAAAGTACATTTTTTTAAAAATCTCAGCTTCATTTATGTCTCCTTCTAGAGAATTCTCTTGTTTTTCATTTGGGGGTTGTTTGTCTCCTTATTTTGGCTCTCTGTTTGGGTTTGTCACTATGTTTTTGTAGATCCTCTACAGCTCTCAATCTGAAGTGCAGGACACAGTCAAATGCGGTTTCTGACTAATTAGAACAGGGAAAGCCTCAAAGCCTCCAGAGACTGCCTACAGACTGATAGGATTTCCACTTGAATTTGCTCCTGGCAATCATCCTCAGGTGTGGGGGAGTTTTTTCAACAGGGTGAGGCCATTGCTTTTGCCTGGAGGTTAATTGTTCTTTTGGTCTCTTAAGTAGCCTCAGGGCAATGTAATTTCCATTAGAGTGAGTCAACGGTTCCCCCCCCCCCCCCACCAGGCAAGGCAAATGCCTGTATGGGAAAGATGTCCTTAGCTGTGTAAGGGAATGACTCAATAGAGGAAACTGGGGGTGTCTGCCGTCTGAGCTCTAACCTCCGAGTCCCTAGTCCTGGGTTCTGCTCACACAGCTCCAGTCCACTCCGCCCTCTCTCTGCCACAGCACAAGGTGGAGTTTTGTACGTTGGCCCTTTAAGAGGGTGCCTGAATCTCTAGCCTCTCTCCCTGTCATATAACAACACAGATGCTTTTCACAGCCAGGTGTTATGTAGGTACTCATCTCAGTTGTGGTGCTCTGGCAGGGGGCCCCAGCTTGGGGATTAGATCCAAGAGTTCTCAGTTGCAACTCCCCACAGCTGAGATATCTCCAGAACTTCAGTTGCTGCCTGTGGGCACCTGGCCAGCCCTTGCGCCCCTCCACACCGCCTATCAATCTCTGCAGTCTTCACTATCAGTCCTTGGGTACCAGGGTTCCATTGATTATGCAGGAAGTTTTTCTGTATTTTAGTTGCAATTCCAGTTTGTTCCTGGGGGCATGTTCTTGCAGCATCCCCTTGCTCTACTGCCATTTTTAAACTCCTCAAGAATTTTTTAAAGTAGTTTTGTTATTTATTGATGAGAGAGAGAGAGAGAGAGAGAATTTTGTTATTTATTGATGAGAGAGAGAGAGAGAATGATGTGAGAGAAATATGGATTGGTTGCCTCCCACAAGCACCCTGACCAGAGCCAGGGATAGTGGATTGTTTGCCTCCCACAAGCACCCTGACCAGAGCCAGGGATAGAACCCGCAACCAGTTATGTGCCCTTGACCAGGAATCCCTTGACCCAGAATGGTGCAATCAGGTATGTGCTCTTGACCAGGAATCCCTTGACCCATAATGGAGCCCTAAGCTTTCCCGTGCATGACATGACCTCTCACCTACTGAGCCACACCAGCAGGGCTCTGTTTGTCTTTCAATTGGAGCATGTCATCTATTTATATTTAAAGGGATCATTGCTAGCTATGTGTGCTTGCCATTTTATGGTTTTCTGATTGTTTTTACATATTTGTCCAAACCCATAGAATGTAAAGCTCCCAGAGTGAACCTGAATGAATATTGTGGATTGGGAGTGATACTGAGGTGTCCATGTAACTCCATGGATTGTCCCCAATGGCCCATGATTGTGTGGATGTTGACAATGGGGAGGCTGTGCATGTGGGGGTACATGGGAAATCTCTGGACTTTCTGCTCCATTTTTCCATGAATATAAAACTGCTCTCAAAAAAGAAAGTCTATTTTACAAAAACAAAGGAGGCTGACACTATGATGGTTGGTTCTGAATTAACTAGCCTGCATGTGGCTTGAGCTTTGAGAGTGTTTAACTCTCTCCCTGGGTGATTCCACATGTGGCCAAGATCAAGACCCTCTGAATTTAGGGCTGTTGGAGAGCTTTACAACCAGGCAGGATAACAACCTCCTGAGACAGGTATCCTATATAATAAAAGCTTAATATGCTAAGTATCCAGTCGTCCCATCACCCATTCAACCAATCAAATTGTAATATGCTAATGATATGCTAAGGCCACCCAACTGCTTGCTATGATGTACACTGACCACCAGGGGGCAGAGTCAACCGGTCGACCAGTCGCTATGATGTGCACTGACCACTAGGGGGGAGGTGTTCTGACTGGTAGGTTAGCTTGCTACTTGGGTCAGGTTGATCCGGACTGGATACTCCCTGGAGCCCTCTGCGGTCCGCCCCCCAACCCTTCCGCTGCTGACCAACCTCCCGTGTCTCTCCCTGGCCCTGATTGTGCACCAGTGGGGTCCCTTGGCCTGGCCTGCACCCTCTCACAATCCAGACACCTTGGGGGATGTCGGAGAATCGGTTTTGACCCAATCACGCAGGCCAGTCCGAGAGACCCCACTGGTGCACAAATTCGTGCACCGGGCCTCTACTTACTAAATAACAGAATAAACTACAAAGGAAGCTGAGGCCAGGTGGACAGTGGAAAGACATTGAAGAACATCTGGACAGAATGAGATGCATCCAGCTCCTTTTGAAGCACCCATCTTATATAAAAGCTGCTGTTTGAAATTTTAACCCTGATAGTATGGCTTCTGTAAGTGCTTTCTTGCTTAAATAATAGGGAAAATAAGACTACTCCCATTCCAAAGAGGCCGTAAATTCCTAAAACACACAGATAGGAAGGTACTGACATCAGGCCAGGCCTTGAGATATGGTCTCATGGCCCCTTCCCAGCACGCAGGCCTTCTTTCTCAGAAGGCCCGGAAGTCTCATTCCAAATTTGGGAGACAAAGGACTAGAGAAAGTATAAATAAAGAGAGTTTCCTCCATGTTGGGGGCTCAGAATTTGAAAGACAAATTTTTCTCTGGGCCTGCAAAGAATTTAATAATAAAATGTAACTCCCTTTCTCTAAGCGTGGCTTGGTTTTTCTCCGGTCTTCTGCAACATTTGAGATCGCACCCAACCAAACCAATTATAAAAAGACATCTTTGTGAATATCTGAGAAATTAAAAATTGGGCCAAGGATTATTTGATATTCAGGAGTTACTACGAATTTTGTATAATGATTCTCTATTTATATGTAAAAAGTAAAATCTAGCCCAAGAGAATGGAAAACAAGGGCTGAAATAAAAACTTGTGCACAAATGTTCATAGCAGCCCAACTAACAATAGTCAAAAGGTGGACACGACCCAACTGTCCATGAACTGATGGATGGATAGACAAATTGGGATATCAAGACAATGGAATATCGCTCAGCCATAAACAGGAATTAACTTTATTTTTAAATATATTATATTGATTTTTTACAGAGAGGAAGGGAGAGGGATAGAGAGCCAGAAACATCGATGAGAGAGAAACACCAATTAGCCGCCTCCTGCACACCTCCCACTGGGGATGTGCCCGCAACCAAGGTACATGCCCTTGACCGGAATCGAACCTGGGACCCTTCAGTCCGCAGGCCGACACTCTATCCACTGAGCCCAACCAGCCAGGGCAGGAATGAACTTTTAACACATGCTGACATAGATAACATTTTTTAAATCTCATGATTTTTAAAGAATGTTTTGGGGTGACATTGCTTAATGAAACTATATAGGCTTCGCCCTGACCAGTTTTGCTTAGTGCTTACAGTAGCCACCCAGGTACGGAAGGGTCTTGGTTTGAATCCTAGCCAAGCGCACCTACCTGGGTTTCAGGTTCGATCCCGGAACCCTGTTGAGATGAACCCAGGAGGCAAACAATCTATGTGTCTCCTCTCTCTCTCTCTCTCTCTCTCTCTCTCTCTCATCAATAAAATATAATTTTTTGGAAGTAAAACACTTTTTTTAAGGAAAAGGCAGCTTGGGGGCGGGCAGAAAGCCTAATAAGTAACCAATGGCGGCTGCCTTCAGCACATTGAAGCCAGTGTCTGCGACAGCGATGAAAACATGACCAGAAACTGCTTCACCAGAAATGAGTCCAACTCAGGCTGAGTGTTGCAGGTGTCCCTGTCGGATGGTAGGCTTTTAAACCCCACTTTATTGAGGGACAATGGACATACAAAGCTGTATATGTTCAAAAGATGCAACTTGGTGAGTTCGGAGACAAATAGACTTTAATTTTTGTTTGAAAATGCAAATGCAACCGAGGACATTTGTGAACATCTCTACTCAGTCCATCCTCTGCCCACATCACTGCAGATGAATCGCAGCCACAAGACACTGCGCTTCCCTGTCTCTTCCTGAGAGCGACTCCTGGGTCTCGCATGGGGGAGGGGATCCCAGAGACTCCGACCCACCTGCAACCCAGGTCTCACAGGCACCGAGGAGGCAGGAGAAGGTGGGAGCAGGGCTTGAGAAGGGTTGTGCCCTCATCTGCCCATATGTCCCATGTCCCCTTCATTTCTCCTCTGACCTGGCTGAGATTCTGTGGACATTGGCTTGCCGGGGCCTGGGCTGAGAGGGTGGGAGCAGGTGGTGAGTTAAACCAGGTCAAGGCCAGGGAAACCCACTGGGGAGAATCCCGGAGACTGAGGGGGAAGGAGAGAAACCAGAGAAGAGGAAGGGAGAGCAGGGCATACACAGTACACACAGGTGGGAGGGGGTAGGTCAGAGGAGGGGTCACAGAGGTGGCATCTAAGTGGCAGAATAGTAAGACTCCCATTGATTCAGGACCTGGGATTCAGGCTCTGTGCTGAGCATGTTAATGGCACAACACACCCCATGGTATTCACCCCCACATGCGTGGAGAAGGTGACATCATTACCCAAAGTCCCATGGACGTCCAGCTGCCCACATGTCCTTCTGCGAATAGTCCAAGAAGCAGGTTGGCTGGGCCCAGCTCCCAGAGCAGAGGGTGGGGGCTGTGCTCTCCAGCTGGGCAGCCGGCTCCCGCAGCTCAGATGCTGGCTGTCTTCTCAGAAAGGCGCTGGAATGCTCTGGTGCGTGGTGGGGCCTCCTGTTGGCATGGGATTAGGCTGCCGGCCTTAATGGACATTTTATAAAGACGTTAGACTACATGGGACAGCTGCTATGACATGGGAAGTGACCCAAGAGGGGAGCACCCTGGCTTTTCTGGTTTCGAGATCAAGAAATGTCCCTGCCTCGGTTTCCCCTTTCTCCCTAAACGCCATCTCGCCCCTCTCTGCACCTATGTTTCCCTTTCTGTGTCCCCTCTCCTGCTCCTTGGTCTGTCTTCCTCTGTGCCCCCCCCCTCCTGAGGTTGTGCTCACCCCTCAACCACAGCCTGTCACATGTCCCCCAAATCCCTGGCTAAGCTCCCTATATTTTGCTTGAGGTTGGTAAGAGGATTGGAGCGTTTGCTAAATGGGACCAGGACAGGGTCAGAGAAAGGCTTTGGGAGACTTAGGGGCCAGGACAGCCACAAGAGGGCGGCAGAGGAAGCTGGAGACTGGAGACAGAGGGAACATGTAGTTCAAGCATGTCAAACTCCGGGCGGGCAGCCGGCATGGAGCCCACAAGAAATATTTTTGTGGCCCAGGCAATATAACGATATGTAAGAAACGTTTTACTAAAAATTCTGTAACCTAATTTTGACAATATTCTGTTATGCATAATTATTAATAACGAAATACAACGTTCCCTAATGACTGATTACTATAATCGTGTCGCACTCATTTCCCTTAAGCGCCTTGTGCACAGGCGAACCATTTCTCTCCACTAATACTAGCAGCGAATATAGTAGCAGCCGATTGCCACGTCATTCGTCCTGGACTGACTTGTTTGGTGTGCGCAGCAGGAAATATTTCACTTTCAGAGAACAAGAAAAATAGGTTTATTTGCACCGTGCTCATTAATTTGTGCAGTGATTCAGTGTCTGGTAAGTTAATGTCCAAGGAAAAATGTCAATTTTTATTAAAATGTTCTATTATTTGATGTTAACGATGGCTCCTTTATTTCAGCCCTTTGTATTCAGCATGTCTCTATCGAAATAAACCTATGTTTTATGAAAATTGAAGCTTTTGTTTTATTTTGCGGCCCACATAAACTTAAACCTTGTTTGGCTCCTTTATTTCAGCCCTTTGTATTCAGCATGTCTCTATCGAAATAAACCTATGTTTTATGAAAATTGAAGCTTTCAGCCGAAACCGGTTTGGCTCAGCGGATAGAGCGTCGGCCTGCGGACTGAGGGGTCCCGGGTTCGATTCCGGTCAAGGGCATGTGCCTTGGTTGCGGGCACATCCCCAGTGGGGGGTGTGCAGGAGGCGGCTGATCGATGTTTCTCTCTCATCGATGTTTCTAACTCTCTGTCTCTCTTCCTTCCTCTCTGTAGAAAATTAATAAAATATATTAAAAAAAAGAAAAGAAAATTGAAGCTTTTGTTTTTTGCGGCCCACATAAACTTAAACCTTGTTTATTTGGCCCGTGTTAGCCTTTGAGTTTGACATGCTCGATGTAGATAGTCAAGTTCATAGATAATGTGGATCCAAAATGCAGTCAACCTCTGTTCTTGTACATCTGGAACAATTAGGATCTCAACCCAGAAAAATGTCTTGGTTGACACCCAAACTTCAGTTTTTGACCAGACAATCCCTTCCTGCTGATACCTCAGCATGACAAAAAGCACCTCTCAGGCAACAAACAAAGGAGATAGAACACTTTTGCTGCTGGGGAAATCCACCCTTAGCACATTTTTTAAAAGATAAAGAGGACATCAAGAGTGCTGACATTGCTAAGGGTGTGAAAGTGCCCCCAACACAACAATCCCAGGCACTTGAATAGATAGAAACCCTGTTGTTGATTGGAGAAAGGAAAGCCTTCAGGGCTAGTAGGGTGTGGTTCAATACATTTAAATAATCTGTTTATTCACACAAAGGTTAAACCCTTTTTATCAGTTGGTGGTCTGGAACAGATTAATGCCATTTACATAATGTCTAATGGGGAGGGGGGAATGCTTGGGTTTTCAAACAAATTGCTTCGCTAACGGCCTTCTAGAACTAATGAAGTTTGAGAAAGGAGGTTCCACTGTACAGATTTTGGGATAGAAAGCAATGTTCATTGACCCTTGACTTACTGTTTATTTATACATGATTCTTTTTAACAATTAATTTTACAGAGAGGAAGGGAGAGAGAGAGAAACATAGAAACATAGGTCCCCTGCCTCCAGAATGCTCCATGATTGGGGATGGAACCCAAACCTGGGTCTGTGTCCTGACTGGAACCCAACCTGCCACATTTTAGTGTCAGGGACAAGGCTCCAATCAACTGAGCCACACATTCCGGGGTGACTTATTATTCTTTTCATCGGTCTGTGGAATGAAGGGTCCAACGTTCAATTCTGACCAAGGGCACATGCCTGGGTTGAAGGCTCGATCCCCAGTAGGGGCTGTGCAGGAGGCAGCTGATCAATGATTATCTCTCATCATTGATGTCTCTATCTCTCTCGCTCTCTCTCCCTTCCTCTCTTAAATCTATAAAGAAATATATCTAAAAATAATAAATAAAGTCATTGTTAGCCCTAACCTGTTTGGGTCAGTGGATATACCGTTGGCCCAGGGACTGTGGGTCCCTGGTTAGATTCTTAACAAGGGCACTTACCTGGATTGTAGGCTCTATATCTGGGCCCGGTTGGGGTGCCAGTGGGAGGCAACCAATCGCAGTGTCTTTCTCACATTGCTGTTTCTTTCCGTCCCTTCCACTCATTCTAAAAATGAAAGGAAAAATATCCTGGGGTGAGGATTCACAATAATATATATAATTTATTTTAAAAATATAAAACAATCATTGCTATTCATGTAATTCTTGCCATTGTTTTCTGGTTGGTGTTGTTGTTGCTTTTAATCTTCTTCCATTCCTTTCTTATTCTACTGCTATGTTGATTTTGTGTAGTGTTATCTTTGAATTCCTTCCTCCTATTTCTTGTGTATGTCTTGCACCGGTTTGACTTGTGATTAAATGGACCCTTCACTTATGACATATCTCCAGCCACTCTATGAATTGACAGTTGGAAATCCTTGATGAAAAAATAACCCAAAATTGAACTCCTTTCTCACCGAATCAAGACCAGATGTATTAATGGCCAGTTTGCAACCAGAAGAGGAGATACAATGAACACGACTTCTATAAATTTGTATGTCAATTTGTAAGTGAAGCTTATGAAAGTCATTTTAATTTTTAATCCATTTATTATTTTGCAGCACGAGTTTTCCACTGATGAAAACGACAAAGACATACTCTAACAACAGGTAATGAGTCATAGTGAAATAGATTACATTAAAATCAATAAATTCTACCAATGGAAAATACAAATGTGACAAAGTTGGTAACACGTTCATTGCCGAGAAATAGAAGCAATTCAAATATGTTATGAAAATTAATAAAAATATAGATACTTTATGAGTTGACTATTCCTGGTGTCCAATGATGCCGCGAGAAGGGGGACAATTCTCCGAGTCCAGGGAATGCGATGGGAAAAGCACCAGGAAGCCGCGAGTCACAGATGTGCACACTGGAAAAGCTCGCCCAGTCCTCCGGGCGCCAGAGCACGCCGCCAGGAGGAGCACGGAGGCTGGGCTGGGTCCTTGGGAAAGTTCTGGCCTGCAGCTCTCCAGTGGATCCCGCACCAGCAGCAGCTATTGCGCTCCCACCCTGAGAACAGGCAGCGAGGTCACGTGCGCCCTAATGGGCTCAGCCTGGACCCTGGACAGAGCAGCTGGACGCCACGCGCATGCGCAGTGGCCACGAAGGGGGCAGAGCCCAGGCCACCTCCCCAAGGTGGATGCTTAGAGGTGCGCCAACTCTGCACAAGAGCAACTGGCGGCCAAGACACACTGACTGGCGCTTCTCGCACCCGCGTGGGCGCACACCCGGGTCCCCCTCTGGTCCATCCCGCGGCATCTGCAGGACTTGGCGGGGACAGAATCCCTTAGAGATCCAGGAGCTTGGAGGGATGCTCCTCATGCTCAGCCCCAGGCTGGCAGGAGGAAAAGTGCCCCTCCCAGGGGCCTTTGGGTGAGCGCAGCTCAGTGACTCTCGGGGTCACAACAGGGTTGGTAGAGCAACCTAAGTCGTAGGGGCCCTGAGGCCAGGCTCTGGCCTGGGCTGGAGCTGGACTTGGAGCTGGAGCGAGTGCCGCGGGGACCGTGCCCTGGACGCCCTGCGCAGGGCCCCAACAGGCCTGGCTGTAGTTGAAGGCGCGGTGATCTGCTTCAGGGAAGACTTCGAAGGGGCTGTGCGGAGGGGGGCTGCAGAAAGCTGGGCCCCCGTGGTGCAGGGGGGCGGCGGGGAGCACAGGGCCGGCTGGGAACACAGGCTCCTCAGGGAACACAGATGAGGCAGCCAGCACAGGGCTGGCAGGGAGCACAGGGTACCCCTGGAATGCAGGGCCCCCAGGCGCAGGCTGAGGGGCGGGGGCTCCCGGTTCCTGGGACGCAACGTGGGCTCCCTGGCCTTGCTGACCGCTTAGTCGCTGCAGCCTGCGGTCTTTGGCCCTGCGGTTCTTGAGCCACACCTGGGGAGAGAGGGGACAGGGAAGGGAGCAAGTGTAAGAGGGGAGAAGCTGGGCGCAACCCCCTGCATCCAGGGCTGAGGAGGCTCAGGGAAGAAGGGCGGGCCTCACCCTCTCCCTCCGCCCCCAGACCCAACTATTGGCGCGGGGTTGGCTTGGGCTCCAGGGAAGGCGCAGAGGGCAGGAGGTCTGTGGCCGTGCCTGGAGAGAAGCGAGGGGCTGCATCGTGTTGTAGGGTTTGCCTCACACCGGGCTGAGGTGGACTCGGGGTCCATCCCCGGACCACACGGCTGACCCAGGGCAGCACTTGGTCCTTCTTGCCTGTTCTCCCCTCCTCCCACCGACCCCCCCACCCCCTGTTTCGAGGAAGGGCATGGATTGGGCCGGGGGGTCGGGGGGCAGCGGGCAGCGGGTGCGAGTGGGGGCTGTACCTGCACTTGGTGCTCCTGCACCTTCACCTGACTCGCCAGGGTCTCCCGTTCCTCGTAGGTCCCGTAGCGTTTCTTCTTGTAGAATTCCTCCAGCTGCAGCCGCTGTTCTATGCTGTACACCGTGCGCTTCTGCCGCTTCTTCTTCCGATGGGCTGGGGAAGGTGGAGACCCTGGCAGAAGGGGAAAACAGGCTGAGATGAGACCCACAGACAGTCCGCAGCTCACCAGGCCCTTGGGAGAGGCGGGGTCCCCAGGCGCAGGGCAGCTACCGCGCTGTGGACCAGAGCCTGGCATCTGACCCACACCCCCAACTGCCCGCCCCGACCCCTGACCTCTGTAGGCCTGGGCCTCCACATCTCCGAAACGGGCCCGGGAGCAGCGCCTGCGTGCTTCTTGCGGGGCCCACAGCCAGGCACAGCGGGGCCTCAAACTCACCCAGGCTGGTCCCTGGGTGGGCGTCCCCTCTCGCGGCCCTCACCCTGAAGGTGTCATTCCATCCCCCAAACCCACCAAGCCTCCCAGAGAAGCTGGCCCTGGTCTGGATGCCCAGAAGCCTCCAGTCTCAGCCCCAGGATCCCACCTCCGGTCCCCAAGCCCTCACGTTGGGCCCAGACTCACTGGTGGGAAACCGGGTTCTTGCATCCTGGAAGGTTCCTGCATCCTGGATGCTGCTGGGCCCTCTGCGCTAGAAGCTCTCACCACCAGCCCTGCCAGTGCCGCCTTAAATACCTGGTAGGCACCCACCACCCACTGGGCCCACCCTAAGGGTTCAGCCAGGGATTCATCCTCATCCCGCCCTCAGGCCCCGCCCCGTGGGGGTGGGGAGGCGCAATCATTCATTAGTCCTTTGATAGCGAAACTATTGCACCTGGTCCTTTTCCTGGGGGCTGGGAGCGCCCAGGAGCCTTCAGTCTCAGCCCCAGGATCACCCCTGCACAGCCCTGTCTGCTGTCTTCTCCTCCCTCCCAGCCGACCATGTTGGCAGACTCACATGGGGACGACTCAGGTTCCTGCATCCTGGATGCTGCTGGGCCCTCTGCGCTAGAAGCTCTCACCACCAGCCCTGCCAGTGCCGCCTTAAATACCTGGTAGGCACCCACCACCCACTGGGCCCACCCTAAGGGTTCAGCCAGGGATTCATCCTCATCCCGCCCTCAGGCCCCGCCCTGTGGGGGTGGGGAGGCGCAATCATTCATTAGTCCTTTGATAGCGAAACTATTGCACCTGGTCCTTTTCCTGGGGGCTGGGAGACGTCAGGGGCCAGACAGCCTTGGGCTTCCTTTGTCTTTCAATTAGATCTTGTCATCTATTTATACTTGAAGAGATTATCACCAGTTAGGCCTGCTTGAGATTTTATGGTTTTCTGAATGTTTTAGAATCCTCTTTTCCTCTTTTATTTTCCTGCTTTCTTGTCCTGTATGTTGAGGACTTTCTGTAGTGCTATGTTTGAATTCCTTTCTCTTATTTCTCGTGTACCTCCTGTAGACTTTTGGTGTGTGGTTACCTGGACCCTTGACTTAGGACAAATGAACAGCCTCTCCTTACATTGGAGGTTGAAAATCCAGAAGAAAAACACACACACACATCCCAAGCCACCCCGAAACTGAACCCCTACCTCACACCACACAGGATCACTACTAGATGTATTCAAGGACAGCTTACAACCAGGAAAGCAGAGACAGTGGATAGGGCTTCTATAGCAGTGATGGCGAAACTATGACACGCATGTCAGAGGTGACACGCAAACTCATTTTTGGGGGGTTGATTTTTTTTGTTAAATGGCATTTAAATATATAAAATAAATATCAAAATATAAATCTTTGTTTTACTATGGTTGCAAATATCAAAAAATTTCTATGTGTCACGGCACCAGAGTGAAGTTAGGGTTTTTCAAAATACTGACACACCAAGCTCAAAAGGATCGCCATCACTGTTCTATAGAGTTTTATGTCAATTTGAAAATGAAACATGTGGTCAAGGTCATTTTTATCTTTTATTAATAAATTCATTAGGTTTGAGGGCATCCGTTTGCCACGGATGGAAAGGACAAACAGATATGTAACAGGCAAGGAGAAGCACTGAAATGGTCCTTAAAATCCAGAAATTCTACCGATAAAAAAAATACAAATGCGACCGATGTTTGAAAGAGTTCCTTGTGGAGAAATGGCATCAATTCCAATGAATGCAGAGAAATGAGCAAAGAAATAATACAATCATATAAAATAAAATAAAACCCCCAACACGTGATGAGTGTTCCCGGTGTCCAATGATGCCGCGAGAAGGGGGTAAATTCTCCGAGTCCAGGGAACGCGATGGGAAAAGCACCAGGAAGCCGCGAGGCACAGATGTGCACACAGGAAAAGCGCGCCCAGTCCTCCGGGCGCCAGAGCACGCCGCCAGGAGGAGCGCGGAGGCTGGGCTGGGTCCTTGGGAAGGTTCTGGGCAGCAGCTCTCCAGTGGGTCCCGCAGCAGCAGCAGCAGCAGCTCTTGTGGTCCCAGCCCTGAGAACCCTCAGCGAGGTCACGTGTGCTCTAATGGGCTCAGCCAGGACCATGGACAGAGCAGCTGGACGCCTCGGGCATGCGCAGTGGCCACAAAGGGAGCAGAGCCCAGGCCACCTCCCCCAGGTGGATGCTTAGAGGTGCGCCAACTCTGCACTACTGGCGGCCAAGAAGCACTGACCAGCGCTTCTCGCACCCGCGTGGGCGCACACCCGGGTCCCCTCTGGTCCATCTCGCGGCATCTGCAGGACTTGGCGGGGACAGAATCCCTTAGAGATCCAGGAGCTTGGAGGGATGCTCCTCAGGCTCAGCCCAAGGCTGGCAGGAGGAAAAGTGCCCCTCCCAGGGGCCTTTGGGTGAGCGCAGCTCAGTGACTCTCGGGGTCACAACAGGGTTGGTAGAGCAACCTAAGTCGTAGGGGCCCTGAGGCCAGGCTCTGGCCTGGGCTGGAGCTGGACTTGGAGCTGGAGCAAGTGCCGCGGGGACCGTGCCCTGGACGCCCTGCGCAGGGCCCCAACAGGCCTGGCTGTAGTTGAAGGCGCGGTGATCTGCTTCAGGGAAGACTTCGAAGGGGCTGTGCGGAGGGAGGCTGCAGAAAGCTGGGCCCCCGTGGTGCAGGGGGGCGGCGGGGAGCACAGGGCCGGCTGGGAACACTGGCTCCACAGGGAACACATTTGAGATATGCAGCACAGGGCTGGCAGGGAGCACAGGGTACCCCTGGAATGCAGGGCCCCCAGGCGCAGGCTGAGGGGCGGGGGCTCCCGGTTCCTGGGGCGCAGCGTGGGCTCCCTGGCCTTGCTGCCCGCACAGTTGCTGCAGCCTGCTGTCTTTGGCCCTGCGGTTCTTGAGCCACACCTGGGGAGAGAGGGGACAGGGAGCAAGTGTAAGAGGGGAGAAGCTGGGCGCAAACCCCTGCATCCAGGGCTGAGGAGGCTCAGGGAAGAAGGGCCGGCCTCACCCAACTATTGGCGCGGGGTTGGCTTGGGCTCCAGGGAAGGCGCAGAGGGCAGGAGGGGCAGGGCTTGGACACCCAGGGACCAGACAGGGGTCTGGGAGAGAGGGTCCCCGGGTTCCCAGAGGCCCAGAGGTCTGTGGACGTGCCTGGCGAGAAGTGCGGGGCTGCATCGTGTTGTCGGGTTTGCCCCACACAGGGCTCAGGTGGACTCGGGGTCCAGCCCCGGACCACACGGCTGACCCAGGGCAGCACTTGGTCCTTCTGGCCTGGTCTCCACTCCTCCCCCCGCCCCCCTGCTTTGAGGA
>NW_005370276.1:40172-46871 GCF_000412655.1 Myotis brandtii
TGGGGTGATTCCTCGGGTGGGGGTGGGAGTGGGGGGTGTACCTGCACTTGGTGCTCCTCCACCTTCACTTGCCTCGCCAGGGTCTTGCGTTCTTCGTAGGTCCCATAGCGTTTCTTCCTGTAGAATTCCTCCAGCTGCAGCCGCTGTTCTTTGCTGTACACCGTGCGCTTCTGCTGCTTCTTCCTCAGATGGGCTAGGGAAGGTGGAGAGCCTGGAAGAAGGGAAAACAGGCTGAGATGAGACCCACAGACAGTCCGCAGCTCACCAGGCCCTTGTTAGAGGTGGGGTCCCTGTAGAGGGCCACCTGGGAGGCACCTAGGCATTTTCTTATAATTATTGTCAGCTGAACTCAGAGCATAGGCAGAGCCACGCTCTGGGAACATGCTTCCCCAATAAGGCTGGACATGTTAATCAGGCAGGGGCGGAACTAGATATGTAAATCCAGGCCTTTAAAATAAACCTGCTGTGTGGCTCAGGCCGCCTTTTACCGCCTCTCCATCAGAGACGATGGCGCCCACCTGGCTCCAGCTTAAAATCTATTTCTGCATCTTGGTCTTTCTTTAATTTCTTAATCCCCAGCTCCTCCACTCAGCAAATGAACTGTTTCCTTTTCCATGCGGGACATGGAAAAGAGAGAAACAGCCCCCCACAGGGTCCCCAGGCACAGGGCAGCTACCGCGCTGTGGACCAGAGCCTGGCATCTGACCCACACCCCCAACTGCCCGCCCCGACCCCTGACCTCTGTAGGCCTGGGCGTCCACATCTCCGAAACGGGCCCGGGAGCAGCGCCTGCGTGCTTCTTGCGGGGCCCACAGCCAGGCACAGCGGGGCCTCAAACTCACCCAGGCTGGTCCCTGGGTGGGCTTCTCCTCCCGCGGCCCTCACCCCGAAGGTGTCATTCCATCCCCCAAACCCACCAAGCCTCCCAGAGATGCTGGCCCTGGTGGATGCGTGGGAGCCTCCAGCCCCGGCCCCAGGATCACCCCTGCACAGCCCTGTCTGCTGTCCTCTCCTCCCTCCCAACCCTCCGAGTTGGCAAACTCACCTGGGGGCGACTCAGGTTCCTGCATCCTGGATGCTGCTGGGCCCTCTGCGCTAGAAGCTCTCGCCACCAGCCCTGCCAGTGCCGCCTTAAATACCTGGTAGGCACCCACCACCCACTGGGCCCACTCTAAGGTTTGGCCAGGGATCCGTCCTCGTCCCGCCCCCAGGCCCTCCCCGTGGGGGTGGGGAGGCGCAATCATTGATTAGTCCTTTGATTGTGAAACTATTGCACTTGGTCCTTTTCCTGGGGGCTGGGAGATGTCAGGGGCCAGACAGCCTTGGTCTTGCCCCCAAGGGGACGCAGTATTGTGTCCGGGTGAAAGGGTCCCTCTAGTCGCCAGCCAGTGCCCAGGGGTCATCCTCTCCCTTCCCGAGGGGATGGGGAACCGGGCCTCTCATGCCTTGGAGTGCGGGCTGGTTTCTGAGACAGACTTGGTGATATCTGTTCAGGTCCCTCAGCCAAAGACCATGAGGAAGACCAGTAGTTGAGCAAATTTGGGTTTATCTGGGGGAGGTTACTTATTTTTAATAAAAATTTTAATTAAAAATTTCGTTGATTGACTTAAGAGAGAGAGAGAAGAGGAGAGAGACACATCGGTTTGTTGTTCCACTTATTTATACGTTCATTGCTTGATTCTTGTAGGTGCTCTGACTTGGTATCAAATCCAGAACCTTGGCGTAGATGGACAACTCTAACCAACTGAGCTACCCCGCCAGCCTACTTGGGTATATTGTCTATCTCCAGCTTCACACCCACCTGGAAGCTGACATCAGCTCAGGTGAGAAATGGTCCCAACAGCTGAGAGAACTGCCGTTGTCTCCCAGGTGTGTGCCCAGGGCAAAGGCAGTGCTGCTCCACCTTGTCTCCGCCCTGCGGGAGATACTGATCAAACGTTATTACCGGAAATCCAGCCTCTCTCCTCCCACAGCACCGCCAGGAATTTTCACGGGCTTGTGGGTATCAGAAACCCCCAGAGGGCTTTATTCCCAGATTTAGTAGGTTCAGGGTGGGATTCCAAAATTTGCATTTCTTTTTGAAAAAAAAAATTTTTTTAATGTATTTTATTGATTTTTTACAGAGAGGAAGGGAAAGGGATAGAGGGCTAGAAACATTGATGAGAGAGAAGCATCGATCAGCTAGCTGCCTCCTGCACATCTCCCACTGGGGATGTGCCCACAACCAAGGTACATGCCTTTGACTGGAATCGAACCTGGGACCCTTCAGTCCACAGGCCGATGCTCTATCCACTGAGCCAAACCGGTCAGGGCTGAAAATTTTTTTTATGTGTTGGTGAGAGAGAGAGAGAGAGAGAGAAAGAGAGAGAGAGATTGGTGAGAGAGAGAGAGAGAGAGAGAGAGAGCTTCAAGCATTTTTCTTAAGTGAGGCACTATTCTAGGTGTTTTATAATTATTCACTGGGGTCTCACTGGATGCATCCCCTACCCTTAGATCCTCCCTCTATCACGACAGACTCTCTATCCTGCATGCACTCTCCTCTATGGACAGGTTCTCTATCCCTCAGAGATTCTTGTGGCCCCATCATTCCATTCCATATCAATTTTCTCTCTACTTTTGTGCCCTCCGAAATCTTCCCTCCTGCCCCCAAACTGTCCACTCTTCAAATTCCAGTGTTGGTTTTAAGATCATCCTCAGTCCATCCATCCATCCACCCACATATCTTTGCACTATCTACCCATCTGTCTATCTCTCCGTTGGTTCTGAGAACAGAGGTTTCTTGAACCAAACTTGAGGAGCAAAAAGAAAAGCAAGGACATGTAGAAACAAAGATGTTACCACACAGGGGACCTGGCCCTGAGCGGGTCTGCCCAGGGCCAGCAGTAGTATGGACTTCGTGCAGGAAAGATTTCACAAAACGAGTCCAGGTGATTACGAGAGTTTGTTTATTAAAGCCGGTGGACAGTGAAACAAGAAAAAGCTTACATAGAAGCAACAGGAGAGCCTTAGGCTGGGTTGCTTTAGTTCACTAGGTAGTCAGAGAAAAGGGGTTCTTGGAGTTAGATTCAGTGGATTAGCCTGGGACAAGCTGGCACTGCCCATTTCTCCCCTGGTTGCAAGTCTTGTGGGGTCCCTTAAAGTTCAGGAAGTGCACACCTTCGGGGGAAGAGAGGGAGAATGGAAAGGGAGGGAGAGTATAGACTGGGTCCTTTTTTTGAGTGTTTTTAAATGCTGAGAGTTTAGGGGAGGTCTAAGGGGAGATCTGAATAGAATATTCATTCGCTTTTCCAGGTGTGCTCTTGCAGGATCGTGGTCTCCACTGATTGGTCAGCGCCAGGGCAGGAGGTCATTAGTCATTGCAACTGGTGATGGCTGCTTTTCTGGGCCTGGAACTGAAATACAACTGAGGCTTAGATGTTACTTCTAGGGAGATGACCTTCTGTGTCTGCTGTAAATTGCTCCACCAGTTTGTTCCGCTATCTGTCTTTCCCCATTCCGCTTGCCAAGGAATTTTCCTAGTTTCTTACTATCCTGCCTCACAAAGAGGACATAGGTACAGTTTTGCTCCCACATGCATAGCCTGCATCTGGGAGAACATGCAAGAAGCTACTAAGAGTGGCAGCCCTGTGGGAGGACAACTGTGGGCTGGGAGAACTTTCACGGCTCTCGTGACCAATTCCCCACAGTGCAGTTATTAATGATAAAATCCATATTAAATAAAATAAGGCCTATTCTCTTTTTGGAAAACGGGTTCCATTTTCTGATCTCTCCGGGAATGAGGCACTTTTCCTCCAAGTTCATCTGAGCCTCTGGTTGACACCATGGAAATTAACCCTTTTTCCATTTACTGCTCTGTGTTTCAGGTTTTCTCTGAAAAATGTCCCAACTATCTGGGCCTCTTTTTGTCCTCCCTGGAAAAATTGGCTTCAGCCTCATCTTCAGAGAAACATAAAAAAATAAAATAAAAAAGGCCGTTGCTGGGTAGCTGTTAGGTCATCATTCCGATACACCTAGGTTTCAGGTTCGATCCTAATCAGGGCACATACAAGATCAACCAATGATGTATAAATAAGTGGAACAACAAGTCAATGCTATTCTCTCTCTCCCTTCTTCTTCCTCTAAAAAAAAATCCATAAAAAACAAAGTAAACAAATAAATAAATATTTCAGTGAAGGATAACATTGCTTGAGAAAAATGCACAGATTAATAGGTTATCAGAAAGTGAGCGCTTTTCCTGTGGGAGCCGCCAGGTAGAGAGGAGTGTAGCTTTCTCCTCTCCCCACCATGGCATGTGCTCGTGTACTCTGAAAAGGGGGAAACATCTGGCAAAAATGTCACTTTGCCTGCTGTGTTCAAGGCTCCCATTCGACCAGATATTGTGAATTTTGTTCACACCAACTTGCGCAAAAATAATAGACAGCCCTTTGCTGTCAGTGAATTGGCAGGTCATCAAACCAGGGCCGAGTCCTGGGGTCCTGGCAGAGCTGTGGCTCGAATTCCCAGAGTCCGAGGTGGTGGAAGTCATCGTTCTGGCCAGGGTGCTTTTGGAAATATGTGTCGTGGGGGCCGCATGTTTGCACCAACCAAAACCTGGTGCCGTTGGCACTGCAGAGTAAACACAACACAGAAACCATATGCCATCTGCTCTGCCCTCGCTGCCTCAGCCTTCCCAGCACTGGTCACGTCTAAAGGTCACTGTATTGAGGAAGTTCCTGAACTTCCTTTGGTGGTTGAAGATAAAGTTGAAGCTACAAGAAACCCAGGGAGGCTGTTTTGCTTCTTAAGAAACTTAGGGCCTGGAATGATATAAAAAAGGTCTACGCCTCTCAGTGAATGAGGGCTGGCAAGGGCAAAATGAGAAACCGTCGTCATATCCAGCACAGGGAACCTTCTATCATCTATAATGAGGACAACGGTATCATCAAAGCCTTCAGAAACATCCCTGGAATTACTCTGCTTAATGTCAGCAAACTGAACATTTTGAATCTTGCACCTGGAGGGCATGTGGGCCGTTTCTGCATTTGGACTGAAAGTGCTTTCCGCAAGTTAGGTGAGCTGTATGGCACTTGGCTTAGAGTTGCCTCCCTCAAGAGTAACTACAACCTCCCATGCACAAGATGCTCAATACAGACCTGAGCAGAATCTTGAAAAGCCCAGAGATCCAAAGAGCCCTCCGAGCACCACGCAAGAAGATTCGCTACAAAGTCCTGAAGAAGAATCCACTGAAAAGCCTGAGAATCATGTTGAAGCTAAACCCATATGCAAAGACCATGCGCAAACACCATTCTTCATCAGGCCAAGAACCACAAGCTTCGGGTGGATAAAGCAGCAGCAGCACTAGAAGCCAAATCAGATGAGAAGGGGGTTCCAGGCAAGAAGCCTGTGGTCGGGAAGAAAGGAAAGAAGGCTGTTGGCCTTAAGAAGCAGAAGAAGCCTTTGGTGGGGAAAAAGGCTGCAGCTACCAAGAAACCAGCAGCTGAGAAGAAGCCCGCAGAAAAGAAACCCACCACAGAAGAAAAGAAGCCTGTCGCATAAACTTACATTTGTTTATTCCATAACGGTCAAATCACTGTGGACAGCTAATTTTGAATAAAAATATGATCAAAGGCAATGAGAAAAAAAAAAGTGAGCACAGAATATTTCCAGCAACACCGAAGCTCCCTCATGGCAGCTTCCATTCTCGACCAAAGGTAATCATTATCCTGCTTTCTAATACTACAGGTTTGTTTTGCCTGGTTTTGAACTTTACATGCATAGAATCATAGACAGTGTCTTCCTTTGTGTTTGCTTTCTTTCATTCACCATTGTATGTAAGAGTCATCCCTCTTGCCTTAGCAATGGTCTGTCTGTGTTCTGATGTCGGCGTAGTTTGCCATTACATGATATAGCACCATTAATCTATCCAGTCTCATTGGTGTGAGTCTAGATTGGTTCTGGCTTGGATTATTACAAACAATGATGCTATGAACATTCTTGTGCCTGTCTTCTGACACACACAACTATATGCACATTTCTGTTGGTATATTCCTATGAGTGAAATTTCTAGGCCACGGAGGAGGCATTTGCTTAAATTTAGTAGATACTGCTTAATAGATTTCCAAAGTTACTTTACTTCATATCCTCACCAAAACTTAGCAGTACCTGTCTTTTAATTTTAGCCATGTGGATGGGTATGTAGATGAAGATCATTGTGGGCCTGTATTTTCCTCATAACCAGTGGAAATGAACACATTTTCCATTCATTATGGGCCACTTTATTTTATTTATTTCCCATACCCACCCAACTAGGTATCAAACTAAAAAGCTAGGTATGTGCCCTGATCCAGAATCAAACCCAAAACTTTTTGGTGTACTGGACAAGGCTCCCAGCAACTGAGCCACCTGGCCAGGACATTATAATCGACTGTAAATCTCCCCCGACCCTCTGTTATATTGTAGAGATTACATCTATGTAGAGATTACACACAGATTTTGTTAGACTTTTTTCCCTCCTAAAGTATTTGATATTATCAATTGTGTCAGTTTTTTCAAATTTTTTTCCTGTTTGTGGCTGGAGTATAATAAAAAAAATAATCTGTTCTTGTTCTATTGACTTATATCCAGTAACCGTGTCAAATTTTCTCATTACTGTTAAATAATTATGCATCTATAAATTCTTTTGGGTTTTCTACCTAAACAGTCATGTCATTTGTAAAAAAA
>NW_005370276.1:48089-49474 GCF_000412655.1 Myotis brandtii
CTAGGCTGCTGATCAACTGAAGGCTGTCTCCGTGTCATTCCTTCGCCGACTCCGTCCACACCTTTGGGGACCCCTGGACCTGCTGGGTTTGGACCCCAGCAGCCTCCCACACCCACCCTGACCAGGCCCAGGATCAGACCTGTAACCGAGGTACGTGCCCTTGATCAGGAACCAAACCCCAGATTCTTTGTTGCACAGGCAGACTCTTCGATGAACTGAGTCACACTGGCCAGGACCCTCATTTCTTTTTTATTTTTATTTATTGACTTTAGAGAGAGAAAGGGAGAAAGAGAGGCATATCAAGTTGTTGTTTCACTTGTTTATGCATTTCTTCATTGGTTGCTTCTCTTTTTTTTTGTATAGTCACTTTATTATTTACTTAAAATTTCATTAAATATGCATTACTTATTGTTGTGTTTCTTTAACTGGACATGGCTTTATTAGCTTTTTTCTTTTTCTTTCCAGGATGGCAAAGAAAACTAACTCCGTTGGAACTTCAGGGAGGAAAGTAGGTAAGCACACGTAATGACAGAAGTGGAGCACCTCCCGAATGCCAGGGCTGACATCACTGTGTCTCACAGCAACATCTGCAGTCACAAGTGGTTTCCCATGAGCCCAGCCCGTCAGTGCCCACTTCCCCAAAGGCCTCTTCTCGTTCCTGCGTGAAATATGCCACCAGAGAGAAACCCACAGCTGAAAACTCCATGGGAACCAGTGCCGGGGTAGGGCCACCAGAACTGGAACCTGTGAGGGGCAGGAGGCTCAGCGTGGAACACTTGTGAGAGGCGGGAAAAGGAACCATTTCCCATTGGTTGCTTCTTGTATGCGCCCTGACCAGGAATGGAAGTGGCCACCTTTCAGTGCAGTGGACGATGCCCAACTAACTAAGCCATTCGGGCCAGCACTGATTTTCCTTTATTTTTTTTAAAATATATTTTATTGATTTTTTACAGAGAGGAAGGGAGAGGGATAGAGAGTTAGAAACATCGATGAGAGAGAAACACCAATCAGCTGCCTCCTGCACACTCCCCAGTGGGGATGTGCGTGCAACCCAGGTACATGCCCTTGGCCGGAATCGAACCTGGGACCTTTGAGTCCGCAGGCCGACGCTCTATCCACTGAGCCAAACCGTTTAGGGCTGATTTTCCTTTAGTTTAATGTTGTTGCCAGGTGTTTTACATCAAAGTTATGCAGGTCTCATGAAATAAAATGAGAAATGCTTGTTCTCTTTCAGGGCCCTGAACATTATTTTTAGACCAACGTAATTTCCTTCTTCTTTTTTTAAAATATATTTTTTATTTGATTTCAGAGAGAAGGGGAGGGAGAGAGAGATGGAAACATCAACGATGAAAGAGAATCATTGATCGGCTGCCTCCTGCACGCCC
>NW_005370276.1:50751-59712 GCF_000412655.1 Myotis brandtii
GGGGAGGCCCCCCCCCCCCCCCCCCTCGCCCCATGAGGTGTCTGAAGAGGCAGAGAGAAATGACAAGTACTCACTCACAGTGCCTGGCACGTGTCAAGGGCTTGATTTTTTTTCTTAGGGTGTGTCCCAGGCGTGATTTCACCTGGAGGGGGTGGGAGTGGGTGGGGAAGTATCTGAGGTGAAAACTCGGATGTCTCTGCGAAGCCCCTCCCCCGTGGGTCTGGAGTCTGAATCCAATCCCCATTAATTCCCTGTGGTGCGCTGAGGCTGGGCCCTCTCCTAAGAGGATTAGAGCGTTTGCTGAATTAGTGCTGTTCTGGGAGAGGGAACAGCCAGGGGCAGTCTCAGAGATCAGGGAGGGACACGGGGGAGGAGGAAGAAGAGGAGTGAGGGGAGAGATGGAGAGAGGAAAAGAAAGCAGAGAAATACTCAGGCCTGTAGTGAGCCCAGGAAGGAAGAACCCGGGAGGAGAGAAGCATGAGTGAAAGGCAGGACCACAAATGGGGGAGGCAGGGGGGAAGAATTGCCAGGAAGGGCTGCATCCCAACAAGATACACAGAAATCCCAGTTCTACCTCTTCCTAGTTGTGGGCTTTGGGCAGGTTACCTAGCTGACTTGCCTCTGCCTCAGTTTCTCATCTGGGAAATGGGAATAATAAGAACATACATCAAAAAAAAAAAAAAAAAAGAACATACATCTGAATATAACAGCATGTCTGGTGGGTTGTGCTGAGAATTAGGAGTCAGGATTGGCTTTCACCTGTGTCTGGAAAACAGATCAGTACGTTTTTCGTTTTTCCTTTTTGTTTTTAAATATATTTTCATTGGTTGCAGAGAGGGAGGAAAGGGAGGGAGAGATAGAAACATCAATGATGAGAGACAATCATTAATCGGCTGCCTCCTGCCCCCCCCCCCCCACGCAAATCGAGCCCAAAACTTGGGCGTGTACCTTTGACTGGAATCGAACTTGGGACCCTTTAGTCCGCAGGCTGACGCTCTATCTACTGAGCCAAACCAGCTAGGGCTTTCTTTCTTTTCTTTTCCATCGATTTACTGAGGTGTATTATATATACTATACAATCCACCCATTTGCCCAGCCGGTGTGGCTCAGTGGTTGAGCATTGACCTATGAAACCAGGAGGTCACGGTTTGATTCCCAGTCAGGGCACATGCCCGGGTTGCAGGCTCGATCCCCAGTGGGGGATGTGCAGGAGGCAGTCTATCAATGTTTCTCTCTCATCATTGATGTTTCTATCTCTCTCTCCCTCTCCCTTCCTCTCTGAAATCTATAAAATAAATATTAAAAATAAAATAAAAACAAAATCCACCCATTTGAAGCATAAAGCTTGGAGGGTTTGGGCAGTTGCAGACAGTCATGGAAGCACCCCCATAATCAAGATATAGGACAGCGGTTCTTAACCTGTGGGTCACGACCCCTTTGTCGGTCGAACAACCCTTTCACAGGGGTCGCCTAAGACCATCCTGCATATCAGATATTTACATTATGATTCATAACAGTAGCAACATTACAGTTATGAAGTAGCAACGAAAATAATTTTATGGTTGGGTCACAACATGAGGAACTGTATTTAAAGGGCCAGAAGGTTGAGAACCACTGATATAGGACATTTCTAGCCCCCAAAGATTCCTGTGTGGTGACTCCCGCCTGCTGATCCCCAGCTCCCAGCAACCATTGTTTGTTCCCTGCCACTGCAGCTCCCCCTTTTCTAGAATTTCATGTACATGGAATCACACGGCATGGACCGCTTTGAGCCTGAAGTCTTTCCCTCACTATTGTGCTATTCACCATGTTGTTCTGTTGGCCAGTTCATTGGTTTTTATTGGTGAGAAATATTCCATTGCCTGCATGCACCTCGGTTTGTTTATCCACTTGCCTGTGGACGAACATTTGGGTTGTCTCTGGTTTGAGGCCATTATGCATGAAGCTGCCATGAATAGTTCAAGTACAAGTTCAGTTAAAAAAAAAAAAGATCAGGTTAAGACAGTGGTCGGCAAACCGCGGCTCGTGAGCCACATGCGGCTCTTTGGCCCCTTGAGTGTGGCTTTTCCACAAAATACCACGTGCGGGTGCACCGGTACAGTGCGATTGAAACTTCCTGGCCCATGCACAGAAGTCGGTTTTTGGCCTGGGCGAGTCTATTTTGAAGAAGTGGCGTTAGAAGAAGTGGGGGTACGTTCTCTGAGGTCGACCCCTCAGATTGAGGATGTTTTTAGCAAAGGCCAGCTTAGGAGTACCCTAATTAAGTTAATAACAATGTACCTACCTATATAGTTTAAGTTTAAAAAATTTGTCTCTCAATAGAAATTTCAATCGTTGTACTGTTGATATTTGGCTCTGTTGACTAATAAGTTTGCCAACCACTTGGTTAAGATAAACATTTAGACTTGACTTGGGGTGGTGAACACACAATTCAGTCTATAGTTGAAGTGTTGCAGAATCGCACACCTGAAACCTGTATAATTTTGTTAATCAGTGTCACCCCAATAAATTCAATAAAAAGGGAGGAAAGATAAACATTTAGCACGATGTTTTCAAGGCCCATCCATGTTGTCAGAGCTTCATTTCTGCACCTCCCTCCTCCACCCCCCATTGATTTTTAGAAAGAGCAGAAGAGAGGAAGGGAGGGAGGGAGGGAGGGGAAGAGGGAAAGAGGGAGAAACATCAATGTGAGAGAAACACATGTGTTGGTTGCCTCCCAAACCTGCAACCCAGGTATGTGCCCTTGACCAGAAATCGAACCCAAGGCCCTTCAGTGCACAGGCCAACACTCTAACCACTTAGCAACAATGGCCAGAGCAGAATTTCTTTTAGAGCAGCGGTTCTCAACCTGTGGGTCGGGACCCCTTTGGGGGTCGAACAACCCTTTCACAGGGGTCGTCTAAGACCATCGGAAAACACATATATAATTACATATTGTTTTTGTGATTAATCACTATGCTTTGATTATGTTCAATTTGTAACAATGAAATTGGGGTCACCACAACATGAGGAACTGTATTAAAGGGTCGCGGCATTAGGAAGGTTGAGAACCACTGTGTTAGAGGCTGAATAATATTCCATTGTCTGGATCTACCATATTTGTTCATCCATTGTTGACTGACAGTTGGGTGGTTTCCATATATTTTTTGTCTGTACACGTTTTTGTTTGAATACCTGTTTTTAATTCTTTGGGGTATATTAGGAGTGGAATTGCTGGGTCACTATCTTATTTCGACCTTTTTTGTCACACAAATAGAAGCCTTGTACCCATTAAGCAGTCTCTCCCTTCCCCCTCCCCACAGCCCCAGACAACCACTAATCTGCTTTTTATCTCTATGGATTTGCCTATTCTGGATATTTCATATAAATAAAATCCTATAATATGTAGCCTTTTGTGTCTGGCTTCTTCTGTGAATGCACTTAATGCCACTGAATGGCACACTTCAAAATGGTAAATTTTATGGAATGTGTATTTTAACCACAAAAAGAAATGGCTATACATTGGCCTGTTAGCATGCACCAGTCTTCAGGACCACCTACTGAATATAATAACCTCATTGAATTCTCTCAAGGTAGGTCTTCTCGATGCCCCATGTGGGGAAACTGAGGCTGGGAAAAATGAATCACCCGAGGTCATGTGACCAGCAGTCCGTCTCATCCCCATCGATCCTGTGTTCCGCCCACATGGGACTCAGCAACTGAGAGGGACAGAAGCAGAGAAAGATGACAGAGGCGGAGAAACAGAAAGGCAGAGGCAAAGGGAATGAGAAGAAGGAGAGAGAAGGAAGAAGACAAAAATACAGCAAAAAGAAATGGGCTGGGGAGCCCGGGAGACAGTCCAGATGAAGTGAGATAGAGAAGAGAGGAGATTGGAGAGAAATGGTGGACAGTGAAAGTGATCCAAGAACATGAGATGGAAGGAGAAAGGTGTAGGATGAAGCCACGGAGGTTGATGGGGAGGCTTCATTCCCTGGGCCACTGAGGCAGGAAGCATGGGGAAGTGAAAGTGACCCAAGAACAAGAGCTGGAAGGAGAAAGGTGTAGGATGAAGCCATGGAGATTGAGGGGGAGGGCTTCATTCCCTGGGCCACTGAGGCAGGAAGCATGGGAGGCCCAGCGAGGCCCTGGCAGGTGGAGGCTGGTCATCTGGAGCCCATGTCCCTGCTTCACTGCTTTAGGGACATGGCAAGGAAAAGACGGAGGAAGCACGTGGACGGGCCCATGCCCTCAGAGACAGAAGGTTGGGTGAGAGGGCATGGACAGAGCGACCCCTGTTTCTACCTTTTCGGCCTACCCTTCCATGGAAATTTAAAAAATCACCCAGACGTTAAGTGGGATTCAACATTTTAATCATTTTCACTCCGATAGGGGCCAGGGAAGGGGGATCTAGAGTTCCGGGGAGTGGGAAAGGGGAGGACAGAGGGCCTGGGGTCCCTTCCTTCCATTCCCACTTCCCTTGTCACTCTTCCCAGTTTTAGAAAGTAGACGCTTTGACATCGACAACTGGAGAGCCAAAGGCTAGCCCAGGAACCTCCTGAACAAATCTATCTGACTCTTTCCAAGTCCTGGAGAAGTCTTGAAAGACCCCCAGATAGGGATCCATGTGTCCCCAGCCCCTGTTGCCCTCCAGCCTCCTTCAGAACATCGTGTCCATCCATAAAGCCCTCCCCGAACCCTCTTATCAAGCTGCCTTTGAATTGTTTGCACAGACACACCTTCCCCATGGATGAGGAACTCAGTCCTGTTTACATCCAAGATCCCAGCCTCCCACACAGAGCCTGGGGGTGTCTACAAAATGAATAACGAACACTGCGTTCTGGTCCCCACTTGGGCACCGATCCAGAGCACAATGTCGCCTCTGCCAGTCCCTCTCCTGTGAATTTTGTCTGGATCCCCCATCCTGCACCCCAACATGTGCCATCCTCCTCTGCTTATCGGTGTCCCACTCTGGATCCTGAGCCTCTCCCGGGCTTAATGTCCCAGAGCCCAGCAGCACTCAGGCCCACAGAGATGACCAAGTGTTGTGTTGAGTAAAACATATCTGTGGGCTCTAGTGATCACACTGTGCCCCTCGGGGGTTCAGGGTTACGGACCTCTCTTGGCCTGAACCCAGAAAAACCATCTGATGCCTCCCAGCCTCTCTTCACACCGTGGCTTCCTCCTGATCCCTCTTCCTGCTCTGGGGGCCTGGAGCCAGTTCCTACCAGGTCATGAGCACAGATTACACACATCTCTTCCCAGCCCTGAGTTCAGTGACCTCAGATTCGTGCCTTGAACTCAGCCATAGCGGGAGGATTTACACCACAGAAATTGGCAAACGCTACCAATCAGGGCTCTTCCTCTTCCTGGAGAGCAAGTTGTCAGCCATCTCCCAGCGTACCAAGGCTTCCCACCCCACTCTCTTTCTCCGCGTACCTGGCGAAACCCACAAGTGAAAGGCTCCTGGCTCCTGCCTCCCCTGAGCTGGAAATGAAAGAAGTCAGATGAGGAGGAAGAGGCCAGAGCACCAAACTTCCAAGAGTGTCAAAATGCCCGACTCTTCCCTAAAATTCTCACAGTGCTCTTCTCTTTGCTGTGGGTCAAATTATGTTGAAAGAGATATGGCGTTGCCCCAGGGAAACATCCTCAGGCCAAGCACTGTTGTCCAGTCCCACAATCGAAACTGCAAGCGAACAGTCTAAAAGAGGAATTGTCTATTTTAAATGTGGGCCTTCCTCCAAATCCGGTTCTCACCCCACCCCTACTTTTGTGTATTTATAGGTCGGGAAGCCTGTCCACCTCTTTTTCTCTATGAAATACCCACAACTAGGGCTGGTCCACCCCTTGAAACTACCCCAGTTCCTCCCATGTTTGGGTGAACTTCACCTTTAGACAACCCTAGACCAAAAGGAAAAAATATACTAGTAGACATGGAGCAGGCAACTTGCCTTCCATTCTCCTACCAAATGTGTCCATTCCCAATGTCCGAATGAATGAATGACCGAACGATGAAGTATCTTTAAGAAGAAACTAAGAAATAAGATACTAGATACACAGCAAACAGGCCCCTGTACCTACCATGTAACTGTCATTTGTAAAGTTGGTTATCATCACCAAATACATGGCCTGAGGTTCCATGATGGGGCCTCTTAAAGTCTATCTTTGGAAGTTCTAGAAGGATCGCCAGCCATATGCTAAAGAAGAGTTTAAAATGGAAAGTTAGGAAATCAAACCTCCCTACTGGTTTGTTCAAGGGCATCTCGATTCCAACCTAAACATTACCCCCAGATCAACTGTGAGTTTGGTTTCGTTTCATCCCGGGGCAAGTTCTCAGTGTCAGTTTCTGGAGTCTGGGGCTCATGTTTGAAAATGCCAGTTAGAATCGGTGTGAGGTGGTACTGGGTTGAGAGAATTACTGAGCCCTGCTGAAGGATCCCCTCTCCCAGGGAGGAAAGGAGTGGACTGTGTTGTGTTAAGCTGCTCAGGAAGTCAAAGTGGCCACAGCCTTTGGCAGGATGGCTGGCTCCTGCTGCTTTCTCAGAGCTGCCGTCCAAGTACCCAAGCTTCAGGGAGGAGACTTAAACAAGAGGTGGAGACGTCGCTTCTATAAGATCTGAAACTTCCAGGCACTCTGATCTTTGTAGTCCAGAGGATCCATGGGGTTGTAGGCAAATTTCCAGGTGCCTGTAGGGTCCTTGAATTCCAAGCTGTCCATAGGGCTGTAGGCGCCATAGCTCTGGCCTGACAGGGAGGTGGGTGACTGGGCCAGGGAGGGGCCCATGGAGGGGCCAGAAAGGGGGCTGAGAGCTGGGCCCCCCAACTGGGGCACCATGGGAGAAAGATAAGGATCCAGGCCACTGAAGAAGGAGCTGGGAGACCCATAGGCTGAGGGGGAAGAGCAGAAAGCGGAGGCTGGGGCGTAGGTCATGGCGTAGGGTGCTGAGGCCAGAGAAGGCCCTGAGGCCACTAGCCCGGCCCTCTGGGCCTCGGGCAAAGGGGACTCTGAGGCTGGACTCCAAATGGACACAGTGGCCACTCCCGCGGTGGGGGAGCCTGAGGGGCCAGGCAGAGGGGGGCTGTAGGAATCTGAGATGCCCAGGGGGTCTGGACAGACATCAGTGGAGGGCCTTGGGGATGTGCCCGCCTTCCTCTTGGCAGGACGAGCCTTGGCTTGCGCCCCTGGGGGCTGCTGCTGCTGTTTCTGCTGCTGCCGCTGCTGTCTGCACTTCGCCCTGCGGTTCTTGAACCAAACCTGGGGGGTAAGAAGAGAGTGCGGTTGGCGGCGGGAGGGTGATTGGGGAGGAGGCCCTCATGGTGCTCAGGAATGATGCTGCTTATTGGTGAGACACACCAGAGTCATACCTCTTCACTTTGCAGTCAGATATGGGCCACTCCATCCATCCATCCATCCATCCATCCATCCATCCATCCATCCATCCATCCACCCACCCATCCAACCACCCACCCATCCAACCATTCATCCATACAGTTGTACATATATACGTTCATACAAACACACACCTGTCCACCCATCCAGTCATTCATATGCACATAAATACATTCATCCGTCCAACGCATACATACAGTCACACAGATATACATATAACTGTGCACACATACACACATATCCATCCAATCACGTGCACATGCATACAATCATCCAAACACACACGTATATATTCATCCATTCAATCAGTTAATAAACATGCTCTAACCGTCTTCTACATCAGTGAAGCTGACATTCTAGCTGAGAGAGACAGGTTATAAACTGTCAGCCAGTAAATAGCACAGTATTTTAAAAGGTGATAAATACTATAGAAGAACCAATTGAGCAGCATAAGGGGGAGCAGTAGAGTTGGCGGGAGGGGAAAATTGCAACTTTAAATCTGACCGTTGGTATAGGTCTCACTGACTGACACAGTGACTTGATTGGCTGGTGAAGATCTTGAACAGGTGATGGGGAGTAGCCATTCCAGGGAGAGGGAACAGAGAGTGCAAAGGTCTTGAGGCAAGCGTGTGCTTGCAAGTGTGTTAGAGGAGGAACCGGGGCCAGTGGCTGGAGTGGAGTGGGAGGGGTAGGAGTGGGAGAGACAAGGCCAGTGATGGGGTGAGGACTTTAGGCCCCTTTATGACTGACGGTGGCGGTCACTCTGGGACCTCTCCTTCCTCCCCTCACGCTGGGCCCCAGGAAGGGCTGGGAGGGGCCCAGGGAACAGAAATCCCACCTGAACCCTGGACTCCGGCAGATTGATTTTCAGGGCCACCTCCTCGCGGGCGTACACATCTGGGTACTGGGTCTTGGCAAACAGAGCCTCCAGCTCCTCCAGCTGGCTCCGGGTGAAGGTGGTCCGCTCCCGCCGCTGCTTTCTCGGGGCGCCTTGGGAAGGGGAGAGGCAATGGAGCTCTCAGGTGACCAGGCCTCCCATTCTCTTCCTCAGCTGGTGTGAGGCCCTGAGGGTGCGTGGGACCCCAAGAAGCCCATTCTGGGTGTTCATCTGACCATCTAGACCTCCCTCTGCCTCCCTCTGACCCCCTTTTGCCTGTCATATTGGGGCTCATGCCTCACCCCGAGGAGAACTGGCTTTAGCCTTGCAGGGAGGTGTATGGATTTATTTTTTCGTCCCCATTCCAAAATTCCTTAGGCACGAAGACATAACGTTGTGGATATCCAACCATTTCTCGCCCATCACGGTCCGTAATGTTCAATTTAATGGGGGAAAAAGCCCAGCTAACAAATAATGCCCCCAAATGGAGAGCTCACTTCCCTAACAGATTGGAATCCCGCTGGGTCCCCGGTCCAGATCGCTCCCCGCTCCCCCACCCTGCCGGAAGCTGGTCCATCCTTGCTGCTTGACACAGTCGCTGCAGGGAAGAAACATCTGCACAGCATATGTTTCAAGGGACCTGGCGTATATGGCATACTGTTCTTAATATGTTTGCTCACCTTCTTAGCTTTATGTGTTTTAACCAAGGTCACCTCTC
>NW_005370276.1:59982-61746 GCF_000412655.1 Myotis brandtii
GCCTGGTGCATCAGATCCACGCTGGGGCCGCTCAGGGCCAAGGCGCTGACGGAATAGTGGGGCCCCGGGTTCATATACGCCATCATGATCTTCGCGGACACTGGGGACCAGGTGAGTGGGCCTGCAAGAGAAGGGATGGGTGGGGCTCCAACTCTCCCCTGCTACCTTGTGGTGACAGGAAGGCTTGGCTTCAAATCCTGCCTCAGTCTCTTTGCCTCTGTGCCTCAGTTTCCCCTCTATAAAAATGACCTGCTGCTAAGGGTCCCAAAGTTTCACTGAGCCCTGGCCGGTGTGGCTTGGTTGGTTGCAGCATCATCTTGTACACCGAAAGGTGGGGGGTTCCATTTCTGATCAGGGCACATACCCAGATTTCGGGCTATTCCCCAGGTTTCGGGGTACATGCAAGAGGCAACCGATCCATGTTTCTCTCTCTCTCCTTTCCTCTCTCTAAAATAAATTTTAAAACATTCTGGTGTCCTGGCTGGTGTGCAAAGTGGGTAGAGCGTTGGTCCTGTGCACCCAAGGGTTGTAGGTTGGTCCCCAGCCACTGGTTGGGGCGTGTGTGGGAGGCAACCAATCTATGTGTCTCTCTCACATCAATGTTTTTCTCTCTCTCCCCCTTCCTCCCTCCCTTCTACTCTGTCTAAAAATCAGTGGAAAAAAATATCCTCAGGTGAAGATTAACAACAACAACAACAAAATACTACCACAACCAATTTTTTAAAAAAGCATCACCAAGACTGTGTGTGGAGCAGAACTGAAGCTGTAAACGAACACCGTAAATAAAAGCTCTTCTTCCTCCCAGCCAGTGTGGCTCAGTGGTTGAGCATCAACCTATGAAGCTATGAACCAGGAGGTCATGGTTGGATTCCCAGTCAGGGCACATGCCTGGGTTGTGGGCTTGATCCCCAGTGGGGGACGTGCAGGAAGCTGCCGATCAATGACCCTCTCTCTCCTCATTGATGTTTCTATCTCTCTGTCCCTCTCCCTTCCACTCTGAAATCTAAAAATATTTTTTTAAAAAAAGCTCTTCTTTCTACTCTGTCCTTTATTTTTTTTTTCTACTCTGTCCTTTAAAAAATATGATCCTGCCAGTTCTCTTGGCCCTGGAAACGATATCCAGCCTCACGCAGAACCAGGGAGAGCAGGTGGCCAGCTGTCCCAGTCAGCCTGGGACACGGGTTTCTGGAGACGTGAGGCATCCAGGGCCACACCTGAAGATTCCCAGGCCAACAGTCTGCATGTCGGCCTGAGGGAAGGTCGCATTAAAGTGCCAGTACTGCCCTTCCACACCCACTCCTTAGGCATGTAGTGGGTGGATGGATGCATCTGTGTGTGTATGAGGATATGAATGGATGTGGGCATGGGTATGTATGTGTTTGTATGAATGTATGTATGTGCAATTGTATGTTGAATGGTTAGGTGGGTGCATACCTGTGTTTACCTCTGTTCCTTGAATTCATCTCAGAAATAGCTGGTTCCCAATGACTTAAACAAACCTTTCACCTGTGTTTATTATATATGTGTCTGAAAGGTCTGAAATATTTTTAAATGACGATGTGTGTGTGTTTTAGAGACCATCTACTACCATATTAAATATAATGTAAGTTATATAAGATACACATATACAATATATATATTCAAAAATATGGTACTGCCCTAACCGGTTTGGCTCAGTGGATAGAGCGTCGGCCTGCGGACTCAAGGGTCCCAGGTTCGATTCCGGTCAAGGGCATGTACCTTGGCTGCGGCACATCCCCAGTA
>NW_005370276.1:61998-90763 GCF_000412655.1 Myotis brandtii
ATGATGAGAGAGAATCATTGATTGGCTGCCTCCTGCATGCCCCTTACTAAGGATCGAGCCCACAACCCGGGCACGTGCCCTTGACCGGAATCGAACCCGGGACCCTTCAGTCTCCAGGCCAACGCTCTATCCACTGAGCCAAACCAGCCAGGGCTCTTTTTTAAAAAAAATTCAACTACATTTGACATTCAATATATTAGTTTCAGAGGTGAAACTCTCTGAAAGCATTTTGATTTTCTGAAGAAAAAAAAATCTACTTCCTTGTTCACTGCCCGTTTCTCTGACTGGAACCTGGAAGTTCACTCCCATGAGACCAGAGAGGCTATGTGTCTTGTTTCTTGTTGCACCCCTCGTTCTCAGAGCCTGGTGAATGCACTTGCTTTTCCAATATTTATTGGGGTGCTCGCTCTGCTTCGGCAGCACATATACTAAAACTGGAATGATACAGAGATCAGCATGGCCCCTGCACAAGGATGATTTTTTTTATCCTCAGCCAAACATATGTTTATTGATTTGAGAGAGGAAGAGAGAGAGAGAGAGACAGAGATGAAAGAGAAACATCCATCAGTTGCCTCCCATAAGCCCCGCCCAGGGATCGAACCCACAACTTAGGTGTGTGCTCTGACCAGGAATCAAACCTGCAACCTTTCCATGTACAGGAGGATGCTCCAACTCACTGAGCCACCGGCCAGGGCTGGATAACTTTTTTTTTTAATTAGTTAAGGTATTACAAATGTGTCCTCATCCACCCCATTAACCCCCATTCTCCCCCCCCCACTCATGCTCTCATCCCCCTGTTGTCCATGTCCATTGGTTTGGCTTATATGCATGAATGGATAACTTTTTAACCATATATACATGTAACCTTTTCAAAAACAAAAGCAACCATAAACTCTAAAAAAAAAACAAAAAACAACAACAACAACAAAAGAAAAGAAAGAAAAAAAACACAAGAACCTTTCCATGGGTCTGTATTGCCCTCATTAAGGTTACCTTGCAGCTTCCCAGGGATGGCACGTGCTGTTTCCTGAGCCAGGAATGCCTGTCCCCAGTTCAAAGTCCCCTCAGCAGCAAACCCCCCTGTATTGCCCTCATTAAGGTTACTCGCAGCTTCCCAGGGATGGCACGTGTTGTTCCCTGAGCCAGGAATACCTGTCCCCAGTTCAAAGTCCCCTCAGCAGCAAACCCCTCCTCCTCTCATTCCAGCTCAAACATAACTTCCCAGGGAGGCCACATCCTTAGCTGGATGTTACTCTCTCTCTCTCTCTCTCACACACACACACACACACACACACACACACACACACACGGGCCCATTTCTCTCCTGCTCCTCAGGACTTTGCACGTATTAAGTAGAACACACAGACATTTGTCTACCCATCTGTCTCCCCCAACTCTGTCAACTACCCGAGTGCAGGGACAAGATATATTTCCGTCCCTGCTGTGTTCCCAGCACCCCCGATAAATATATACATTTTAAATATGGAACGCTTCACGAATTTGCACATCATCCTTGTGCAGGGCCCATGCTAATCTCTGTATCGTTCCAATTTTAGTATATGTGCTGCTGAAGCGAGCACCCCAATAAATATTGGAAAGGCAAGTGCATTCACCAGGCTCTGAGAATCAGGGGTGCAACAAGAACAAGACACACAGCCTCTCTGTTCTCATGGGAGTGAACTTCCAGGTTCCAGTCAGAGAAACGGGCAGTGAACAAGGAAGCAGATTTGATTTTTTTTCCCCATCAGAAAATCAAAACGCTTTCAGAGAGTTTCAAGAACTCCGAGGAAAACTAAACAGGGGTGATATCATAATGGCAGCTGTGGGTGAGGGCGAGGAATCTAATGCAGATCAGGGAAGACCTCTCCGTAAGGGGGTGACCTTGGAGCTGCCAAGGGAAGGACTCCGTGCCAGCCATGGCCAGATCTCAGGGCCCACGCTGTTCCAGGCAGAGGGAACAGCAGGCGCAAAGGCCTGGAGGCTGGGATCGGTTCTCTTTCTTGTTGGAGGAGAAACAAGGTGTCCAGCATGACTAGAAGGAGCAATCAAGGGGGAACGTGGACTAAGGTTACGTAGAACCTGACAGGAAGGTCCTGGGGGGGCTCAGTGCTGGTAATAGTAACAGCAGAAACAGTAACATCCTATATAATAAAAGGGTAATATGCAAATTGACCCTAACAGCAGAATGATCAAGAACGACTGGTCGCTATGACGTGCACTGACCCCTGGTGGTCAGTGACGCAAAAGCTGCCCCCTGGTGGTCAGTGAGCTCCCACAGGGGGAGCTCCACTCAGCCACAAGCCAGGCTGATGGCTGAAAGTGCAGCAGCCGTGGCAGGAGCCTCTCCCACCTGCGCAGCAGCGCTAAGGATGTCCGACTAAAGATCCCCCGGGGAGCGGGCCTGAACCGGCAGGTGGACATCCCCGGAGGGGTCCCGGACTGCGAGAGGGTGCAGGCTGGGCTGAGGGACCCCCCTGAGTGCATGAACTTTTGTGCACCGAGCTTCTAGTTAAATCATAAGGATCTATTGGTGTCCTAGTGGCACCCAATCATCTTCACCCTGGTCTTCACACCCTTGAACTGTCCTTCCCACTGACCAGGGCTGATGTGTGCAACTAACAGGCTGTCAGAAATGACAGTGAGACTTCGCAACTGTCTCCTTCCCTGGAGGGCGCTCAAGCCACCTGTAGGGAGGTCTGTGCAGCCGGGAACCGAGGCCTCCTGCCAACAGCCATGGGATCAAGCCCCCAGTCAAGCCCTCAAACAAGCAGCCCTGGTGAGATTCTGAACACAGCGGCCTGAGTCACCCGAGCCAGAACCAGGCAGCCCCACTGCTCCTGGACTCCTGTCCCTCAGAAACTGTGGGACATCATAAACCTTTACCGTCTTAAGCTTCGTTTGGGGTAGCTTGTTACACAGCCATAGATCACTCACACCCAAGCCTTCTCCATGGAGATATCACCAACTCCTCAGCACAACCCATGGAGGTAGAACCTGTATTACTAGGATGTCCCCATTTTACAGATGAGAACATCTGCAGGCTCAGGTGCCGGGACTCGCCCAGGCTATGTGTGGGGCCCTGGGATTCCTGGAGAATTCCTGATGGCCCTGTTCTCCCAGTCCCCTCCCTCCCCCCACCACCCCTGCCCCTGGCTTCCCTGTGTCCTCTCTCTCTTCTCCAGGGAGCGATGATGTTCCATCGGAACCTCCAGAGAGAGTGGAAACATGGAGAATCATGAATGTGTCCGGTTTCGGACAATTTGCTGGGCCCAGAACAAGACCATCTACTTCCAGCGTCTTCGCCCTGGAATCCTTGCCAGGCTATTGTGCCAGTGGCTGGCCTTCCAGAAAGCCTGGGATTCCATCCTGTGGGTAGGGAATGTGAGCCTCACTCCCTATCAAGCAGCTGATAATGATAATGACCTCTGGGACATAGGGTTTGCCCACTCCTCAGACAGCGGACAAGATTTGAGCAAAGAATAATAACAACAGGCCCTAACCCAGTAGTTCAGTGGTTAGAGTGCTGCCCTGATACGCCAAGTTGTGGCTTCGAATCCCGGTCAGGGCACATACAAGAATCAGCCAATGAATGCATAACTAAGTGGAACTACCCGGCCGGCGTGGTTCAGTGGCTGAGCATGGACCTATGAACCAAGAGGTCAAGGTTCAATTCCAATCAAGGGCACATGCCTGAGTTTCGGGCTCGATCTCCAATGTGGGGGGCATGCAGGAGGCAGCCAATCAATGATTCTCTCTCAACATTGATGTTTCTATCTCTCTCTCTCTCTCTTCCTTCTTCTCTGAAATCAATATATATATATCAACAAAATCCATGTTCCTCTTTCTTTCTCTCTCCCTTCTCTCTCTAGTCAATACATAAAATATTCAAAAAAACAACAAAATCCATGTTCTTCTCTCTTTCTCTCTCCCTTCTTCTCTCTCTAGTCAATACATAAAATATTCAAAAAAATAACAACACCAAAAATAGTAGTGGACACGCATTGAAGACTCTGGGTTTGGCAGTGAGGCAGCCGATGCTCTCAGGATGTCAGGGCTGCTTCCCTCGGCGGCCACTCGGCCGGAGGCTGTGTCTGGCCTGAAGGAGCTCAGACAACAACGTTCGCCTTTTGTTAGAACTTACACCAGCCAGGCAGCAGCCCTGTGACCAGCCTGCCGGGTGAACTTCAAGGCCACGATGTTTCAGGATCCCAAAGAGTAGGAAGAGGGAGACCGTTGTCCCTGCCCTGGGGACCCACCTCCGGGTGCTCGGGGCTCCTGGGGTTCAGCAGCCACTGGGTCCAGACTCCTACCTGGGCAGGTGCTCTGCCAGGTGCGGCCTGGAGGCTCACACCCACCTGGTGGGGATGGAGATCATCCCTTTCTACAGGCGGGGAAACTGAGGCTGAGGGTGGGGAGGAAGGGCCCCCCCAGGTCTGGCAGCCACAACCAGGCGACCTCCAGTTGGGGTGCCCAACTGCTGGGACGCTGCAGCCAGGGCCTCAGAACAAGACCTTGGGAACAATAATCCAGTGAAAACTTCGTTATTATCTCACGACTCAGAGGGAGAAACAGGCTTAAAGGCGAGTCCCAGTCTCGTCTTGCACGTCGGTGGCAGAGCCAGCGCAGAGCCAGCGCCTGTCCCCTGAGCCTGCGCCCTCCCGATCGCCAAGCTACACGGCCTCTTAGGACCCTCACCACCACCAATCCACAGAGCTCGGACGTCCAATTCTCCAATGAGAGAACTGAGGCTGCGTGTGGTTCTGCCCGTTCTCAAGGTCACACAAGGTGTGTCTGGCACAGCCCGGAACAGAACCCAGAGAGCTCAGGCGCCAGAGCCCTGCCCTTGACCCTCAAATCTACCCGGGATTCCCCCAAAGCAGGATGAGGCCAGTGACACGGGCTGGCCGTGGCTCATCTGACTGAGGCCCAGAGAGGGCACGTGAAGGGCCCAAGGCTGCACAGCGAGAAAGGGCAGGCTTCCCTCCCAGACTCAAGAGCTCCACGTCAGCCTTGGCGGGACTCCCCCAGCTCAGCCTCATTCCAGGTCCTCCTTCTGATCTCCGTGGCCCGTGGGCTCCTTCATCCGTGGGACCAGGACCGGAGGCGCATGGGCCACCACCCAAGAGGGGACCTGGGAAAGCCAGAGCCTCTGGGCGCAGTGAGGTCCCCACGTAATCAGTTCACCAGCACTGTGACCCCCAAATCGTCCCCTTCCCAGGCCCCTTCGGCATTCATTCTCTCAGTCTCCCCTCCCTCCCTCCTGTAGCCCCAAAACCTTGGCCCTCTGTGTGGCCTCAGTTCTACTTGTCACTCATCCATCTATTCAACAAATACTTGGGCATCCCCAGCACATGCCAGGCATGGGAGGAGACAGGCGGTCAGTGGACAAACGCACAAAGGATGAGAAAGTTTCAGGCGGTGAGGAGTTTTAAAGAAAATACCACAGGGAGGTGCGCTGGGTGCCGTCAAGCGGGCGAGAGGCCCCCAGCCCTGGGAACCGAGAGAGCTCGGTGGTGTCATTGCCCCTGACTCCTCCAGTGTCCCCAAGCCATGCCCCCCGCCATCCACCCTCATTCTCTCTTGCTGCAGTCACAACCCAGCGGGGGTCCCCCACTGTCAGGTGGAACCTCTGTTCCACGTGGGATTCTGCCATCAGACATGGAAACAGTCTGGAACACAATGAGCCCGACTTCTGCCCGCTCCTGTCCCCTCTCTCACGCCCGTCCCCGTCCCCTCCGGTGCTCCCGCAGACACTCACCTTCAGGACGAGAGACGTCCAGGACAGCTGTCAGATGGCAGAGGCTGAAGGAGACGGGTCCCCTCACATGGGGAGACTTTAAGCCCCGGCTGGCAGTGATGTCATTTGCCATGTGGCCTGGATCTCGGAGGGTAATCCTGGCCCGGGTGGGGGACTGGGCCCCGGGAGGTGACATTGGCTGGGAGGGGGAGGGGCACCCATCTGCCTAATCCCCTCCTCTCCCCACCATGACATCTTGGCAATTAGGGCTGAAGGGGAAGGGGGGCCCAGCTCCTGCCTGTGACCAGGAGCCCCCACTTCTAGGGGAAGTTCTTCCTTAGGCCTCATTGGTGAAAGAGGAGGAAAACGCTGGGATTCCTGAGAGACCGTTTGAAAAATGAGGAAGCAGGGCTTTCTGGGGCCCCCTCCTGGGTCACCCCTTCTCTCCCAGCAGCCTGTCTGCTGATGAATCCACCTCTGCTCTGCTCCATCGCTCTCTTGTTCTGCCTCTGTTTCCCTTTTTTGGCCTCAGCCCCCATCACTCTCGTCTCTGATGTTCCTGTGTCTTCATCTCCAGACATCAACTTCTCACACTTGCTTGTTCTCTCTCTCCCTCCCTCCTTCCCTCCATGTCAATGGTCTTTGTTTGGGGTCTCTGTGCCTCAGTTTCTCTTTTCTTTGGGCCTCAGATTATACCTCTGCTAATTCGCCTGTGTGTCCCTGTCTCTCATTCTCCATTTCTGTGTCTGTCCCTTATCTTTATCGGTTTACCCTACATTCCTGTCTTGGTCTCTCTTATTCTCTTTCTCGCCTTCTATTTTTCTCTCTGTGACTCCGTCTGTCTGTGTTTTGGTTTTGGCATCTGTGTATCTGTCTCTCTCAGCCTCTGTGTCTCTCTATGCCTGTCCACCTCTCCCTGTAACTCTAGTCCACCCTCAGTACCTCGATCCTTTTTTCTCCAACCTCTTAAGCTCCAATCTCTCTTCCTGTTTCTTTCTCTCTTCCCTGCTTCTTCCTCTGATTCTTGTTCTCTTTCTCTAACTTTCTCTTCATTTCTTTTTATTTTTATTGATTTCAGAGAGGAGGGAGGGAGGGAGAGAGAGAGAGAGAGAGAGAGAGAGAGAGAGAGAGAGAGAAATTGATCAGCTGCCTCCTGCATGTCCCACACTGGGGATTGAGCCCACAACCCAAGCATGAGCCCTGACCAGGAATCGAACCGTGACCTCCTGGTTCATCGGTCGACACTCAACCACTGAGCCACACCGGCCGGGCTCTCTTCATTTCTTTCTCCCTATCTAGGCACCTCTCTCGTTCTGCACTTCTGATTGTCCTTGTCTCTATGGCCCTCTGTTTTCTTCTCTCTGTCCCCCTCACTGTCTCTCTCTTTGGATATGAATATCTCCCTGAGCTCCTGGTCCCCACATGAGTCTGTTCTACTTCCCCATACACCCAAACACGCACGTTCACACACACATGCTCGCCCACACATACGTGCATGAGATCATGGTAATCCTGCCTTGTGGCTGGGACCTTGTGTCTCACCATCAGGGGCCCTTTCTTTCTTGGCCTCCCCCGAACCTCCTGCTGGGAGAGATTAAGGCCAGCAGCCTGGCTGGGGAATCAGGGCAGGTCTCATTAGTTTGAGGAGCCCGGGAGGACCGGGAGGGAGGGAGGGGCTTCCGGACCCACAGAGGCCAGTCAGGAGACTACTTGGTGGAAGAGTCCTTCCGACAGCAGACCCACCTGGCCCACCGGAGCAGGGAAGGGCAGATGGCCATGCAGGGGAGGGAAGCGCTAACAGGTCTTTGCAGGCTCATGGGAGAAGGTGTCAGCTATTCTATATCACCTCCTCCTGGAATGTTGGCACTAATTGGCCCAGAGGCTCAGAGTGGCCCCAGGGTGGGAGGGTGTGGAGAGCTGGGTTTCAGAAGGTCTTTGCATGCACGTGGCCCTGAGGTCAAGTATACTGAGGCCAAACCCGTGGGGGTTAGCCTGGAGCAAGTTGCTTTCTTTTTCATCTAAACCCAGTGACTCAGAAGGAAATCTTGGCATTTACCTTTGTTCTCCCCATTTTTTCCTCACCTCCCGCATCCAATCCACTCATAAATCCTGTCATCTCTTCTTTCAGAGAATGGTCCTGTTGGAATCTACAAAATGCATCTGGGAGAAATTTTAAAAGACCCAAGTCAATGGTGAAATATACCATGTTCATGGATGGGAAGAATTAATATTGATTGTTAAGATGGCCATCCTTCTCAAACTTATCTTTAGGTTAACTGCAAATCCAATCAAAATCTCAGAAGGATATTTTCATAGAAATTGACAAGCTGATTCAAAAGTCTATAGGAAGCCCAGCCAGTGTGGTTCAGTGGTTGAGCGTGTCTCACATCAATGTTGTTTTTTCTTCCTCCCTCTCTCCCTCCCTCTCTGTTTCCCTCCCTCCCTCCCTCTCTTCCATTCGCTCTAAAAATCAATGGAAAAATATCCTTGGGTAAGGATTAACAACAACAACAAAAAGGTACACAATTTAATGTTGTTGTTTTTTTTATTGATTTTTTACAGAGAGAAAGGGAGAGGGATAGAGAGTTAGAAACATCGATGAGAGAGAAACATGGATCAGCTGCCTCCTGCACACTCCCTACTGGGGATGTGCCTGCAACCAAGGTACATGCCCTTGACCAGAATCGAACCTGGGACCCTTGAGTCCGCAGGCTGACGCTCTATCCACTGAGACAAACCGGTTAGGGCCAATTTAATGTTTTATAGTGTATTCACAGAGTTGTGTATCTATCACCACAATCAATTTGAGAACATTTTTGTCACCACAGATAGAAACTCCACACATACTTATAACCAGTTATTCCCAATTTCCCCTCCCCGCAATTCCTGGCAACCACCAATCTACCTCTGACTCTAGATTTGCCTATTCTGGAGATTTCCTATAAATGGAATTCCACAATATATTACCTTTTGTGCCTGGCTTCTTTCACTTTGAGTAATGTTTGAAGGTTCGCCCATGCTGCAGTGAGGGTCAGTACTTAATTCCTCTTTATGATTAAGTAATATTCCATTCTATGAATACATGATGTTTTGTTTATCCCTTCATCAGTTGACAGTGGTTTTGGTTTGTGTCTGCTTTTTGGCTGTTGTGAATAGTGCCACCATGAACTTTCCTGAATTGTAATGTATATTCTCATAAAATAGCATCAGTGATCTTGTCCATCCATTTACAGCTCTATTGGCCAAACATGTTGCTACACTCCCAAATTCTTGAGGAGGGGGAACATGGCTTTCCTGGTCACCACTGCCTTCCCAGCATTTTTTTAAAAAAAAGATTAAAAAACAACAACAACACATTTTTTTTGAGAGAGAGAGAAACATCGATTTGTTGTTCCACTTATTTATGCATTCATTGGTTGATTCTTTTAAAAAAAACACATTTTTCTTGATTTCAGAGAGGAAGGAAAAGGAAGAGAGAGATAGAAACATCAATGATGAGAGGGAATCATTGATTAGCTGCCTCCTGCATGCTCCCTACTGGGGATCGAGCCCACAACCCAGGCATGTGCCCTTGACAGGAATCCAACCCGGGACCTTTAAGTCCACAAGCCAATACTCTACCCACTGAGCCAAACCAGCCAAGGCCATTGGTTGATTCTTGTATGTGCCCTGACCAGGGAAGACACACTGAGTCTTCCCATCCATGACCATGCTATATTTCATCATTGACTTGGGTCTTTTAAAATTTCTCCCAGCTGCATTTTGTAGATTTCAACAGGACCATTCCCTGAAAGAAGAGATGACAGGATTTATGGGTGATTGGGCATGGGAGGTGAGGAAAAAATGGGGAGAACAAAGCTAAATACCAAGATTTCTTTCTGAGTCACTGGGTTTAGTTGAAAAAGAAAGCAACTTGCTCCAGGCTAACCCCCACGGGTTTGGCCTCAGTATACTTGACCTCAGGGCCACGTGCATGCAAAGACCTTCTGAAACCCAGCTCTCCACACCCTCCCACCCTGGGGCCACTCTGAGCCTCTGGGCCAATTAGTGCCAACATTCCAGGAGGAGGTGATATAGAATAGCTGACACCTTCTCCCATGAGCCTGCAAAGACCTGTTTGCTCCAACCAACTAAGCCACGTGGCAAGGGCCCACTTCCCAGCATTTATAAGGTGTGTAAACCTGCTAGATGATAAGAGTTGATGGATTGTGGTATTTTCCACTACAGATCATTAAGTAGCAGTTCAAAAAGAAGAGCCAGACGTAAATAAAAATATCTATATGTTTTATTTGATTTTGACCTTTCAGGTCATTTCCAGCTTGCTGGATGGTGAGCCTTCTCAGTGAGGCTTACCCTGACCCCTGACCCCTGATCCCACAAGGGTCCTGGCACAAGAAGATGAGGTCCCAGGAATGTGCTCCCAGGAAGCAGAAATCATGTCCAGTGAGGGGAGACCCCACCCTGACACAGGAAGAGGCATTTCAGACGGTGAGCTGAATCCAGCAAGGAGATCTCATAGTTTTGGGGGGTTTTTGTATTCGATCACCCAGGTCATTGTCTCTCCCGTGGATTCTAATAAAAGTCCCCTGGGGATGAGCATTGCCAGTTGTCCTGTCTCTAGACCTGAGTCCCCAGCAGAACCTGGACAAGCAAGGAGTCCAGCCTGACATTTAGACACGGGCCTGTGCAGCTCAGAGGGGCTTGACTGGGTGACCAGTGACACATAGACCAGACCCAGGTCATTCATTCACAAGGGAAATCAGCTAACTGTCCACCTGCCCCCCTTCTCCCCTCCACCGCACGGGGAAACCAGCCCGACCCCAAACCACGGTGAGGGCCAGCGTGTGTGAAGTCTCCCACCTCCAGGCCCTGGGGGGAAACGTGGAGGATGGACTGGAGAAGTGGGAGTGGGCGCTGGGGACCTGGGAGGAGGCAGATGGATGGTGGGAGAGGTGGGGCTCCCAGGACCGGAAAGGGAGAGGATGACCCCTGGGCACTGACTGGTCTACGGGAGAGACCATTTACTGTGATGGGGACCTCCCGCAGACACAATGCAGGGTCCCCCTAAGTTAGAGCCCACAGAGCTTGGAACCAAGGCAGTCTTGCCACTGAGGTCTCCCAGCCCCCAGGACAGGGATTGGGTGCAGTAGCTGCTCAATCAAAGAACTGATCAATGATTGTGGCTCCCGCAGGGGCGGGCAAGGGAGGGTGGATCCCAGGACCCTAGGGTGTGCCCTGTGGGCTCACCAGTAGGTGCTATTGAAGCTCCAGGCCTTGTGGACAGAGTCTTATGTGCAGAGTGCCTCGCCCAGCACTGGAGCTCAGAGCAAGCGGGAGCTTGTAAATTCAGCTCATGGTGCCGGCCTTTTAAGAGGAGCAGCTGGGTCTCCAGCAGCCTGTGTGTCACTCAGTCCCAATCTGCAGTGATTTTTTAAAAAATATATATTTTATTGAAGGTACATGCCCTTGACTGGAATCGAACCTGAGACCCTTCAGTCCGCAGGCCGACGCTCTATCCACTGAGCCAAACTGGTCAGGGCTCCGCAGTGATTTTTTAGAGTCCGTAGTTCTTACAGCCCATAGGGATTTCTTTCCCCAGCTCTGGGACCCTGGGCTGGGGGTCTGGTGTGGGGCTGGGACTCCTGGCTCCTCCAGGCGGCCTCCACAGAGGCCATCTCCCTCCTGATTAAAAAAGCGGCACATGCAGGTGCCGGACCAGCCCGTTCTGCACCTCTGCACCTCCCACCAGCCTCAGTGTGCTTTCTTCACCTCTCTAGTTGTAGGACTTCCACTCAGCCAGCTTTCCTGTGGTTCTGGATGATAGTTGTTCTGTATTTTAGTTGTAGCTTTTTTTGTGTTGTTTTTAAAAATATATATTTTATTGATTTTTTACAGAGAGGAAGGGAGAGGGATAGAGAGTTAGAAACATCGATGAGAGAGAAACATGGATCAGCTGCCTCCTGCACACTCCCTACTGGGGATGTGCCCGCAACCAAGGTACATGCCCTTGACCGGAATCGAACCTGGGACCCTTCAGTCCGAAGGCTGACGCTCTATCCACTGAGCGAACCCGGTTAGGGCTTTAGTTGTAGTTTTGAAGTGGTTGTGGGAGGCAGCAAGCACAGGTGTTTACCTATGCCGCCATCTTGGTTCTTCCCGCTGGTTACTCTTCTGCAGCATTAAGACACCTCTATGTATCCAACTTGGGGAGGTGGCATTGCTGTGTTCCCTGTGCGGCCCTGCATCCTCGCTGTGTTATTTAGGGTGCACATGACCTCACGGTGGGTTCTCAGGGCTCGGAGCGGAATTGCTGCTCCCGGTGCATGTTCTGCTGTAGTGATGCTGCCCCTGAACTTCCCAAAGGACCCAGCCCAGCCTCGTAGGCCATTGAATTTGAGTTGCATTAAGTCCATGAACGTTTCTGGCGGCAACTGACATCTTTATACACTACTGAGCTTAAAAACTAAGTGGAATATTCCTTCCTGGGGTTGTTTACGGAGTCTCCGTGAAGTGTTATTTTCATCATCGAGGCCTGAGGTACATATTTTTGAAGGTTTATTTCTAGTGCTTTTTTATTGTCTAACATTTTGGATGGTATTTAAAAAAAAATCTGTCCTATTTATAGGATTTGGTTGACATATTACTTTGTTATCAGTTGGTTCTAAATTTTGAGCCAGGGACCTGTCTCAAATTGTTAAAACTCTGTAACTTTTCTGAACATTCCTTGGGGCTTGATCGTTGGAAATGTAATAAAGTGCATGGTTGCCTTGTTTCCTGCAGAGCCTGTGAGTGTTGCCCCCTCCTTTGATACCCCCACCCCACCCCACCCCGGTAGGGTAGGAGCCCTGCTCACCCCTTCTCCATCATTGGCTTCCTCTACCATCCCCTGGTAACCATCCTGGCCCCTGCGTCTCCCACAGCTGGTTCTCTGACCCTGTCCTGGTCCCATTTAGCAAATGCTCCAATCCTCTTAGGCCCCGCCAGCCTCCCCAGAATAGAAAGAATTAGATCCGATTTGGGGGCCTGGCGGGGGGAGGAGGGCACTCATGTGAATGGCTCTAGAGGGGAGTGCTGGGGTGGGGGAGGGGAAGACAGACCGCCAGGGTGTAATGAAGGCCTCTCCTGTTTATCTGACGCTAAAACCACTGAAACCACAACTCCATTCAGACCCCTTGGCAGGAAGAAATTGAAATTTCCATCTACCTCAGGAGAGGAAGCTGAGGTGGGGGAGTCCGGGGAGGGGGGGAGAGGGCAGGAGATGAGATTCAGGTTCACACCCTGGGCAGGGAGCAGGGAGGGTGGTGCCCCTGGGGTCCTCCAAGCATCCAAGGACCATCAGCGAATGGAACCGGAATGAATGTTTTAACGAATGGAGATAGAGTTTGGCTTAGTCCTGACCAGCTGAGTAGAAAACGGCTGGATTGCCAGTAAGAGAAACCAGATCCCTCTCTTCCTCATCTTCTCAGTTCCATCTCAGCTCTTCCCCAGCAGGACCAGCAAACCCCTTCGAACCTCCTCCTGAATTCTCCCATCTCCTAGGAGGCTCCACCCACCTCTCCTCACAAGCCCAGCTGTGCCCTGACCATCCCCCATGAAATCATCCAGACTGCCCCCTCAGCTCAGGATGGAGGAGGGTGGTGACTTGCTCAAGGCAGGTCTTGGAACGTCCCCATATCTGGGTCTTCCAGGTTAGCGCCAGAGCAAGAATTTCCCTTTGTTTGTGTACCCGTAGCACTAATAATAATAATATAAGATAAATTGTTGCACCATCAATCACATGGCTGTGGGTAGCCCCCACCTGGCCAGTCCCCTCTCTGCCAGCAGCCGCTCCCATGTGCTGACAGCGCCGGCCCCGCTTGCACCCACTGAAGGCATGGAGTGATTGGGGCTGGTGCTGTCAGTGGGTGTGAGCAACAGCTGCTGCCCCGATCACCCCTCAGGAGCAGGGGGAGGTGGAGAAGCCCTCATGGGCGATCAGGGTCTGCAGCCACTGTTCACACCCGCTGATGGCACAGAGCGAGTGGGGCCAGCACCGACAGCAGGTGCAAGCGCCGGGCGGGACTGTGGTGCGTGGAAGCAAATAATTTTCAGTAACCACCAGAGGCTCACCCCAGTGGCAGCAACCGACACCCCACCTTGGTCTGTCACCCCTGCTCACGTGCTCCACCATCCCACCTTGGCCCACACCTGCCATGTTCTGTGCATGCCCCCTGGTGGTCAGCACACGTCATAGCGACCGGTTATTCGGTTGTTCCGCCATTCAGTCTATTTGCATATTAGCCTTTTATTATATAGGATTTTATTGATTTCAAAGAGGAAGGGAGAGGGAGAGAGAGAGAAAGAAACATTAATGATGAGAGAATTATTGACCTGCTGCCTCCTGCACACCCCCTACTGAGGATCAAGCCCGCAACCTGGGCATGTGCCTTTGACTGGAATCAAACCTGCTACCCTTCAGTCCACAGGCCAATGCTCTATCCACTGAGCCAAACCAGCTAGGGCTGACACCTGGAGTTTTAACATTCTGATGCCCCAGGCCAGGTAAGCAGTGTCTCTGGGAGTGGGTCTTGGGCACCAGTGTGTTTAAAGCTCCTATGGGACCCTGACTGGTGTGGATTAGTGGTTAGAGCGTTGGCCAAGCACTGAAGGGATGCAGGTTGGATTCCCAGTCAAGGTCATGTACCTGGGTTGCATGTTCCACCCCCTGCCCCAGTTGGGGTGGATGTGGGAGGCAACTAATCAATGTGTCTCTCACACAGATTTTCTCTCTCTTTGTCCCTCACTTCCTTACACTCTTTAAAAATCAATGAAAAAAATATCCTCGGGCGAGGATTAACAACAACAAAAAGTTCCCAAGGGATTTTAAGGTGCAACTCTCGGTCAAATTTCTGCTGAGGAGTCGACGGACTCAGATAATATATTGCTGTCATTATTGAGACCAGACCTAGACTTTATTTCGTAAAAAGAAAATTCAAACTCACGGTATCTTATTCCACCTAAAATATCAAGTGCTATAAAAAGAAAGATTTTTTAAATGGTCACCATTGTTTTTTATAGTAAATGAATACAGTATCTGCCCATAATTTTGCTTGTAAAAAAAAATTTTTTTAAGCATTGTTTGATGCTGTACTTGAAAATCCTCTAAATAAAAGGCCTAACAGGAAATAACTCTAAACTAATGCCGTTTTTAAATTGTTGTCACAGTGAACAACTTGCAAGAGACACAGTTGAGTCAGATCAAAGATGCGGTTCATTCAGGGGCATCGGTATGTCTGGGAGAGACTGGGTGTCCACATACCTGTTGTGATGCCTTCTGGCCAGCAGGGGGCACCAATACGCCACTGCTCCAGAGCTGGAGACCTTGGGTGAGATGGGAGAGCTGTTCCACATTCAAGCGGGAGAAAAGCAGAGAAAAGACACAGAGGTGACATTACCCTAGTATTTGTTTCCACTGGTATCATTCAAAGCTAAAGCCAAACATCTGGGAAATGCTAATTTGGCAAGCATTTGGATCCATGGCAGGTGGGAATTTAAGTTGAAACAGCCCCTTTGGAACCCCGACTAAACCCTGACGCACACACGGCTTTATGGACCCAAAGTTCCAGTCCTGGGCGCCTACCCAACAGAAATGTTCACCAAGAGACACACAAGAAGGCACATTCAAACGCGCATTACGGATTATCAGCCCAAACTAGAAACTTCCCAGATGCCCATGAACGATGTAATGAACCAAGTAAATTTCGGTACAATCACCCAATAAAATACTCTCTGTGAGCACAAAACACTTAAGATGGTGAGATGCACCATCTTAACAAATTGTAAATGCACAATACGGTATCGTTAACTAAGGGTACAGTGTGGGTACACTTCGGCAGCGGTTCTAGAAGTTTTCATCTTGTATAACCGGAACTTTGTACCTTTTGAACAGCAACTCCCATTATCCCTCCCCCAGCCCTTCGCAACCACCATTCTACTCTCTTTCCAGGCATTTGGCTTTCAGATTCCTCACCTAAGTGAAACCATGCACTATTTGTCCTTCTGTCTGGCTTATTTCACTCAGCATAGTGGCCTCCAGCTTCGTCCATGTTGTCGCAATGCGCAGAACTTCTTTCTCGAAGGCTCGATAATCCTCCATTGCTGTAGAGATCACATTGCCTTTACCCATTCATTGTCGAACGTGTCCCAGGATAGAGCACATGTTAGGCCACAGCAGTGTTTTAAACAGGGAAAACTTGATAGGGAAGGAACCCAGATTCATCCCCAGGAGAAGGGATCACTAAAATATGTCTCAAGACTAAAATATTAAACCAGTTATATAAGCAACATGGGTGAAAACCACATATAAAATACTGAATCCAAATGTTAGTTGATGAATGCATCATACAGCATGCCATTTATCTAAGATCTAAAAGCCTCCATAAATACCACATATTGTTTATGGTCAAACACCACATAGTAAGAGAATAATGTGAGGTGAGGAATTATATACTGCAAGGTCATGATAATAGTAACCAACTGGGAAGATACCCAGCTTCTGTCATTTAATTTTTTATTTTTATAAAAAAAAATTTGGCATAGCTTTGGGTAATACTTGCATTCTGTAAGTATTAAATATTTTTTTTAAAAGCTTGGATGCCGTGCAGTGAATTATAGGTATCCTGGTAATTTTTTTAATTTTATTTTTTATTGATTTCAGAGCAGAAGGGAGAGGGAGCGAGAGAAACATCAATGATGAGAATCATTGATCAGCTGCTTCCTGCACGGCCCCTACTGGGAATCGAGCCCAAAACCTGGGCATGTGCCCTGACCGGGAATCAACGGTGACCTCCTGGTTTATAGGTTGATGCTCAACCACTGAGCCACACTGACTGGACTACCCTAGTAATTTTTAACAGTCAAGTCGTCAAAGTTCAGAAATCTGATGATTCAAAGCTCCAGGATGAAGTAACAGGTTTTATGCAATTGCCAGCAGTCATTCACATGTACACAGGCAGGAGAACAAATATTTATCTCCGTGAGCTCTAGACATCTTTGAACATTATTCCCATGGGAACAGCTCTGGAGGGAGGCCTGCCATCTTCTCCCGGAATATCCTGTCAAAGACTTCAGCTTGGGCCACTGTGAAGTGATTTTTCCAGTCTCCAGAAATGCCTGGCAAACATAAAATAGAGACTCATATCAGATGGAGGGGTAGGTCCCAAGGCCCCAAGACATCTCCTTCTCGACCGATCCCTCTCTCCCCTTGACATGGAAATTGCAGCTAATATAGCAGAAAGGCCAGTGGGTCATGGTGGGCCTTTGACTGCCTGCAGTCTTACCCATTTACACATTCACCTCGTCTGGCAACTGTTTCTGACCTTCTCCTCTCTCCCAACCTACCATGTACACAATTCATCAGTGATACATGCAGCTCTGTGTTCTGATGCAGCTAGAAGCGCGACACTTCTCACCACTTCTCTTGCTACCACCTTGGCCCCAGCCAACCTCATTTCTCACCTGTATTATTGTATTAGACTTTTAATGAGACTCTCTGTTTTGAGTCTGTCTCCTTTATAAGCTTCCTCAGCACATCAGCTACCTAGATTCCTAGAGAAACAAGATGACCTGATTCCAGATCATGTCACTTCCTGCTCCACTTCTCCAAGGACTTGTGGTTTCACTCAGTGAACGTGCTTATGGCTTCCACGGGGCTTCTGGTGATTTTGTCCCCTCTCAATTCTCTGACTCCATCTCTCTTTTTAAAATATATTTTTATTGATTTCAGAGAGGAAGGAAGAGATAGAGAGAGATAGAAACATCAATGATGAGAATCACTGATGGGCTGCCTCCTGCACACCCCCTGCTGGGGATAGAGCCCACAACCCGGGCATGTGCCCTTGACCAGAATTGAACCCAGGACCCTTCAGTCCGCAGGCCAACGTTCTATCCACTGAGCCAAACTGGCTAGGGCTGACTCCATTTCTTATGGCCATCCGCTTGCTTACTCAGCTCCATCATGTTGAGTCTTCTCATTCTGCCTTAAACATGCTAGGCATCCCCCCTTCTCAGACTATTTGAAGCAAAAGATTTTGACATCAGAAGCCATGCTCTTAATTTATTATTATATTATTTTTATATCATATAAATTAATACTTAGATGTTATATTAATATATTAACTAAATTAATACATTGATTAAATTAATATACAACAGAATAATATATAATCATATATAAATTAGTAATATATATTATATACTTATATGCACAGAAATCACATAACAGAATGTCTAACAAATAATTGGTACCCTATAAACATCTGCTGTTACTCTTGTGTTCATTACCTTCATTACTAGAACAATTTTTATTATAATAGATTCTTATCCTCCATAACACACCTAACTTGGAGTGAGCCAGATTGAGCGCTTGAGAAACCAGAATCTTTGTAAATTCAATATGGCTACCCTGTTTGCAGCATCAGATCGAGAGAATGTTTCTGTGCAGGTGAACCTGCGGAACAAAACATATTGTCTGCTTCCCTAATACAATGGTATGGTCCTGGCTGGGTAGCTCAGTTGGTTAGAGCATTGTCCTGATACGCCAAGGTACGGATTGGATCCCTGGTCAGGACACATACAAGTATCAAGCAATGGCCCTGGCCGGTGTGGCTTAGTTTGTTGGGCATCATCCTGTGCACCAAAAGGTTGCCAGTTTGATTTCTGGTCAGGGCACATGTCTCCTTTATAAGCTGGGTTGGAGGCGTGGTCCCAGTGGGTGCATGCGGGAGGCAGCCGATCAATGTTTCTCTCTCTCTCTCTCTTTCTCTCTCTCTCTCTCTCCCTCCCTCTCCTGTCCTCTCTCTCTAAAAATCAATTTTAAAATCTTTTTAAAAACATCAACCAATGAATGCATAAATAAGTGGAAAAACAAATCAATGTTTCTCTCTCTCCCTTCCACTCTCTCTAAAAGCAATAAATGAACATTTTAAAAATTACAATGGGCCCTGAGAGGTGTGGCTCAGTCGGTTGGAGTGTTGTCCCAAACACCAAAAGGTTTTGGACTCTATTCCCAGTCAGGACACATACGTAGGTTTTGGGTCCAATTCCCCAGTTGGGGCACATACCAAAGGCAACCAACCAGTATTCTCTCTCACATCATTGTTTCTCTCTCCCTTCTCCTCTCTCTAAAACAGCGGTTCTCAACCTGTGGGTCGCTACCCCTTTGGGGATCGAACGACCCTTTCACAGGGGTCACCTAAGACCATCGGAAAACACATATATAATTACATATTGTTTTTGTGATTAATCACTATGCTTTAATGATGTTCAATTTGTAACAATGAAAATACATCCTGCATATCAGATATTTACATTACGATTCATAACAGTAGCAAAATTACAGTTATGAAGTAGCAACGAAAATAATGTTATGGTTGGGGGTCACCACAACATGAGGAACTGTATTAAAGGGTCGCGGCATCAGGAAGGTTGAGAACCACTGCTCTAGATTGTAAGGATGGAGAATCAGTCTCTTTGTCTTGATGCTCTGGCCTCCTGGCCCACTGGGGTGGTGTCCCCCAACCCCTCTGCCCTGGGTGGTGGCCCCACCTATTCGAGGTCTTTTGAAGCATTTAATTTCTTTCTTCCATGGATCATCCTGGATAGACTTGAACTATAGGGCTCTGGGGAAATGGGCTCCCCCTCTTCAATGCAGTGGACATACTTCACTCATCTTTAGCCCAAAGATATGAACACGATTAATCATTCCCCACAGGGTCTGATCGCAAGACAGGCTCTCAGCGAAGAGAAAAGTCTCTCCTCTCTTGTCTTTCTTCTCTCCAGTTGAGTCATTGTTTATACATTTCGTTGTTCAGAATCATTCTCCATGCTAACTCAGCCATGGGGTGGCACCAACATGACCAACCGCACTCCTGTCCTCACTTCCCAGGACAATCACAGCTGGCAGGTTGGCAGGTGTGGAGAATTCACCTGGGCACCACTAGCAGAGTGGCTATCCCCCACACCAAATTCGTAGAAGGGATAATCTGAATGACCTGCCTAAGTCAGATGACCATTCCGGGTCTAATCAACTTCCTCCAAGTGTCTGCAGCCCACGCCAGTACTCTGAAAAGAGACTCCCTGATAAGAGCATGTGAGAAGTTCTCTGGGTGATGAACAGTTAAGGTTGATAAGCTCAAACACTCCCTAGTCCCAGCTGCTAGTGTCCTGCTGTAAGCACAAGAATGCCCTCTACCCCTCTACATACATATTCTGAAGTCGGACCATTTTCTTTTACCTTTTCTCATAAGTGACCCATTCTTATCCTCTATAAGCCTATAAGCCAGGAGAGTGTAATTGGACATCTTGTTTTCTTTCATGACCTGGAAGGAGCTATGCTTGAGGAGTGAGTTCAGTTCTTCTGGTTCTAATTTCTTGCCCAGGAAGCGACAGATCTTCTGTACAACACTTCTTGTGTCCTAGAAGAAGAAAGAGCAAAAGAGAGGATATGAAAGACAAAGAGCATAGACAGGAGATGAGAAGGAGGGAATGAATGGCAGAATGAGGAGCAGGAGAAGGAGGAGGGAGAGGAAGAGAGGGGCAGCACAGAAATGAGAAGTGGTGAGTGGAATGTGACCAGGATGAAGAAAGAGGAGAAGGTGAAAAGAAAGAGCAAATGTCAAGGTTGTGGGTTCAGTCCCCAGTTGGGGTGCATATGGGAGGCAACCAGTCCATGTTTCTCTTTCTCCCCCTTCCTTTTTCTCTAAAATCAATGCAAACATTAAATAAAAAGGTATCAGGAAACAAAGAACATATGAAGAAATAGAGCATGGCGCTTGGGGGTGCCAACCAGAAGTGGGACGATAGAGACCAGGGAGCTTCTTTCACTCCTCACGACCCTTCACAAGGCTAAACTTCGACTGAGAAGGTGGACTAGAGACACAGAGGAGTCGATGGAAGCTAGAGGGAGTGATGATGGTGATGAGACTGTGTGCTAACCACAGGAGCAATAGTTACCTGTTTTAGCTCTTCATAACTCACTATCAAAACGTTCTCCTGCCCTCTCAAGGACATCCAGCCACGGGTGTGGTCAAACCACGATCCAAACGCCACTGCGTGGGGGAGGCAGAGAGAGCTGTGGGTTACAGACTGTGACAGCAGGGACCCACCTGTCATGTTCAGTCTTGTGGGCACACTTGCTCACACCGTGTCCAGCACATAACTATTTGCTGAATGAATGAGTGTAGAGATGGGAAATTATTATCCAACATCAGGCATTTACCTTGTATGAGCCTAGTTCATTGAGAGCAGACTCTGTACCCAGTTTTCCTATTTTAAAAATTTTTTGGAATTGATTTTAGAGAGAGAGAGAGAGAGGAAAGGAGGGAGAGAGAGATCTGTTGCTCCACTTATTCGTGTACTCACTGGTTGATTTCTTTTTTTATATAATGTGTTTTTTTATTGATTTGAGAGAGAGAGGGAGAAAGAGAGAACATGGATTGGCTGCCTCCTGCATGCCCCCTACTGGGCATCAAGCCTGCAACCATGGCATGTGCCTTGACCTGGAATTGAACCAGCAACCTCTTGGTGCACAGACAACACTTGGTGCACAGAGAGAGAGAGAGAGAGATATGTTGTTCCATTTATTTATGCTTTCATTCATTGCTTTTTGTATGTGCCCAGTCTGGGGACTGAACCCACAACTTTGGTGTATCGGGGGGATGCTCCAACCAACTGAGTTACCAACCAAGGCTGTCCCCAATTTCCAAGGGTCTCTAAGAAGACCTTGTCAGAGCCATGTGGCCAAACAAGAATGGTATTCTTGCTGCCCCAAATCTGTTCACCATGTAGAATTTTGGGTTGTCTTCTTGCTATCATTATTGCTGTTGTCATTACTGTTCCTTTGGAAATTATCTGCCTTTTCTCTGGTTTAAGATTTTCTTTCCCTTTTTCCCACTGCAGCTTTCCTAGAGACCAGGTGAAGAATAATTTGTCATAATTCTTTGTGAGGTTGGTGTGGTTCTTCAACCTGAGACTCCATCGATGCAGGAAATTCTCAGGCATGTCTCCTTGAAAACTGCCTTTCCCTGTATTTTATATTATCTTCTCAGGAGGTAAATCTTCTCACTCCATCCTCTATATTTTAACTATTTTATACTTTTTAATGGTTGTCTACCATACCTAACCCCTTCTTGACCCCAAAGTGTACTGGGGAATTATCAGCTGAGAATTCTACTCAGTTCATCTGTCACTCAAAAATGAGCATAGCTCTGGCCAGTGTGGCTCAGTTGGTTGAGTGTCATCCCATGCACTGAGAGGGCACCGGTTCAGTTCCCCAGGTTGTGGGCTTGATCACTGACTGGTTGGGGGCATGCAAGAGGAAGCTGATCAATGTTACTCTTTCACATTGATGTTTCTCTATCTCTCTCTCCCTTTCCCTTCCTCCCTCTCTATAAAATCAATAATAAAAATATTTTTTAAAATCTTCAATAAAATATTGTTAACTTGAATACAAGAGCATATTGAAAGAATTATACACCATGGGATGCACTGCTATTCAATATTGCCCTAGAGCCCTGGCCAATGAGGTAAAAGAGAAAAAATAAAAGCAATATATAGGTATTAGAAATTAAGATAATAGTCATTACTTGAAGGTTACATTTATGCTTCCTAGAGAACCAAAGTTAGAATTAAGAAGAGAGTTCATTCAGATCAACATTTAAAATCAGTTACATGCCCCAAATTAGGTACAAACAACTGGAAAATCCTATACAATAAAAGGGTAATATGCAAATCAACCGAACGGCCAAACGACCAGTCTCTATGATGTGCACTGACCACCAGGGGGCAGACACTCAACTCAGGAGCTGCCCCCCTGGTGGTCAGTGTGCTCCCACAGCCAGAAGCTGGGATCACAGCTGGTGAGTGCAGCAGCAGTGGTGGGAGCCTCTCCCACAGCAGCGCTAAGGATGAGTGGGCCTAAGCTGTCAGTCAGACATCCCCTGAGGGCTCCTGGACTGCAAGAGGGTGCAGGCTAGGCTGAGGGACCCCCCTCCCCCGAGTTCACAAATTTTATGCACTGGGCCTCTAGTGTAATATAAAGATGTCATGATCTAAGTAGAAATGAAATGCATCCAAAAAAGAATTGAGGCTCACTCTCCCCTACCCAGGAGCATGCCTGTGCCTTTCCCTTCCCCTCTCCCCTTCTTCTTCCCCCACAGGCCTGCATCTCCTAAGCTCTAAGGGTCCCCAGGAGACTTGCAACCAGGGCAGCAATGGGCTCCTCCCAGGCTAACCCCCTGAACCTGTCTCCAAGACCCCTTTTCTCTGGCTTGCACCATTGGGTTTCACTGTTGCCTTTTTCTTCTGAAAGAGTAGCCTGAAGCAAAGCAGGAGATGGGGCTGAGGAGTTCAGCCAGGATCAGCTCAACAAGCAATATGACTGTGGATTTGCAACAGCATGGATGGAACTGGAGAGCATTATGCTAAGTGAAATAAGCCAGTCGGAGAAAGATCAATATCACATGATCTCACTCATATGTGGGATATAATGATCAACATCATTTGATGAACAAGAATAGATCCAGAGACAAATAGTAGCGGGGGGGCAGTTAGAGAGCAGCCAAAGGACTTGTATGCATGCATACTAGCATAACCAATGGACACAGACACGGGGGGGGGGGGGGCTTGCCGGGGGTGGGAATGGCTGGGGTAGGGGGTGTCAATTGGGGGAAAAGGAGACATATGTAAAACTTTAGACAAAAAAAAGAAAGAAATACGACTGTGGGCTTTGAAAATTGACCTTTATGCTGAGGGCAAACACTTCAGGGACTGTGTACTTGTCCACACGTAACAGGTGATTGCGACATAGCCTAGAAAGACTAAAGGGCATGCAGGCAGGACACCGCCAAGTCTGTTACGTTAATCTAGGTGGGGAGTAGTAGTGAAAGGGATCGCAAATAAATACTCATTATCTAGCGAAGGTGTATTAGCTGCTTACTGTGTAGCAAGCACCACTGGAGGACCTGGGGTCAACAATGAACAACCCAAAGGGCTCACATTTTAGTCGGGGAGACAGGCGGAATAAACAAAGAGTCAGAATACATACTCATCGATGATGAGTACTAAGAGGGGAGATAATACTATAGAGATGGGGAGGGGGCTATTTTATATTGTGTTGAAAAGGGAGATTTCTCTAAATACAGAGGCATTTTAGCAGAGACCAGGATGAAGACATTACTCAAGGTTGTGAGATTTGGATAAAGGAAAGAGGTGAGGGGCCTGGGGAAGTGGAGCAGAAAAAAGATAACACTTGGGGACCTCACACTCATGCCCTTGGATGAGGGATGGTTCTATCCTATATAATAAAAGGCTAATATGCAAATCGACCGAACAACAGAATAACCGGTCGCTATGATGCACACTGACCACCAGGAGGCAGACACTCAACGCAGGAGCTGCCCCCTGGTGGTCAGTGTGCTCCCTCAGAGAGAGCGCCGCTCAGCCAGAAGCCCTGAGCCGGGCTCAAGGCTGGCGAGTGCAGCGGCGGTGGTGGGAGCCTCTCCTGCCTCTGCAGCAGCGCTAAGGATGTCCAATGTCCAACTGACGGCTTAGGACATCCTCCGAGGGCTTCCAGATTGCAAGAGGGCAAGGGCCGGGCTGAGGGACCTGCCCCCAAGTGCATGAATTTCATGCAGTGGGCCTCTAGTTTATTTAATGAGATAAATACGCAGTAGGAGCCATTGGGGGCAATGCGTTCGATCTTGGACACATTGAATTCGAGGTTCCTGTGGTTCTCCAGGCAGATGTCCGTAGGCTTTAGAGAAACAGGTGTGAAGCCAGGGAGACGTGTCACTGCTGAACTATGGGGCTCATCATATAGTTTTGGGGGAAAGTGCAAAATTTCAATGATCTGAGAAAGCCTAGAGACTCTGCGTAATGAAAAGGATGGAGATCCGAGGGTGACACATACACCTTTGAGACCAAAAGGACCAGAGGATAAGGGGAGCTTGATAAGGATGCATCTGGAAAAACGGTGGCAAGTCAGGCTTGTGTTGTTCAGCAGCCCAATGAAAAGCGGACTCTTAGAAAGCCACACGTGGGAAGGGAGAGGGGAAGCTGAGTGCTCCGTGTTTGTATCAGGCAGCTGGGGTGTGGTGAGGGGCCAGCTGAGAGGCCGGCTGGGGCTCTGATCGGAGAGAGGCCGTGGAATTAGAAGCCTTGGGTTCCAATGGTGATGGGCCCTGTCCCCCAGGGGAGTGGGATGTGGACCAGCAGGTGGGCTATGCCATGAGGTCTGACGAAGGACCCTGACAACCCCCCAGCTGCCATATTTTACATATTTTCACTCACCGTGTCCTTGTGTGAACCACTCGAAATACTGTTCCAGGGACTCTGGTCTCTTCACGAACTTGGAAATAATCCAGAAAAAGTAACCAGACACGAGAATATCTCTGGGATTTCGGATGAGATAAATCACCTGGAAGAGAAAAGTGGGACGATGAAAGTTTCCCATCCTTCCACATCTTCACAAAAACAGAGAACAAAAAGCCAGTTCCTAGAAAACGCCTATTAAATATCAATGGGTTCTTTATTTTATTTTTTTGCTAATCCTCACCCGAGGTTATTTTTCCATTGATTTTTAGAGAGAGTGGGCGGGAAGGGGAGAGACAGAAAGAGAGAAACGTTGATGTGTGAGAGTCACATCAATTGGCTGCCTCCCACACATGCCCCGACCAAGGACAGGGATCAAGCCTGCAACGGAGGTACATGCCCTTGACTGGAATTGAATCTGCGACGCTTCAGTGATTGGCTCTAACCACTGAGCAAATTAGCTAAGGCTCAATGGATTCTTTTTTTAAAATATATTTTTATTGTTTCCAGATAAGAAGGGACAGGGAGAGATAGAAACATTAATGATGAGAAAGAATCGTTGATCAGCTGCCTCCTGCATGCCCCCTACTGGGGATCGAGCCTGCAACCTGGGCATGTGCCCTGCCCGGGAATCAAACTGTGACCTCCTGGTTCATAGGTCAACTGACGCTCAACCACTGAGCCACACTGGGTAAGGCTCAATGGATTCTTTTAATAAGTTAGCTATTGCATTCGTTAGTCAAATACATATTTTAAAGTTCCCGGGATAATATCAAGAATATAACAATGGAAAAAGAAAGCATCGTCCCTTTCTTCTGGGACATTATGTCTACGCACGTTGGGAAGCAACCAGAGGTTTTGGAAGGTGAGCGGTATTATATTTACTTTCTATAGTTTAAAGATTACTAATAGGAGGAAGGACTAAGAAGTCATGCTACATTCACCGATACTCAGCAGACGTTTGTATGGTCTAAATGTATGTAAGTGACTTTGGAGGATGAGCAAACGAATCTATAGAGTTAGAGTCAGCAGGTGGTCGCCGCTGTGGGTGAGCACTGATTGGGAAGCGCGTGAGGGAATTTTGGGGGGGAGAGTAAAAATATGCCACATCTGGATCTGAGAGGTAGCTACGCAGCTGTGTGCATAGGCAAGGATTCAACAAGCTGATACTCCAGGTTGGTACACAGACAGGCACAAAGGTGCAAGAATTCGGATTCAGCACCAACTTTCTTTGTGACGTGATTCCAGGCCCCAGCTCTCTCTAGGCCTCAGCTTCCCCACACGGGGATTTAACAAACACCGAGAAATCACAATGTGAATATGCTTAACACTATTTATAATAATAGGTGTGTCATAAACAAGCTTGAGAAGTGACAGGTTAAAACAAAACAAAACATTTCATTTTCTTTCTCCAATTGCCTATTGAAGGACACTTGGGTTGCTCCATGTCTTGGCTAATCTATATAATAAAAGGCTAATATGCAAATCAATTGAAAGGCCGAACAACCGGTTGCTATGATGCGCACTGACCACCAGGTGGCAGACACTCAATGCAGGAGCTGCCCCCTGGTGATCAGTGTGCTGCCACAGGGGGAGTGCCTCTCAGCCAGAAGCCAGGTTCATGGCTGGCGAGTGCAGTGGCGGTGGCAGGAGCCTCTCCTGCCTCCGCAGCAGCGCTAAGGATGTCCTAAGCCGGTAGTCAGACATCCCCCGAGGGCTTCCGGACTGCGAGAGGGTGCAGGCCGGGCTGAAGGACCCTGCCCCTGAGTGCACAATTTCGTGCACTGGGCCTCTAGTTGTAAATAATGCTGCAATGAACACAGGGATACATATGCCTTTTCAAATTAGTGTTTTAGATTTCTTTGAGGATGTAAAGTACAGCAAAGGGAATATAGCCAGTAATATTATGGTAATATGTCTGGTGCCAGGTGGGTACTAGACTTAGTGGGGACCCCTGCATAAGTTATACAAATGTCTAACCACTATGCTGTGCACCTGAAACTATTGACTAGCAACTGTAATTGAAAAATAAAAAAAATTTTTTTAAAAGCTTCATGGTGCTGTCACACATTGTGAACTCTCCGAGAGAAGAGAACATTATTCTAAGCTTCGCCATCGAATTTAAGCATAAAACATATTTTTAAGTCACAAACCAATGCGCACCTTCCAGGAAGGGGTGTTTCTAAAAGTCATCTGAGCTATGCCAGGTCCTGGATTTCCACATCCCTTCTGGGGATCATCGGTTAGCCCATGAGAGATTCGTGTGTCTGCTACTCCCAATAGACAGCTAGACATAGGAAGATACAGCGGTTAGTAAAACCATTATGATGCCCAATAGACGGCTAGACATAGGAAGACACAGTGGTTAGTGAAACCATCAATCATAATGCCCAATAGACAGCTAGACATAGGAAGACACAGCGGTTAGTAAAACCATCAATCATGATGCCCAATAGACAACTAGACATAGGAAGACACAGCGGTTAGTAAAACCATCATGCATGATGCCCAATAGACAACTAGACATAGGAAGACACAGCGGTTAGTAAAACCATCAATCATGATGCCCAATAGACAACTAGACATAGGAAGACACAGCGGTTAGTAAAACCATCAATCATGATGCCCAATAGACAACTAGACATAGGAAGACACAGCGGTTAGTAAAACCATCAATCATGATGCCCAATAGACAACTAGACATAGGAAGACACAGCGGTTAGTAAAACCATTATGATGCCCAATAGACAACTAGACATAGGAAGACACAGCAGTTAGTAAAACAATCATGATGCCTGAGCATTCAACCCAGACTTGGCCTTGAATTATGAATTTCCTGCCTCTCTAGCAGCCAAACTCAGTGTCTGCTGCTTCTACCTGAGTGGCAGGAGGCAGTTTTTTTAATTGAGATCGGCTAATTATTTTTTAGAGCAACAAAAGAGGAGTCGTCTAGTATGGAACACAGTTATAAATTCTGCTTGGGTTTAAAACGTGGTTTTCTGAGATCCTGGCATCACCATTTTGCTTTGCCTCTGGTTTACCTCTGTCACAAGTACGGACCGTGGCCTCGCCAAATGTGCACTCTCGGCCCCACCCCAGACCTATTGGGTGGCATGGCCACTCTGCCAGGTCTCCAGGTAATTCCCAGGCACATTGGAGTTGGAAAAGCAGGAATCAAACATAGCTCGACCATTGTGCACTGACCTTGGTCTTGGACTTGAAGATAGACTTGGGGAAGAGGTGGATGGGGACATGGGAGGTGATGAGGCGTGGGCCTTCCTTATCCTTTAGGATTTGATACCCATGCGTGTTCTCTACCCAGGGAGAGCGTTCCCAGATAGGCACAGATTGGACCCACGCGGGGTCTCCCTTGGAGTATATCAGGCAGAGGATTTCAACCAACCAGTTCGTTCCTGGATAAAGAAGGAAAAAGAATGGTCACTCATTCTTACCATCTGACTTTTAAAAACAGTGTGATAAACTGCACCCTCTTAACCACTTTCTGTTTTAAAATTTTATTTATTGATTGAATTTAGAGAGAAGAAGAAGGAGGAGGAGAAGAAGGAGGAGAAGGAGAAGGAGAGGAAGAGGAGGAGGGGGAAGAGGAAGAGGAGGAAGAGGAGGAGGAGGAGGAGGAGGAGGAGGAGGAAGAAGAAGAAGAAGAAGAAGAAGAAGAAGAAG
>NW_005370276.1:93602-98297 GCF_000412655.1 Myotis brandtii
TGAACCAGGAGGTCACGGTTCCATTCCCGGTCAGGGCACATGCCCGGGTTGCAGGCTCGATCCCCAGTGTGGGGCGTGCAGGAGGCAGCCGATCCATGATTCTCTCTCATCACTGATGTTTCTATCTCCCTCTCCCTTCCTCTCTGAAATCAATAATATATATATTTATTTATTTAAAAAGCTATCCTATGCTCTTACTGGATATTGCTCATTTAGGTATGAAAAAATTAGTGAACTTTTTATGTCCAATACTTTCTAAGATATGAGACAGTATAACCTGCCACTATGGGAACATACATTTTTTGAAGGAATAAAATATCCACAATATAGTGGAGTATGACGCAAAATGTTATCTGTCTTTTACATGCACATACCAAATGTTTTCCTTTCCTTCCAGTTTGACCATGACATTAGAATGTTATGATTTTGAAAACACAAATGTGGCCCTGGCTGGTGTGGCTCAGTAGTTGGAGGGTCAGTGTGCGGGAGGCAACCAGTCTATGTTTCTCTCTTTCTCCCTCTCTCCCTCCCTGCCACTCTTTCTAAAAATCAATGGGAAAATATCCTTGGGTGACAATTAACAACAAAAAATACAAATGGGTTATGCCCGTTGTCTTTAAAGATGTTCAAAAGTGAACTCCTCTGGTTTATGAAATGATTCCTGCTGGAGGAAATCACCTTTGTATTAAAGAAAAAAACACCTGCCCTAACCGGTTTGGCTCGGTGGATAGAGCGTCGACCTGCGGACTGAAGGGTCCCAGGTTCGATTCCAGCCAAGGGCCTGTACCTTGGTTGCGGGCACATCCCCAGTAGGGAGTGTGCAGGAGGCAGCTGATGGATGTTTCTCTCTTATCGATGTCTCAAACTCTCTATCCCTCTCCCTTCCTCCCTGTAAAAAACTCAATAAAAAATATATATTAAAAAAAGAAAAAAACACCATTATTTTAAAATTTCTATCTTTGTTCTTGTGCACAGAGAGGTGGGCTTGGCAGGAAATATATAAAGTTGTCGGTAAGACTATATTTGAGAAGCATTTAATGTGTTTCAGGGGTGCGCAGGGCTAAGGGCCAATCATGGATGGGCTGGCTCATGGGGACCATCAAGAGCGAAGTGCCACTGCCACTCTAGCCTGAGGGGGTGGAGAGACCGATGGCACCAGAGCTCAAACAGCCCAGCCCCGAGGCTGTAGATGGCGGACAGGCTGCCCATAGGGGCTGTGGCCTCCAGCAGAGAAGCACAGCAGAGAATGTTGGTGAATTAAATATTAGACATCATTCTTTTTTAAAATATATTTTATTGATTTTTTTTACAGAGAGGAAGGGAGAGGGAGAGGGATACAGAGTTAGAAACATCAATGAGAGAGAAACATCAATTCAGCTGCCTCTTGCACGCCCCCTACTGGGGATGTGCCCGCAACCCAGGTACATGCCCTTGACCGGAATCGAACCTGGGACCCTTCAGTCCGCAGGCCGACGCTCTATCCGCTGAGCCAAACCGGTCAGGGCTAGACATCATTCTTTTTTTAAATCCTCACCGGAGGATATATTTATTGATTTGAGAGAGAGAGAGAGAGAGAGAGAGAGAGAGAGAGAGAGACATCAGTGGGTTACCTCCCAACCAGGAGTTGACCCTGAAACCTAGGTATGTGCCCTGGCCAAGAATCGAATCCACAACCTTTGGGTGCATGGGATGAGGTTCCAGCCAACTGACAAACCTGGTCACTCTGTTCCCTCCGCCCAGTCTCTCAAAGGTGCCTCCAGTGGCAGCGCCCAACCAGAAGCCAGGGGGCCAGGACCTCACTGACAGCACAGGAAGGGCCGCCTCCCGGGACAGGACGGGAGGGGCACACAGAGACCAGGGCCCTGGCTACTGTGCCGGCACCTGGGCTCCGGTAGCCACTCTTGCTGTTTCTCAAGAGAACTTGGAAACCTGGGCTTTTCCAAACTGTTGCATTTGTAAAGGCCGATGACTGAACTGGAGGTGTTTTCCAACACTGTGCGATCCGTTCTATGTAGGGGTGGCAACGAGCTGTAGAAAATACGTGCCCGTTCTATGTAGGGGTGGCAACGAGCTGTAGAAAATAATATACACCGTGGGGCCTTGACTTACGAGTGTCCCGACTAACGAGTTTTTCGAGATACGAGCCGTCTCTCGGCCTATTTTTTTGCTTTGAGTTGCGAGCTAAAATTCGGGTTACGAGCCAGCTTCAGATACCCCACCGCTAGTTGGCGCAGCGAACGTCACAGTGAACGCCACAACATCAGCCCAGCATCACGTGTCTCACTCGTTCACTTTTTGATTTGACATACGAGTAATTTGAGTTACGAGCTCCATCACGGAATGAATTAAACTCGTAAGTCAAGGCCCCACTGTACAGAGACACCTTAAAGCAGTGGTTCTCAACCTCTGGCCCTTTAAATACAGTTCCTCATGTTGTGACCCAACCATAAAATTATTCTCATTGCTACTTCATAACTGTAATGTTGCTACTGTTATGGATCGTCATGTAAATATCTGATATGCAGGATGGTCTTAGGCGACCCCTGTGAAAGGGTCGTTCGACCGCCAAAGGGGTCGCGACCCACAGGTTGAGAACCGCTGCCTTAAAGTGTAGCCAGAGCAACAAACAAAATGGGAGCAGATTCATAGATACAGAGGACAGACTGACAGCTGTCAGAGGGGAGGGTGGAGAGGGGCTGGGGGCAAAAGGCGAAGGGATTAAGCAAAAAACAACTACAAAAAAAAACCCTTATAGACAGACAACAGTATGGTGATCATTACAGTGAAATGGGGGTAAGGGAGGTAGGAGAGGGTAAAGGGGTGATGGAACGAGACTTGACTTGGGGGTGGTGAACACACGATACAATATAGAGATGAGGTGTTATAGAATCGTACCCCTGAAACGTATATGATTTCATTAACCAATGTCACCCCAATAAATTCGACATTAAGTAAATAATCAATAAAATGCAGCCGGAGCTGTCATCGCAGAGGAAGTGCCTTGAACATGTTGATCCCCCCAAAGCTCTGGAACGTTAAATGAAGGGATTAAGCAAAAAACAACAACTACAAAAAAACCCTCATAGCCAACAACAGTGATCACCACAGTGAAATGGGGGTAAGGGAGGTAGGAGAGGATAAAGGGGGTGATGGAACGAGACTTGACTTGGGGGTGGTGAACACACGATACAATAATCAGATGAGGTGTTATAGAATCGTACCCTGAAACGTATATGATTTCATGAACCAATGTCGCCCCAATAAATTCGACGTTAAGTAAATAATCAATAAAATGCAGCCGGAGCTGCCATCACAGAGGAAGTGCCCTGAACATGTTGATCCCCCCAAAGCTCTGGAACGTTAAAACAGGGCAAGGTAACCGCTGGGCTGGGGTTAAAGCCGCGTGGTGCCCACAGCACTGCTTGCAAAATAACAAGGAGGCAGTATTCTAACTCTGGCTACCGGACTGATGGGTGACTACTAGGCTGACCACCTAAAACATCTTTTTAGAATTAACATCGCTGCATCCCCTTATCTGCACCAACAGACATGCCTCCTTCTATGGATGTCGTTGTATCCCTGCCCTTTCTCGTGACTCACCTCCAATCGGAACACCATGTGGATTTCTGCCTGAGCCACTTGTTTCCTGAATCGCTCTTCTTCCTTTTTTTTTTTTATCTCAGGGACAAGCTTGTTGCCCCCTCGCCGCTGCCCTGGGCACGTTACAGTCACTCACCGGAACTGGGCTGTGCAGGGTGCTCCTCAGAGGAGGAGGGTGTGATGGCCTCATGGGTGGGGCCCTCGGCTATCTTCCCTGAGGACCTGAAACCCCAAAGCCCTCATACTTCTGAGCACCAGCTAGTCCTCCCCATCTCCACAGGGTCTGCCCATGTCCCACGTCCATTCTCAGGCAATGCCCCAAACCCTCTGAATTCCCCGGGTGCCGGGGACACCGCTCAGCACCATGGTCAGCAACACTCCTGCTAGGCGGGCTCCCTGAAGACCACACCCCCCAGCCCCTTCCCAGCTTCACCGACTGGCATTTCCCATGTAGAGGAAACAGCCTAGCCCTGTGGACAGGTCCACGACAGGCAGGATCCCGATGGCAATGCCAGCGGTGGGCCCTGCAGACAGCGACGACCACTGGGCTGGGCCAGGAGGAGAGGATCAGGGCCTGGGCCTGACACACGCTCATCGCCGCCCCCAGCCCCAGCCCCAGCTTGTGGCTGCTTCTCCACTTCATTTAATGAGCCTTGGTTTTCCATCCACCGAGAGGCAAGGTGTTCTGGTACGAACAGCATCGTTTCTAGAGTCAAACAGCCTAGGTTCCCGTGTCAGCTGTGTGACGTTGGCCATGCTCTTAACCACTCTGTGCTTTGGTTGTCTCTTCTGCGTCCTGTGAACATAGCCCCGAAGTTCCAAAACTGGTTGTAATTCTGATGGAATTTCTTATTCAACAGCACGTGGCTCTGTTACAATATTTACTTTTCCGTGTGTGTGTCCTCAATGAGATACGTGTGGATTTTCTCTGTAAAGAGCACTTGACTGTCCTCCCACGTCCATGCAGGAAACCGATGAAAAGGCTGCTGGATTTCTCGTGCAAACTGAAGAGTTTGAGTCTTGTCTTGTTTACATTAATGTAAACTACTGGGAAAGAAGGATGCAAAGGGTTTCTAGTTGGGCCCTGGCTGGTTC
>NW_005370276.1:98657-113427 GCF_000412655.1 Myotis brandtii
AAATATCCTTTGAAGCCGTTCATTTCTCTTAAGCCCACAGCCACTAGGATGCCTCATCTGCTCTCTTCTTGGTCTCCCTACCCCCAGCCTCAAACCCTCCACACAGCAGCCAGAGGGGTTTTCCAAGGATGACCTTGACACTCCTCCTCCCTTGCTGAGGACCGCCCATGGCTCCCCAGTATCCTTAGGACAAAGCCCTTCCCTGATGAGCTCACCCTTGCAGACTCCTCCAGCCCCACCACTCACCCTCCACACCACCTACTCTCAATCCAGGAGCAAAATCCTACTTCAGTTCATGTTCCCTCTTGCCTCAAAGCCACCCCCTATCCTCTTCCTTCTCTGGAAGGCTCCTCTCCAAGACTGCTCTCCCTCACGAACTTACTGGGCCTTCAGACCTCATGGTAGACACCACCTCTCACCATGAGCCTTCCCACATCCCGCTGACTGGTGAGGGGGGCTGCCTTTGGGTTCCCCAAATCCTCTCCTGCCCCAGCAGCACTTAGGACACTGTGTTTTCCCTGCCGGAGGCTCGCTCTCCTCGCCCCGAGTAGCTGTGAGCTCTGAGAGCCATGGCTGTCTACCACCAAGTGTCCCACGCGTGGATCAGCAGAGAGAGAACAAAATAGATCTTTTTGGTTTAATGACTGAACTAGGAAGGAAAGAGAAGAAAAATCGATGCATGTAACCCTTTGTCTCTCCCTGCTACGTAACCACATAAAAGTGGGCCTGCTTCCTGCCCCTGCGCAGACCTCTTCCTTCAATCTTCTCACCTCAGTTCATGGATTCTGTCGCCTTTGAGTAGCTCAGGCTAAAACCCTTGGGCTTGTTCTTGACTCCTCTCGTTCTCTGTTGCTTCATGTCCACCAGCAGCAAATCCTGTGGGTTTGATACTCGGAATATCTCCGTGGTCCCCTCACTTCTCCTCACCCACCGTTGCCATCCCGGCCCACCCCATCATCTCTTGATGGGTCATTGTGCTCGGTCACCACCAGAGGGCGCCTTGCAGCCTCCAATGGCTGGAGTTTACTTAGCCATAAGCCCAGCAGCTGTCCCCTGAAATCCACTCCCAGCCCTCCCGTGGGCTGCGCCCTGCCAATGCCTGAGTGTGTTGGGGAAACTGAGGCAGGCCCCTTCCTGGGAGACGCGGGACTTCTGACAGCCTCGGCAATGTCCCTTAGGCCACATGGTGGTCCACAGGCTTCCACCCAGCCTCCTCCCTCTCTCTCCCTCGGGGTCTCAGCCCATGGCTCTCCCAGCCTTCCCGGTTCCTTCTCTGCTTGTTCTCACAGGAGCGTCTCCCCTGATGAAGTCCTTGGTGTATAATCTCATTTAACCCCACCTCGGCGTCTGCTCTCCAAGGACCCGGACAAGAACTCTCTCTACAGCCTCCTCCCTCTCCCCTGCTTCCACTCTGTAGACAAGGGCCAGGGGACCGTGAAACTTGTCTAGTCCAGTCGCTCCTCTGCCCAGAGCCTCTGTGGTTCCCGGCGCCTCACCATGGCCCCCGGGGCCCTGCGCGCTGCCCCAGCCTGTCACCTCCAACCTCTCTGTTCCACTCCCCCCTAATGCACCTCTCTGGGCACTTGGCCTCCTCGGGCCTCTGACATGCCAAGCTCAGCCTGCTCCCTGCCCCGGGACGCTTCCCTTCGCTGCCTGCACGGCTCATGCCCTGCCTCCCTCCATCTGTGCACAAATGCCACCTCCTCAGGGAAGCCTCCCCTGACCACCCCAGCTAAGACTGCACACCTTCCCCTCCCGCCTCCCTGTCCCTCTCACTGCCTCACGGTTCCTCTTCGCCTGGGCCCCATTGTCACACCGTGTGTCTCCCTTGCTTAGCTGCTAAGTCTGTCCCCCCCACCCAAGCATAAGCTCCATGAGGACAGGTGCTTGGTCTTGCTGAAGCCCAGACGTTCCTGGCACAGAGCAGGTGCCAATCACTGTGAGTGAATGGCGAGAGGAAGGACGAAAAGCGAGGGAGGGAGGAGGGGAGGAGCGTAAGCTCCATGAGGACAGGCGCTTGGTCTTTGCCGGAGCCCAGACGTTCCTGGCACAGAGCAGGTGTCAATCACTGTGAGTGAATGGTGAGAGGAAGGACGAAAAGCGAGGGAGGGAGGAGGGGAGAAGGTCCAGGCTCGGGGTCACTCACAGCTGATGGCCAGCCTGAGGGGGTCACTTCAGGCCCAGCTGCCCCAGGTTCAGACCGCGCACTCTGAGGGCCCGTGTTGACCTCCAGAGGTCACAGATGACCAGGGGCCTGCTGTCAGCGACAGCACAGAAGTTGCTGGGCAGGAGGGGCTGCGGCTCAGTAACCACTGGACTCCAGCCCCCTCCTGGTGGCTGGCAGGTTAGGGCCAGGTGCTGGCGTTCTCTACGGGGTCCAGGTGTGAGCTTGCTGGGCAGGAGGGGCTGCGGTCCAGTAACCACTGGACTCCAGCCCCCTCCTGGTTGGCTGGTAGGTCAGGGCCAGGTGCTGGCGTTCTCTACGGGGTCCAGGTGTGGGGACATGATGCAGGGCTTGGTCAGCCTCTCGGGAATCACATGTACTTAACCCTTTTTCATCACCCACAGCTGGGGAAAGAGGAGAGTGCAACAGAGGAGGGGAAGGTGCAGGGGCCCTTCCCAGGCTCCTGCCCAGGCGGGGCCCTCAGGGCTTTCCAAGGATGTAAGTGTCGTGTTGTGGTGTGTGTGTGTGTGTGTGTGTGTGTGTGTGCTTTGCATATGGCTGCATTGTGTGGGCGGTACGTGCAAGTCTTTTGTGCATGAGCGTGTGTTGTGTGATGATGATGTGAACATATTATGGATTTTGTGTGTATGGAGTGTGCGGATGTGTTTTGTGTGTGTGAGGTGTGTCTGTTGTACATGTGTGTGTGGTGTGTATACGTCCTGCAACTGTGAGGTATGGGTGTTGTACATACGCATGTGTGTGGGTGTGTACTGTCATAGGTTTTTTCTGTACATGAGTGTATGTTGTCTGTGGTATTGTATGTGTTATGCATATGGCTGTGTGTGTAGTCTGTGGACACACTGGATGTGTGTCTTCTTGTGTGTCAGTTGTGTGCCTGTGTGGAGGGTGTTGTATGTACAACATGTGGTGTTTTCTGTGTTGTATGTGAAAATCCTGAGTGTCTGTAATGTGTGTGTTGTGTGTATGTTATCTACAGGGTGGGCAAAAGTAGGTTTACAGTTGTGAGTTCATGAAACAGAGTTTATTCTAGTGTTATTATTTTATTTATTTACTAGAGGCCCAGTGCACGAAATTCATGCACTTGGGGCGGGGGGAGTCCCTCAGCCTGGCCTGTGCCCTCTCACAGTACAGGAGCCCCAGGATCGATTGCTTTGAAGAGGTAGGCCCTGCCCACCCGGCCAGAGGTCTGCGATGGATCGCCCCCACAGAGGGAGGCCCCACCCACCTGTTGCAGCACCACCATGGGATAGCCTGGGCCTCCCTCTTTGGGGCAATCCGGGAGCCCCTCAATTGATCAATCGCCCAGCTGGCCTGTGGCCTGGGCCTCCCTCTGCAGGGTGATCATGGGGCGATGGCCAGGCCCCCAACCAATCGCATTGCACCTGCCTTGGCTGGCTTGGCGCCAGTGGGTGTCATAGCATGGTCATCAGGATGGTCGTTCTGCTGTTTGGTCATTTGGTCAATTTGCATATTACTCTTTTTATTAGTATAGATTCTTTTTTTAATCCTCACCCAAGGGTATTGGTTTTTTAGAGAGAGGGAGGGAGGGAAAGGAGGAGAGAGAGAGAGAGAGAGAGAGAGAGTCATCAATTGATTGCCTCCCATATGTGCCCCTATTGACCCGACATTGAACCCGAAACCTAGCTATGTGCCCTGACTGGGAATCAAACCCACAACCTTGGCATATCGGGACGATGCTCTAACCAACTGCTCTACCCGGCCAGGGTGTGATGAGAACCCTTTGGAAGTAAAGGTGATGTTCGCACAACTTTGCAACTGTCCTCAATGCCACTGCATTGTTATCTTTAAAGTAGTTCATTGTACGTCATGAATTTTACCTCCAACAATTAAAAGGGTACATTATACTTAATTAAAAATTTCAAGAATTGTATGAGGGGAAGCTGGAGTTTCTCTGAGAAGTTAACTTGCCAGAGGATACTGTCAGCGATTCCTCAGGACCTTGATTTGAATGCAAGTTCTTCCCCCACCGACGCCCTGCTGGTCCCCCGCCCCCAGGGCCAGGGAGGCACTGGTTACCACAGAGCTTCAGCTGTGCCTGGTTTCAGAGAGGGAGTCATCCACGTGGGAGAGGGATCAAATCTTTATTGGTCAGAATGATCCGGGAAAAGATCCATTTTGAGAGGCAGCGGATGAATCCTCTAACTTCTGTCCGTTCGTGAACACCAAGACTTACTATAAACTGTGGAAGAAAAGCAGAGGTGAGGGTCAGGATCCATCTCCATCTTCCTGGATAACCTCTCCCCGATGGGAGATCTGGTCTACCCCCAAGAACTAACATGGGCATGTGGAATGGGGGAGGTGGAAGGGCGTTAGAGGTCAGTGGCCTAAGGATGGGTGGAAGCATTTCTCTCTCACTCTCAAGCACAGTATGCCATTATTGATTATTTTAGTCCTTGGTTATTTTTTAAAATATATTTTTACTGATTTCAGAGAGGATGGGAGCTGGAGAGAGAGATAGAAACATCAATGATGAGAAAGACTCATTGATCGGCTGCCTCCTGCATGCCCCCTACTGGGGATCGAGCCTGAAACCCTGGCATATGCCCTGACTGGTAATTGAACCGTGACCTCCTGGTTCATAGGTCGATGCTCAACCACTGAGCCATGTTGGCCAGGCTACTTGATTATTTTAATTGATTACTTTAATATAAGCTATGTAGTCTATACTTGGAGCAAATTTATTAAATTGATGATTTTCAGTGTTAAGGAAGTTGTTAAAAATGGGCAGTCTCATATGTTTACTGAGGATAATTTAGAATAAAAAAGTTTAACACACACACACTTGACATGTACGCATCCACTGACCCAGTGACTTCACTCAGATAATCTAATAATACCACAAAAACACCCTCACACACTTACTCAAAAGTCAATGTAGAAGGTACCCATTTGGTCACGGTCATAGCAAAATATTAAAAGCCATCCAATTATGCTTTACTTGGGGAAGAGTATATCCATATTTTGAAGTTTTAGGAAAGCATGCAGAAAGGTGGTGTAGATTTATGTCTTCACGTGGAAAATTCTCCATCATGAAGATCAAGCCACAGGACAAAGGGGATTGGGCCTAAACTGGCAGTTGGACATCCCTCTCGCAATCCCATCTGGGACCGCTGGCTCCTAACTGCTCACCTGCCTGCCTGCCTGATCACCCCTAACTGCCCTCCCCTGCTGGCCTGATCGCCCCTAACTGCCTCTGCCTCGGCCCCCAGTCACCGTGGCTTTGTCTGGAAGAAAGGGAAGATGACCAGTAGATGTCCGGTAGACCTGGTCTAATTAGCATATTATTCTTTTATTAGTATAGATGGCTGTACTAACTTTTTTGGTCACTGTGATGGCCATCGTCTTACATACATATTTGTGCAGTTGTCCAAGGTTTTCTATGGTATATATCATAGAACGGAAATTGCTGGGTGGAGGGAAGGGCTGTTTATGGACAAAGAGAGTCAAGGTCGCCCAAATCCTGCTCACCTGCAGCAGGTACAGAGGCTCTGTGTTCTGTTCTAGTCCGTTAGTTTCAGGGAAGGCTCCGTCCTGCGTCCACTCATCCCTTCCAAGCCCTGACTGTGAGCATCGTCCCATACATCACCTTCTTCTAATTAATACTAAGTTTAATTTTATATGGCCATGCACTCCATCTTAAATCTCTTTTTATTGCCCAGCCAGCATGGCTCAGTGGTTGAGTGTTGACCTATGAACCAGAAGGTCACGGTTCGATTCCTGGTCAGAGCACACGCCCGGGTTGCAAGCTCAGTCCCCAATGTGGTATGTGCAGGAGGCAGCCGATCCATGATTCTCTCTCATCATTGACGTTTCTATCTCTCTCTCCCTCTCCCTTCCTCTTTGAAGTCAATAAGAAAATATATTCTTAAATCTCTTTTTATTTTTTAAAAAATTGGGAAAGTAAGGGGGAGGGGGGCAAAGGGAGAGAGAAAAGGGAAAATGCAAGGGTGAGGGGCAATGTGTGGGGTCAAGGACAGATCATTCAAATCAGGGGCCAGCAAACTGGAGCCCAGAGGCCAAATGCAACCCGCACCCCATACGTTTTTGTATGGCCCATGAACTAAGGGTTTTCTCATTTTCAAATGGTTGACAAAAACAGAAATAAAAGACAAGAAATAGGTTGTGAGACCTGAAAATGACATGAGATTTAAATGTCAGGGTCTATTGATACAGTTGTATTGGCACACAGTCATGTTTATTTGTTTTGTTGGGGTTTTTTTGGTTATGCCTCACTGGAGGCTATTTTTTTTTCCATTGATTTTAGGGCGTAGAAGGGAGTGGGGAAAGGGAAAGAGGAGAGAGAGAAACACTGAATGAGAGACCCATATCGATTGGTTGCCTCCTGCGGGGAACCTGCAACCCAGGTACGTGCCCTTGACCGGACTTGAACCCAAGACCCTTCGGCCAACACTCTAACCACTGAGCACTCCGGCCAGGGTTTTTTTTGTTGTTGCTGTTGTTTTTGTTTGTTTATTTGTTTTTAACGCTGTGGCTGCTTTTGTGCCACAAGGCAGAGTTGAGTATGTGAGAGACCATACGGCCTTCGAAGCCGGAATGACTTACTATTGGACCCTTACGGCAACGTTTGCTGACCCCTGGCCTGAGCCATCAGCAGATCATCTAGACCTCAACTTCCCTCTCCATCAATCCAGAGGGTTCCCCACTTTAAGAGATGTCTAAGACCACCCCCCACACACACACACTCACACTCCATCCTTCCCCAGCCAACGTACTTGTAAGGAGAACACTGCTTCCATTTTCCATCTGCATCGTAATTACTGGTCAGCGAGCACCACGTCCGATTAAAAATGTAGCCTACCTTGGTGCACGTCTGAAAGAGTCTATCCCTGAAGCGGAAGGGGAAGGTACACATGGGGGGGTCTGCAGAGAGAGGGAGAAGCAGGAGGAGAAACATGAACATAGAGAGTCTCAAGGTTGCCTGGACCAGTTGCTCAGTGGTTAGAGCGTTAGCCCGGGGACCAAAGGCTCAGGGGTTCGATTCCTGATCAAGGGCACACACCTCGGTTCCAGGCTGTGTGCGGGAGGCAACCCATGCATGTGTGTCTCTCACATCAATGTTTCGCTCTCTCTCCCCCCTCCTCCCTCCCCTCCACTTTCTCTAAAAAAAAATAAAAATAAAAATCAATGGAAAGCCCTAGCTGGTTTGGTTCAGTGGATAGAGCATCAGCCTATGGACTGAAGGGTCCGGGGTTCGATTCCAGTCAAGGGCGCATGCCCGGGTTGCGGAATCGATCCCCAGTAGGGGGCGTGCAGGAGGCAGCCGATCAATATTAGTCTCTCTCATCATGGATGTTACTATCTCTCTCTCCCTCTCCCTGAAATCAATAAAAATATTTTTTTTTCAAAAAAAAAACCACGTGTTTCTCTTTTTAACAAATCAATGGAAAAAAATATCCTCGGGTGCGGATTAAGAAATAATAATCATAAAAGGAAGTCGTATGGCTGACCATTGTGAGACGAACAGCGCCGGCTTCCCCTCCCGCACCCAACTGCTTTCCAAGTGGTGAGAGCAAGTAGAGAAGCCAGGATCCGACCTCATTGTATCCAACACCCCAGATCGCCTTCCATCGCCTCTTGGACCCGAGGCATCGCGACAGCTGCCGGGAGGGACGCTCACCTTTGGCCGTGCAGTAGCGCCACCTGCCGTGGAATCTCTCGTCCAGTGAGCACCAGGCGTAATCGCTGTGCACGGAGATGCAGCTGTAGTAGGTCAGGTCATCGTACGTAAATGGGAAGACACAGGGCGCCTTGAAATATTCTGGGACAGAGGGGAACATGGCCAACGGGGTCCCGCTTACGAGACGAGTGGCCGTTCCGCTGCCCCCACATCCACGTGGCCGGTCCCTGGCGCCCTCCCGTGTGCGCGGCACAGAAGGTACGTGGGTCAGAGGAGGCCTGACCTCATCCCGCAGCGGGGAGCCGCCTGGAGCAGGTGGCTTCCGTCGCAGGCAAGTCGCCCCCGAGACTGGACACCCGTCTGCTAACCTGAAATTCTGGTCTTTCTTATGGTCCCCCTTCCCCCTCTCCTAGGAAAAGAAATCTCTCCGCCTCCTGAAGGTGGCTACCCCTACGCATCGCGCACGGTGATTCGCTTCCCTGCGCGCCATTGGTCACCAGCGAGCATTGCGCCTCTGCCTTGACCACGGCAACAGGTTATTATTCCTGGACACTCCCAACCTTTCCTCCCATCGTTCTTCGCGAGAATGTTCTTTCTGAAGGTTCTAACCTGACCTTGCCAGCGACTTATTGCTCTCAAGGCAAGAATTGGCATTGACATGGCTAGGATTCCCTCTTGATCTGGTTCCCCAAACACCTCCAGCCTCACCCTGACCACCTGTGATCCGCTCTGGGAGCTGGGAAGGCCACGCCCCTTCCTGCTCCCATTTAGCCTGTAGGTGAATCTCCATGAAACCTCCTTGAACGTTCACACTATGCTAGATCTACTTGTACTGAACTTGTGTGTTGGTGCCCCTTTTTTTCATTTATTTGACGTGTAGTGATCTGTTCAGGGTCTCTCTCGTTTGTCAGGAATGACCACAGGTTTCCTGTTCAAAGCTAGACCCATATTATCAACTGATAGGAGCTGGCACAGAACAGAAACTTAATCAGTATTGGTTGGTCTTTCATAATAAGCCTGAAATAATTTCGATGCAAGATTCATTTATTTATTTTTTACTATTTAGCAATTATTTATTCTTTATCAATATACATGATCTATATTTACTATTTAACAATAATTACATTATTATTTTAACAATTATGTCAGAACTTTTATTATTTTACTATTTAACTATATTGTTATGTTTATCATTTAATATTTAAAACCAGAGGCCCGATGCACCAAATTCATGCACGGGGGCGGGGGGGGGCGGTGGAGGGAGTCTCTCAGCCCAGCCTGTGCCCTCTCACGGACCAGGACTCCTAGGGGGATGGCCACCTGCCGGCTTAGGCTCGATACCCCTGGGGATCAGGCCTAAGCTGGCAGTCGGACATCCCTCTCACAATCCGGGATCCCTCGCTCCTTACCACTTGGCTTGCTGCTCCTTAGCGCTGCCATGGAGGCGGGGACCCCTCGCTCCTTACCGCCTGCCTGCAGTGGAGGCGGGAGAGGTTCCCGCCACTGCTGCTGCACTCGCCAGCCATGAGCCCGTCTTCTGGCTGAGCAGCCGCTGCTCCCCCTGGAGCGCACTGACCACCAGGGGGCAGCTCCTGTGTTGAGCATCTGCCCCTGGTGGTCAGTGCGCATCATAGCAACCGGTTGTTCCACCCTAGTGGTTGCTTAGGCTTTTATTATATAGAGTAGTATAACAACTTTATTAGCATTAGTTATTACCATGCTCATGATTAATGGACTGTCATTCGTATGAGAAGCTATTTTATAGCCTGCCCTGTGCTGCTGAACATAGTGTTCTGCGTGATTTACAAACGCCAGCGCTTAATGATTTCCTTACTTCAGTCCAATGACTTGGGTACCGTCATTGGGCTCCTCCCCAGGCCCACTTTGGTCCTCAGCCTGTGTTCCCTGCACGCAGAGCAACCCTGCTGTCCGCTGCTCTGGAAATAGCTTCCTTCTGACGCCAAAAGCAAGAGAGCTGAAGGGCTACGGTTCCCCACCATATACTCTAGGCCATGTTGGCCAAACCCCCGAACAAGTAACTGCTGATTGAAATAGTTTTAAAAACCAACCAACATATCTGTAACCCTTTCACTGGCTTGACTATCCCCATAAAGTGCTCCCACATCTGCATTTCTCTCTTAAAACTCCCAACTCCATGAGAGCTACAGGTTACAACTGAGCACCAGCTGTCTACATGTGCATATGGTTCCTCTCGTCCAAGAATGGAGACACTGAGGCATAGTTATCTAACGGTGAATCCAGATGAGCTTCATGATTAACTTTTTAACTTAAAAAAAAACAGATACAAAAGGTCACATGCATCTGAAATGTCCAGAAAAGACCAAGCTAAAGAGAAAGCAGATTAGTGGTTGGTGGGAATGGGAGTAGGGGTGACAGCAAATGAACACAGGGATCTTGTGGGGCCTTGGTCGGCAAACTGTGGCTCGCGAGCCACATGCGGCTCTTTGGCCCCTTGAGTGTGGCTCTTCCTAAGCCTTAGGAGTACCCTAATTAAGTTAATAACAATGTACCCACCTATATAGTTTAAGTTTAAAAAATTTGGCTCTCAAAAGAAATTCCAATCGTTGTACTGTTGATATTTGGCTCTGTTGACTAATGAGTTTGCCGACCACTGTCTGGGGTGATGGACATATTCTAGAGTTGAATTGAGGTGATGTTTACACCACTCTGAACATTTATTAAAAATCAGTAAATGATATATTAAAATGGGTGAATATTATGGTATATGGGTTATACCTCTACATAGAATAGGTTGTTAAACGTAACAACCAAACAAACAACAAGACCCACAAATGCTGATGTTAGTACCATAGAAAAAGGGTGGGGGAGGTCATCTGGGAAGGCTGGCTGAAATGGATCTTGAAATACAGGGTTTGGCTGCCATGACCAGGGAGGGCCTTTTGTGCCAGGAAAAAAGCAAAGGAAAGAGTAAAACAGCGGGTAAGTGCAAGGAACTTTCAGGAATATGATACTGTTTCACAGGCACAGGGGGGGTGGGAGTGGGGAGGGGGCCTAACATTTCAGATGCTAACAAATAAAGAAATGTATTCCCACCTGGAGCTGGAGGATGGAAATGGATATTCAATTCTGAAAGAGAAAAAAAATGGGCAAAATTTAGACCCTCTCCAAAAATACTCGAGTCATTCTGAGACTGTTAAAGTACCTTGAAGTTCATATAACCAACTGCTCTCCTGTTGCGGAACAACCTTGGCTATCACATTTTGGATGACTTATGATTACTTCTCATTGATGAAGGGACACCCCAGACACAGCCCATTCATTCAGCCTGAGTCTGATTTTTTTCTTCGAGTAACTCCCGTGCCACTCAACTTCCCCCCGCCGGTTGAAATTCCATAAGTCTGAGCATGAGAGGGACCATCTTAGCTTTTCGCCACATGTCAACATTTCAGACAAACAACCTATCAGTTCAGAGTGAGAGCACTAACTATTCCCAGAAGTCTCGGTTATTCTGTTTTGTGTCCTAGAAAAGTTTGCTCTTTTATCATTCCCCAGCGTCTTTTTATTATTATTATTATTATTATTATTATTTTAAAATTGATTTTTAGAGAGAGAGGAAGGGAGAAGGAGAGAAACGCCGATGTGAGAATGAAACATTCCCAGATCCCGTAGCCCGCTGCCTTCCATCGCCTCTTGGACCCGCTCGATCCTCCTCTTACTCGGGATCGAGCCCCAGACCCAGGCATGTGCCCTGACTGAGAATCCAACCAGCAACCCTTCCATGCATGGGCCGGCGCCCAACCCATTGAGCCATATCAGCCAGGGCTCAGGGGGTATCTTGGTAGCATCCCCACCATAAAGCCAGGTTAGACCGGGTTCAAGACGAGCCAGGAAATATGAAGCTGTTTTATCCAATAACATCAGCCGATCTTTAATTGGCCGTTCCTATGTTCCAATCATTGTCCTTGGTTTCCCTTGCCACAGCCCGATGGAGGGAGAAATTATAACAGAGCTCTCTTCTCCTTCCCTCCCCCAAGGTTGCCAGGTGGGAGGAGAGGACACAGGCCACTGAGAGCCCCTGGAATGTATGTGACCCCTGACGGGTGGGAACTAGGTCGGACTCAAGAAGTCTGACTTCTGAGACTGTGATCCGCACACAGTACTGATACCACCTTGGAACGTCACTTAGCTGTCACCGTGCACGTGACTTAACGAAAGTGCCTCACTTTCTTTACCTTCGAGAAAACGTTACTCATTTACGGTTTGCGCCAGACGCTAGCTGGGAGCTGCTGTGTGGTGAGTGTGGATTCGTGTTAGCTGATCGTGGCCCTGCTCATCAGAAAGCAGCTAACGAGATGTCAACATTTAAAATTTAAAAAGGAATTCAGTGATAGCTGACATACAATGTTATATTAGTTGTAGTGCCTTATGCTAATTGTCTCCAGGAAACCAAAGCTTGCAATGGCCCTGGAAGGTCGGTCTTATTATCTGTTGCATTTAAACTTTTTTTTTTAATATATTTTATTGATTTCTTACAGAGAGGAAGGGAGAGGGATAGAGAATCAGAAACATCGATGAGAGAGAAGCATCCATCAGCTGCCTCCTGCACACCCCCTACTGGGGATGTGCCCACAACCAAGGTACATGCCCTTGACCGGAATCGAACCTGGGACCCTTGAGTCCGCAGGCTGACGCTCTATCCACTGAGCCAAACCGGTCAGGGCTTATTATCTGTTGCATTTAGAGGTGATGTGTTGTTAACGGTGATCTCCAGTTTGTAAATGCAGAAAGGGAGGCTGGGAGAGGGAAGTCACTTGTTCAAAGCCACCGGACTCGGAAGCAGTCCAGGTCCTCGGACTCCAGAAACTGAGCCTCTAAAACAGTGGTCCTCAACCTTGGCTGCACATGAGAATCACCTGGGAATCTTTTTAAAATCCTGATTTCTGGGCCTCCTCCTCCGGAAATCCTGTTTCTTTGTTACTAATGTTGTGGCCCCACCCCATCACAAAGAAACAGAATTTCCGGAGGATGAGGCCCAGAAATCAGGATTTTAAAAAGATTCCCAGGTGATTCTCATGTGCAGCCAAGGTTGAGAACCACTGGTCTAAAATAACCCTGCCTTTGGGGGGCGCTGTTTCTCACCCCCAAACTCTTTTTTTTTTTATCCTCATCGGAGAATACGTTTTTATTGATTTTAGAAAGAGAGGAGGAGGGAGAGAGAGAGAGAGAAACATTGATGGGTTGTCTCCCTCACGCCCAAGTGGGAATCAAACCTGAAACCTTTGGCTGTACCGGACGATGCTCCAACCAACTGAGCCGCCGCGGGCCAGGGCCCCGAAACTCTTTTAAAGAGGTGCTGCCACCACCGGGGCCTCCCCCTGCGCAGGGCAGGGTCGCGCTGTGTCCTGCTTTGTCTAGTCACAGCGGCTAATCCTTAAAACCTCTTATCTCTCCTCTCCTTACGCCCCACAGCAGGCTCCTCATTTTACAGGTGAAAGAACACAGAGATGCTCTCCCTGAAACACTGTCCGCTCGGTGACAAACGCGTGCAGCCTGGACTCCCGTCCAGCGCCGCCTGGTTCCTGGGAAGAAGCCATTTCTCGCCCTGGCCGGGTTGCTCAGTGGTTACAGCGTCGGCCCATGGACCGAAGGGTCGCAGGTCCGACTCCCAGTCAAGGGCAAGTACTTCGGTTGCAGGTTCAGTCCCCGGCCCTGGTCGGTAGGGGCCCATTCGGGAGGCAGCCAAGTGATGTGTCTCTCTCACGTGGATGTTTCTCTCTCTCCCTCTCCCCCCTCCTTTTCATTCTCTCTAAAAATCCATGGAAAAAAATATCCTCACTCCTCGGGTGAGGATTAAAAAATAAAAAATAAAATACAAATTTTACAAAAGAAGCAATTTCAGACCCTGGTGCCCCCAGAAATGATCCTTTACCTTTTCACACACTGATAATTGCTGGACACAGCCACATCCTCACACGTCTTCTTCAGGCCTTGCACGTTACCTTGTTATCACATCACACCTCGGCCAAGCATGGCCATTTTTACCACTTGATCCTCCCCCCACTCCTCCTCCCCTCGCCCTCCTCCCTCTCCCTCTCCTCTTTGCCTTCCCCTCCTCCTTCTCCCTCTCCTCCTTCCCTCCCCCTCCCTCTTCCTCTCCTTCTTCCCTCCCTCTTCCTCTCCTCCTTCTTCTCCCCTCCTCCTTCTCCCTCTCCTCCTCCCTCTCCCCCTCCTCCCACTCCCCCTCCTCCTTCTCCTGCCTCCTCCTCCAGTTAATGTCCACGAAGCAGCACCATCCCTAACACTGACTGAGGACTTAGTGTGTCCAATGTGTTCTGAGACAGAGGACACAAAAGACAGCCCCCCCCCGCAAAAAAAAGGCCACACTGTCATTCTGCTGTGGACTGAACAACCTCACAGGATCACCACCTCAGACAAGAGCACTCGGAGATCTCGAGGAAACAAGATAAGGCAAGTCCCCTTCAGAACTTCACCTGAACGCAGTCAAAGACAAGTTCACCGTGTCCCAAATGACTGAACGCCTCCTCCCGTTGGCTGGCATGAGTGCCGGCACTTCTTCGCCAACACACCTTTCTCCTCCTCCTCCTCGCCCTTTCTGACAACATCCACTGTTGAGTGGGCCCATCTTCCTTAATCCCCCCGAAACCTCCCAACCAGAGCCCAAAGCCTAGAATAGCTTCTGACGCCGTCCTGCTTAGAACCCCCAGGTGCCCCATGGCACCCCAAGGTGCGTGGTCCTCTTGACTCCAGTGAGTGATACACCAACTTGTGCAGCTCCCACCAGCTCCCTGGGTGCTTGGGCTGCAGGCGTCCACAGCTCCCAGGGCCTCGCCCACCTTTTCTACTTTAACCCTTACAAGGACTATGAGAGGCAACGATCGTGTCCTCTCTGTTGCATTTGTTTTCAGCGGGGGGGGGGGGGGGGA
>NW_005370276.1:113564-117550 GCF_000412655.1 Myotis brandtii
CTCTATCTCTCTCCCTTCCTCTCTGTAAAAAATCAATAAAATATATTAAAAAAAAAAAAAGAGGAAAACCATAAAAATCCTCCCGGCCTCACCACCCTGTCCCCCTCTCCACAGGTAACGGTGTTGTCATTCCTGTGACCTGCACAGGCAGCTTATGAATATTCAAGGCAAGTATTTATTTTTAATTGATTTGAGAGAGAGAGAGAGGAAGGAGGAGAGAGAGCAACATCAGTAGCTGTTCCCACTCAATACACCTTCATCGGTTGCTTCTTGTAGGTGCCCTGACCCGGGATTGAACCCACAACCTTGGCGTATTGGGGCGATGCTCTCAACAACGGAGCTGCCCGGCCAGGGCTCAGGGGCAAGTATTAACAGCCTTTCAAGCCTTTTCTACACAAAGGATAGCCTAGCCTTCGTACGGTTTATTTTGAACCTTGTTCCCTCAACCAAAGATCTTAGCAATCCCTCATAAGCTTCCTCTTTCTCTTCTTTTTTGAATCGTGGTAAGAACTCTTGACATGAGCTCTGCCTTCTTAGGGAATGTTGACGTCCCCAGGGCGGCATCGCTGACTCCAGGCATCACGACCTGCACAGCAGGTCTCTGGGACTTACTCCTCTTGTGTGACTGAAACGCTCTACTCCTGGAATGACTAACTCCCCATCGGCCTTCTCCCGGCCCCGGGCAATCACTGTTCTACTCTCTCTGTCTGTGGGTTTGACTATTTTAGATCCTTCGGAGAAGTGGAGTCAGGCAGGCAGTATGTGTCCCTCTGTAACTGGCTGATTTCACTTGCCATAACGTCCCTGGGGTAGGAGGCGGGATTTAGGAGCTCCCTCTTTCTTAACAGCGCTTTCATCCACATTGAAGGCGGGATTTAGGAGCTCCCTCTTTCTTAACAGCGCTTGCCATTCTTTGGATGGGAAGACTGAGGCGTCAGGAGAGGCTGAGTGACTTGCCCGTGAGCACCCAACCAGCAAGAGGAAGAGCAGGGATTTGAACTCAGGGCTCTCCAAATCCTCCGCTCTGCACCAAGCATTGTGCTGCATTTGAAAGACATCGGGCGCCCCTGCCGGGTGGCTCCGTTGGTTGGAGAGTGGTACCATGCACCCAAAGGGTTTCAGGTTCCGTTCTGGGTCAGGGCACATACCTAGGGTTCGGGTTCCATCCCAGGTTGGAGCTTGTGCGAGAGGCAATCGATCAATGTTTCTCTTTCACATCGGTGTTTCTCTCTCTCCCTCTCTCTCTCTAAAAATTAATATAAATATATCCTCGGGTAAGGATTGACCACAACAAGAATAAATAAATAAAATAAAAGATATTAGGGACGATGGATAGATGCTGTTTCCTGCCCGTCTCACCCCAAACCACCGCCTCCTAGGTCTCCCCTTCCTCCTGCTCCTCTCCTCCCCTGCCCGTGCCATCTCACCTGCTTGCAGCCCACACATACAGAGCATCAGGGACACCCAGCCTGCCAGCTTTCTCATCACCTCCATCTACCTGCAGGCGGCCTGCCCCGGCACAGGTTGCCTCTGACTTTATACTCCCCAATGCCCGCCCCTCCTACTCGAGCTGCTCCGGGGCACACGGACTTACTCCAGAGCACAGTGTGCCCTGCCCTGAACCTCAGGGCGCACACGAAGATCAGGAACATCCCTCTCAGAAGCGTGGCCCCAGACCAGCTCCATCCCCCTCACCTCACCGGCAAGCTGGTTGGAAATGCAAGTCCTCAGGCCCCACTCCAGACTCTGAAGCTCTGGGGAAGGGACCCAGGGCCTGGGTTGTAACATGCCCTCCAGGTGAGCCCAGTGGTTGCTAAAGTCTGAGAACCATCCCTCTGGCTTAATACTTTCATATCCACCTCATCTCATTTACTCCCTTCCTTATTTTTTTAAAATGAAAGTCCACCCTGGCCGGTGGCTCAGTTGGTTGAGCATCTTCCCGTGCACCAAAAGGTTGTGGGTTCAGTTCCTCGTCAGGACACATACCCAGGTTTCGGGTACGATCCCCGGTTGGGTGGGTACGGGAGGCAACCAATCTATGTTTCTCTCTCTCTCTCTCTCTCTCTCTCTCTCTCTCTCTCTCTCTCTCTCTCTCCCTTCCTCTCTCTCTAAAAAGCAATGGAAACATCTTGGGGTGAGGATTTTAGAAATGGAAGGAAGGAAGGAAGGAAGGAAGGAAGGAAGGAAGGGAGGGAGGGAGGGAGGGGGGGAGGAAGGAAGGAAAGAAGGAAGGAAGGGAGGAAGGAAGGGAAATAAAGTCCAGTGAGAAAGGCAAAGCCAGTGTAGCCTCCTGGATAAGTAAGGTCAGAACGGCCAAGCGTCATGGCTGCGGTCTGCCAGTACGTGGGAAGGACAGAGGGACCTGGGAGCGCAGAAGAGGAAAGAGCACTTTATGAGAGAGAAGAGGTTGGGAGAGTGAGAACAATAAAATGGCAGGTGTTCTAGTCCCCCACCCCCACCCCCACCCCCAGGGCAACCCAAGATGAGGAACAGACCGCCCTGGAGGCCAAGCGTCATGAGAAGGGAAGGGACTGACTCATCCTTCAGCATCCGTCTGTGCTGACGTCAGTACGTCCGTTACCCGCATTTGTAAACATACAGAGACCAGGTAGTGCTTCTACACATATTTGCCTTTTCCAAACAGAGAGGAGAGGCATGGAGAAACCCTGATAAAGGCACAGGCACTGAAGACACCGAGCTTCTCCTGTCTGACACGCAAGCTGTGGCCTTTTGCTGTTTTGCTGAAATGATGGATAGTGACACAGCGTCTGGCCCCTTCGCAGGTCATGAGGCCACCTGTCAATCAATCACGAGTAGGCAACATGGGTCGGCATCCCTGCGTCCCCTGCAAGCGCTGGGAGAAGTCCCCCTACGACTCCATAACCTGGGCATCGAATTCCTTGTTTGAAATCTGGGGAAACTGGGGCTCAGAGAGCCTCCATCACCTGTCAGAACAGAAGCAGCAACCTGATGTCAAGCCTTCTTGCGCTTCCTCGCCCGTTGTCACGGGGGTCTCACAGGCCAAGAGCCTTCAGCGGAAGCCGGTCCCTCCACAGTCACAGGTTCAAGGCTCACTCTTGCCTGGTCCCCAAGACAGACCTTACCTTGTTTCTGACACCTGCCAGCTGAGTGACTCTGCAAAGTGACTTTCATTTTCTAAGCCTGCAGCCAAATCTCTAAAAATGTCTGGGCTACATGCATTGATTGGAGAGCTCAGCAAATATTCTTTCTTTCTTTCTTTCTTCCGAGTTAATTCCACTTAATTATTTTCCATCATGCCACAGTCTCCAATCCACAGCTAGCATTATCAGGACACATACAAACAAATTCATTGGGAACGTGAGACCAGTTTTCCCATATTTCTTAATTAATAAGCTGTTGTTATTTATTAGGAAAGATAGGGCATCTTTGATTTCTCTCTCCCTCTTTCTCTTTGGTGCATTTTACAAAATGTTCTTAATTCTACTTGTAACGTCTCCCAAAGAGGATGGGAAGTTGTATTCCCAAGTATTCATGGTTTACGGGGGTGGCGCTGAACGCGTGCCAAGTTGCTGAGGTACATTCTAGAGATTCACCCACCCCACACCCCAGGGGCATGGCCAGGACACTCCGAGCAGGACCCAGCACACCCTACCCCCTGGAAGGGTCACCGTGGACGTTAGCGAGAGAACCCATTATTCCTTCTTTGCTTAACTGAACAGTCATTACGTCTCCAGGCACGCAACCAACTGTAATCAAATATTTTCCAGAACCGAAGTTGGTGTCCAGCCAACGGTGTTGGGTGCGCTGGGTGAGGATGAAAGAAAAATCTACCAAAGTCATAAACCAAGATGGGCTTGGACTCCAGAGCTTCCCTGAGAATAGCACTCATCACAGGCAACTGGAGAGAAATGACCAGTGATTACAGGCAGAGAGGGGACTATGTGGGGCTCGGTTTTATCCTCTGCAAAAATGAAAAGACAGAGGACAGAGGAGAGGTGGGGGTG
>NW_005370276.1:117621-122690 GCF_000412655.1 Myotis brandtii
GGGGGGGGGATAAATGCTGATAGAAAAATAAACTAAAGAAAAGAAAGATAGATAGCGCTGGGTTTGGATTCAGAATGTCAGCTGGCAATGCCAGCTCTGAAACCAGTGGGAAATACATGAGCATCGATATCCAATAGACTAACTTTAAAATCCTAGATTTCCTGCTGCTTAGTTGGGAACATTAGCTAAATAACTTGCCCGCTATTTTTTTTATGGGGAGTAGTTTGATATCTACGCTTCATAGATGCACAGCAGAAGATGAACACCAAGCATTCAACCTTCACTGGTATTTTGTTGCTTTCAAAAGCTGAGTACTGCCCTAGCCGGTATGGATCAGTGGATAGAGCGTCCGCCTGCAAACTGAAAGGTCCCAGGTTCGATTCTGATCAAGGGCATACACCTGGGTTGTGGGCTCGATCCCCAGTGGGGAGCGTGCAGGAGGCAGCCAATCAATGATTCTCTCTCATCATTGATGTTTCTATCTCTCTCTCCCTCTCCCTTCCTCACTAACATCAATAAAAAATATTTTTTTAAACTGAATACTTGTAGATAAGATACATAAATCTCCCTGAAATCCTATGTATTCATCTGTTAGGGCTGTCATAACAGAATGTTACAGACTGTGCGGCTTAAACAACAGGCATTAATATTTCACAGTTCTGGAGGCTAGAAGTTCATGCTCAAAATTCCAGGAAATGTCTGGTGCAGGCTCTCTTCCTGACTTGTAGGCGACCACCTTCTTGTAGAGTCCTCTGAGCTCATGTGGAAAGAGAGGGAGTTATCTCTGTTGTCTCTTTGGGGGTTTATGGTGTCAATATATGAATTGGGTGGGGTGACACAGTTCTACCCATAACACCCTGATTCGTCTCTGCTGAATGAGAGTGTTGGTCTCAGTCTTGTTTGCGTGTTGGGCAGATCTGAGATCACCGGCGTGAATTAAGAGTCAACATACAAAAAGCAAAGATGTCTCGATTCTTGGGAAAGTTAAACCATATGCACATCTAGACAACTAGTTCTTAATTTTAACCTATTGCTCACGGAGTTGAGGGTTTCAAGAGAGAGCTGGAGACGTGAGAATTCACTGGCACACAGAGAGGTGGTGAAGAGAAAGTGGACGAGCATTTTAAGAGTCAGGAATGCCCGGGTTTGAATTGAATGCCCACCTCTTTCTCACTGTGAGACTCTGGGCAGCTGGCTTAACCTCGTTCGAGCTTGCTTTTCTCATCGATAAACCTGGAGTCATCAACATACTCTTCATTGCCCTGGCCGGGGGTGGCTCAGTTGGTTGGAACGTTGTCCCGTGCACCAAAAGGTCATGGGTTCCCTTCCTGGTCAGGGCACAGACCTAGGGTTTGATCCCCAGTTGGGGCATGTATCTTTCATCGATGTTTCTTTCTCACTCTCTCTCTCTCTCTCTCTCTCCCTAAAAATTAACGAAAACATATTTTTGGGTGAGGATTTTTAAAAATACCCTTTATCTTCCCACCAAACCTGCTCATCCTGCCATCCCCTCTGAGTACCATTCAGCCAGATGCAGGGGTCACACTGGAGTCACCCGTGGTTCCTCCCTCCCACCCTGTATCCAGTGCACCAGCCAATCCTACCCACTTCACCATGGAAATATGTCCTGGATCCAGCTGCTTCCCTTTTTTGCCAATGCTACCTCTCTATGCAACCACCATCCTCCTCCCGTGTTCCACACACCTGCCTAACCAGCCTTCTCCCCGACGCCCCCCCCCCCGAACTCTTGGCCTTTGCCTCCCTTCATTCATTCTCTCCACACGTTGCTGGAGCGAGATCGTGTTGCTGCTGTGGTGAGAACCCCAGACAGCCTTCCATGACTCTTAGGAAAAGCGCCAAAGCCCCTACTTGATTTGACCTCTGACGTTCCCCAACCCTCACTCAACCCAAGCGCCCCCCCCACCCCCTGCTTTGCTTCCAACACCCCAAACACAATGCCGTCTCAGGGCATCCACATCCGTGTGTCTGTCTGCCAGAAACGCTATCCCAGGACACCTCAGACAGGACTCCCTCCGCGCCTGTTTCAGGTCTCCGGGATTCAATGCCACCTGCTCAGAGACCCTCCTCAGGCGCTCACTGTAAAGCAGGTGCTCCCACAACCCCTCCCTGTCCTGGACCCTGAATTAGGATTTGACACGGCGGTCATCTGTCCCTGACCTAATAATTCTCCACATTCACACTTGTGTCTAAACCCACGTCCCTGTCTATGAATGTGTGTGTGTTTGCTTATGCTCTCCCTCCCCAACTAGACTGCAAATTCTGAAGGCGAGGACTTTCTCCTGTTCAATGCTTATCTCAGGAAAATAAAAAGGGGGCTGACAGACAGCCATGGTCAGTAGCCGCTGGATGGGACATTGGCCCATGATAGGCCTCTCATGGGCTTGGTGTGAGGGTTTATGAGATGATGTGGTGAAGCAGCTGGGACAAAACGTGGTGCAAGATAAGCAGTCTTTTTTAAAAATATATATTTTTATTGATTTCAGAGAGGAAGGGAGAGGGAGAGAGAGAGAGACATCAATGATGAGAGAGAATCATTGATCAGCTGCCTCCTGCACACCCCCTCCTGGGGATCGAGCCCACAACCCAGGCATGTGCCCTGACCGGGAATCGAACTGTGACCTCTTGGTTCATATGGTCGATGCTCAACCACTGAGCCATGCCAGCCGGGCAAGATGAGCAGTCTTAATGGTGGTCACTGTTATTATAGTCCAGTGGTTCTCAACCTTCTGGCCCTTTAAATACAGTTCCTCATGTCGTGACCCAACCATAGAATTATTTTCGTTGCTACTTCATAACTGTAATGTTGCTACTGTTCTGAATCGTCATGTAAATATCTGATATGCAGGATGGTCTTAGGCGACCCCTGTGAAAGGGTCGTTCGACCACCAAAGTGGTCGTGACCCACAGGTTGAGAACCACTGTTGTAGTCAATCTTCAGACTGCGACTTGCTTTGTCATCATCGGGAAGTCACTGCTGGCGCTGGGCGGCAGACAGGAGGTGGGATGGCTTTCTAAGTCTTTCCCAGGGCCAGTCACAGGAACCGTTCCCATGACACTCAGAAAAAAGGACATAGGTTTGCGTGAGAAACTAGCATTTCTGGTTCTGAAGATGTGAGAGCCAGGTTAGGCCTTGCTGACGGCAACACTAAAATTGTCCAGTGAACCTCTCTGGCACTTTGCAAAAGGCAAGGATTGCCTTGTGTGGGGCCCAATGGCATGTTTTTAGCATGCCTGCATGTCCTCATGTTTCTTGCGTGTGTAGGACACTGCACAAAAAAATATATATGTATTGGGGGGGGGAGGGGAGGCTGTTTAGTTTGATGGAAAATACTGTGAACCCTCAAGTCCTATTCACCTGAGTTTGATTCTCACGTCTGCCCCCAAAAAACCATCAGCATAATTGATTTTTTTAAAAAAATTATTGATTTCAGAGAGGAAAGGAGAGGGAGAGATAGATAGAAACATCAATGATGAGAGAGAATCATTGATCAGCTGCCTCCTGCACACCCCCTCCTGGGGATCGAGCCCACAACCCAGGCATGTGCCCTGACCGGGAATCGAACTGTGACCTCTTGGTTCATATGGTCGATGCTCAACCACTGAGCCATGCCAGCCGGGCAAGATGAGCAGTCTTAATGGTGGTCACTGTTATTATAGTCCAGTGGTTCTCAACCTTCTGGCCCTTTAAATACAGTTCCTCATGTCGTGACCCAACCATAGAATTATTTTCGTTGCTACTTCATAACTGTAATGTTGCTACTGTTCTGAATCGTCATGTAAATATCTGATATGCAGGATGGTCTTAGGCGACCCCTGTGAAAGGGTCGTTCGACCACCAAAGTGGTCGTGACCCACAGGTTGAGAACCACTGTTGTAGTCAATCTTCAGACTGCGACTTGCTTTGTCATCATCGGGAAGTCACTGCTGGCGCTGGGCGGCAGACAGGAGGTGGGATGGCTTTCTAAGTCTTTCCCAGGGCCAGTCACAGGAACCGTTCCCATGACACTCAGAAAAAAGGACATAGGTTTGCGTGAGAAACTAGCATTTCTGGTTCTGAAGATGTGAGAGCCAGGTTAGGCCTTGCTGACGGCAACACTAAAATTGTCCAGTGAACCTCTCTGGCACTTTGCAAAAGGCAAGGATTGCCTTGTGTGGGGCCCAATGGCATGTTTTTAGCATGCCTGCATGTCCTCATGTTTCTTGCGTGTGTAGGACACTGCACAAAAAAATATATATGTATTGGGGGGGGGAGGGGAGGCTGTTTAGTTTGATGGAAAATACTGTGAACCCTCAAGTCCTATTCACCTGAGTTTGATTCTCACGTCTGCCCCCAAAAAACCATCAGCATAATTGATTTTTTTAAAAAAATTATTGATTTCAGAGAGGAAAGGAGAGGGAGAGATAGATAGAAACATCAATGATGAGAGAGAATCATTGATCAGCTGGCCCCCTAATGGGGATCGAGCCCATAACCCGGGCATGTGCCCTTGACCGAAATCAAACCCAGGACCCTTCAGTCCACAGGCTGACGCTCTATCCACTGAGCCAAACCAGCTAGGGTATCATAGTTTATTTTAATGTTAAGAATGTTATTCCTGCCCTGGCCGGCCGGCTCAGCTGGTTGGAGCATCATCCCTTATACTGAAAGGTAGAGGGTTTGATTCCCAGTCAGGACACATACCTAGGCTGTGGTTCAATCCTTCAATCCCTGGTTCAGACACGAACAGGAAGCAACTGATCAATGTTTCTCTCTCGCATCGATGTCTCTCTCTCTCCATCTGGTGGGGATTCAAATCCCATGTGTTCTAATTCCGAAGTTCTGTAGCCACTATGCCCAGCCTGCGGTTCTGATGGCCCTGAGGTAGAGCTTTGAAGAGTGATGGGCTCAAGCCTGACCCCTAGTGATTCCCCCAAGAAAAGCATGTGAGAGTTCCTTTTCTTCCACACCCTAGACAACACTTACTGTGGAAGACCACCTATTGTCTTCACTAGCTGATAAGCGTAGACAGAGAACCCCCCGAAGGCTGGGTACCTTTGAAGCCCTAGCA
>NW_005370276.1:122845-124213 GCF_000412655.1 Myotis brandtii
GGCGCCACCTCTGTTTGTCCAGACAGTGGTAGCTGAAGCAACTTCCCCATTTATTATTATGTAAATCCTTGCTGATGGGCTAGTCTGCCTGTTGCTGGGGGGTCGCCTGCCTAAGGGCTATGCTATGGGTGTATCCCAGATCAATAAAAGCTTGGTGAGGCTTGAGCACCGGTGGAAGTCCTTCCTCCTGAGTTGGACTTACTCGCCTGGTCCCCCAATATTTCCAAATTATCTCGTGTCTTTTCTCTTTCATTTGTGTGTGGCTCCGCTTCCAGGTCCTGAACCCTGAACCACGCAGGACGTGAAGGGAATCATTTACCAACATCGGGCGCCCAACGGGAAAACTGGAAGTGAAGGTTTCGCTAGAGCAGAAAAAAAACAAAGTTTCACCAGCAAGGTGAGGAACAAAGAATTCACTGTAAAGGTAGGAAAGTTCACCTAAAAAGTGTGTGGGGGGCGGATATTTCACTGTACACAAACAGCCACAATCAGCTACAGTAGTCCAGAGCTGTAGGCAGTGTGGGAACGTTTTCTTAACCAGGCTAATGGGGCAGGATTGGGCTTTTAAAAAGTAGATTCGGTTTTAAAAAAGTAAGAAACTTTATTATAGACTTTTGATTTGCATGCTTAAGGAGTTAAAATTTTAGAAGGTAATCTCTTATAGTTGTTGCATGTTATTATTGAACATAACCCTTGTTTTCTTGAAAAAGGTACATTAGGTCTTGAATGCTTAAAAAAAAAAAAAAAAAAAAGGTCAGCAGCAGGAAAAAACTTGCCTCCAAAAACTGTTTTCCCTTGTGGAACACGGTATTTCATTTGCTAGAGCCTTTATTAGAGGCCAAGGAGGATAAATCGCCTCCCCTTGCACCCTCCGCTCCTAAAGAGGAGCAGAAAGAAAAGAAAAAAAATGGGAGGAATGGCCTTCATGGTCCCCTCCATGTCCTAATCCTGAAATGTTTAATTCTCCGTGAATAGAATCACCTGTGCAAAAAGGCCAAATTATAAAGAAATTGGAATATTAAAAGGTACACTTTTAAATCAGGCTGAAAAAAGAGTGCCATGGTCATCTTAATGTGGTTTCTTGTTCAAATTAAAATCTTAATTTGTATTTGGAATCTAAAATCTGTAATAAGAAATGAAACCCTGCTGCCGAATCCACCTCTGGTGTGGAGAGATTCAAAGGTGGCAGGAAAGGGCAGAGCTATAAGCTCTCCCACAATGAGATGACTTAATGTTTTATTTAAAAATTACTGGAGAACATCTTATGACAACCAAACTCTGGCTAAGATAACCTTGGGTGCTAGCCATAACTTTGGAAAGCGAAATAGGAAAAAATTTAAAATGTCTTTTTCTATTAAGCATGACTTT
>NW_005370276.1:125361-128826 GCF_000412655.1 Myotis brandtii
GAATGTCTGCTCACTGAGGCAGGATGGGATTTCAGGGGTGGAGCTTTAAGGCAGAATTTTACTACGGAAATGCGGATGGGGCAGAAAGTGTGCTTGCCTAGCGGATTTATTTAATACTATTTTTAAGAAGATATTTTTAATGCTTAATAAATTAGCAATCACGGTCTTAATATAATTTTAGTGGTATGATAGACCAATGTTTTGAGCAGTTGGCTTTATAAGGGCCGACAATAGACCTCGTATTTCTTAAAAGGCTTGTAGATAGAGACATTTTTAAAAGATATCTTAAATTCTCAGTAGAACCACAGTTATATATATATCATAAACAAATTAAGAGTAATTGATTCCATGGTCAAGACTAGATCCTATTATGTTGAGAACTGTTTTTAAGTGTTGAAAATTTTTTAATTAGATATGTATTTGACAGTTTTTCCCGAGTGCAATATTTTAAAATATAATATGCTTGGTTGCATAAGGAATTTCTGCCAAATAAAAGAAAAAATTGATTTATTAGTAGCTATGTCTTTATTTAAACTAATATGCCTTCTATGCCATTAAAACTTATTAATAAATGTATGCACAGACCCACAAAGTCATTTTTCTAATCTCTTAAATCTAGAAAACGCTGTTTTCCTTAAACTAAGGACAATTAAAGGTTATATGTTCCCTCCCTAAACAAAAGTTAAATAGCTTATGTCAAAATATTTAAAAGGGACTGATAGCAATAATCCAATCAATGTTATTTATTGTTAACAAAGACAAGCAAAGTTAAATAATGAGCTTTATTTCAAATTAATTTAAGTTGGCTATTGAGATGAATAAATATCTAAGAAGATTTAATTGTACTGTACAGTAAACTGTTCCTGAAATATTAATTAAAAATTTTTATTGATGGTTCATCTAATAATTATTATTATTTAGCATTTAATAAATCCAAAGCAGTTATGTCTCTATACAAGAAATTAAATCTAAAGTCTTCAAGACTGCATTAAAGAAATTTTTTCAAAAGGCTCTTCGTATTATTTTTAATACAATATAGGGGAATAATAGAATATTTCCTGTAAGAATATTACATTAAGCCTAAATTATTTTAAAATTGTTACTTTATAATGAATTTTCCATTTGTAATGCTAACAGCAAGACACCCATGAAAAACATACGTGGTGTCAAAATAAGCCAAAGGAAAATCATTTGGGCAAATTAACCTTTGGTCGAGAATACGTTTGTATATTTTCAGAAAACAACTCCAAGACCACGTGGATTCCTGCAACAAGAGATCCCAGAGAGAAACTGACCAGATTGCTCCAGCCACAAAGACAGGAGAGACAGTTCAGAGATGGAGATGGTGAAGACGCTTTGCCATGCCGGCAGTCAGCAGCTGTGCGTCGCTGCAGGTTGCCCAGGACCAAACCAGAGAGGGTCGGACCTGCATTACCGTTGGCTATTGAGATGAATAAATATCTAAGAAGATTTAATTGTACTGTACAGTAAACTGTTCCTGAAATATTAATTAAAAATTTTTATTGATGGTTCATCTAATAATTATTATTATTTAGCATTTAATAAATCCAAAGCAGTTATGTCTCTATACAAGAAATTAAATCTAAAGTCTTCAAGACTGCATTAAAGAAATTTTTTCAAAAGGCTCTTCGTATTATTTTTAATACAATATAGGGGAATAATAGAATATTTCCTGTAAGAATATTACATTAAGCCTAAATTATTTTAAAATTGTTACTTTATAATGAATTTTCCATTTGTAATGCTAACAGCAAGACACCCATGAAAAACATACGTGGTGTCAAAATAAGCCAAAGGAAAATCATTTGGGCAAATTAACCTTTGGTCGAGAATACGTTTGTATATTTTCAGAAAACAACTCCAAGACCACGTGGATTCCTGCAACAAGAGATCCCAGAGAGAAACTGACCAGATTGCTCCAGCCACAAAGACAGGAGAGACAGTTCAGAGATGGAGATGGTGAAGACGCTTTGCCATGCCGGCAGTCAGCAGCTGTGCGTCGCTGCAGGTTGCCCAGGACCAAACCAGAGAGGGTCGGACCTGCATTACCACCATTTGTCCACCATCCAGAACTGAAATATCATTGCTGACATGTACACATAAGGAACTGTCGGACATTGAAACTTGGACTCAGAACTGTTGGACATTGAAAATTGGGACTAAACATTTTTTGTTCTGATATATTTATTTCTGGTCTGCAGATACAAAATTTTTTTTTTTCACTGGAATCAGGCTCTTTATTATAAGTATTCCTTTCAACAGCAAGGGTAGAAATTAAGCACATACAAAATGTCTTTCAAATTTGTCATCCCTAGACTCGGATGATACTGGTTGTAAGAGATTCTGAAGATACGATGGAGAAATAAGGCATAAGTTTTCCTCTAAACGTGGCAGTGATTCCGTACAACAATGAGCAGGTCTTCAAATTATAAAATGAAACTTCTCCCAACTCGTAGTCCAGAAAAACACCAATCTCTTTTGGAATAGAGAAAGGGCCAAATGTATGAGTCCAGCAGCCATTGCTTGTCGACGGTGATATGAGAGTATTTATGGGGAAGGATTCTTTACACACACCCAAGGAACATTCGCCTGCGACTCCTATGGTTACCACCCAAAAGTGCCTGCCAGCATCAAATCCCTCAGAACTCAGGACAGCTGGGTAAGAAGAAAGTGCCTGGGGATTCAGAATGCCATCTGGTATCCAGTATGTCGCCTGTTTCCCATTTCTTGAGATAAGGAGGTCTGGATGGGCAGTTTCCGGATCCAGTGTCAAATCTGCCTGAAACGTGTTGATCATTTTATGCAGGCCCAAGTAATGTGGGGGGAGAGTGAAAATCTCTTTCTCTAATTTATATGAAAAGATGTCCGGGGATTCTCTGTGTTCATAGCTGTTGTGGATACTTTCAATACCTGTGAGTAAATCCTCATCCGTCTGCAAACACTTCTCTTCTATTTCACTTAACCGATTGCTTAGCCTGAACATATGATATGAAATTTGCCTTCCGTTTTCGATTAGTTTTTCTTCAACATTATTCTCTTCTACAAGTAGATCATTATCAAATTCATTGTACTCTATTTCCAATGAGTACTTGAGATCATTACATTCATAGTCCAGTTTATTCCTCCATTTATTCATCTTTCTCTTCACGGCCAAAATATTTGCACCTTGGTATTCATATACCTTGACAGAATTTTTAAGGTATTCAGTGATGACCCCCATGCACCTTTTGAGCACCCCTCTCTGACTAGCTGCAGCTTCTTCAATGGGGACCAGGGGCTGATCCGGGGGGTCTAAGGAGCCCATGCACTGGGGACACAGCAGCTCCAGGCTTTTCTCACAGAACCGGATCAGAACCTCGCGGTGCTTCCCACACAGGGGCATTTCTTCCTGCATTTTCCTCTGGCTCCCTGAGGTGGGGCTCTGCTGAACAATCTCAGTCATGT
>NW_005370276.1:128941-131022 GCF_000412655.1 Myotis brandtii
GTAGACCTTCCCAGCGCTGGTGGATGCAGGAGGGACAGAAGTTGTGCCCACAGGCAATGGTCACTGGGTCTCTCAGGTAATCCAGGCAGATGGGACAGCTGGCCTCTGCTTGGAGCTGGGCCAGGGAAGCAGCAAAGGCCATGGTGCAGGGAAGGTGACTATCAGAAGAGACTCCCTTTAGTCAGTGTGATCCTCCAGGAGGGAGGAACAGTGAGAAGCTGAGGTCTGCTCAGGCCTCCCTCTCTGTGGAAGTCAGTAGGAGCTGCCACGAAGAGTTCCAGAGGCCAGCTGACGTCCAGTCTTCCAGTCACCTTCTCCTGTATCTAATGTCAGGTTCCCCAAGTGAAAATCAGCTGTGGACGCTCGTCGGAAACCAAGCAACGTGCAAGTCATATGTGATTTCCGGAGCCTGCTCCTTTGAATGAGTCCCTGAAGCCAGTCTCCTACCAGTTAAATGCTTAGTAATGTGACCCTGGCCTATATCTACCACTAGGAGGGTGAATCTCTTTAAGACCTCACCCACCAAAGCTCCTCCCTGGAGGTGGGACTTGTGCACAAGGGTGGTAATAGGAGGATCTTTAGAAGTCTGGTTGGTGGGATCTCCTCTTATTCCTGAAAGCTAGGAGGGACTAACCTTGTTAATATGCATAATCTGATTGGCACTTTATAATCCTCCCTTGAATTTCTCAACACACTTTAATCCCATTTTGCTGAGGAAGACACTGAAATTAAAAGTAAAATCTTGCCCTCCCTGGTTTGGCTGAGTGGATAGAGCATTTGGCCTGCAGACTGGAGAATTCTCAGGTTTGATTCAGGTCAAGGGCACATACCCAGGTTGCGAGGTCAATCCCCAGTTGGAGGAGTGCTGGAGGCCCCTGATCAATGATTCTCTCTCATCATTGATGTTTCTATCTTTCCCTTTCCCTTCCTCTCGGAAATCAATGAAAATATATTTAAATAAAAATACTAATAAGCCAGCACCGGTTTGGCTCAGTGGATGGAGCGTCGGCCTGCGGACTGGAGGGTCCCGGGTTCGATTCTGGTCAAGGGCATGTACCTTGGTTGCGGGCACATCCCCAGTGGGGGGTGTGCAGGAGGCAGCTGATCGATGTTTCTCTCTCATCGATGTTTCTAACTCTCTATTCCTCTCCCTTCCTCTCTGTAAAAAATCAATAAAATATATTTTTAAAAAATAAAAAAAAATACTAATAAAAGTAAAATCTTAGCTTCCTTTCCAACTTGGGCCCAGCATAATGGCTCTCAAAAAGAAGGATGGAGAGATGTGCTTTTGTGCAGATAATTTTCTCAGGATCAATGGGCAGAACATATGAGAGTCTCTATCCCAACCAAACCAAGGGTTTGCTATTACACCCCTAGGGAAGCCTGGATGGCTGCTACCCGCAGGCTGCTTGGTAGAATATCAGTGCACTGCAAAGAAGGTGTAACTGTCTGGCAAACACTGTTCTTCCGGGGAGGCCTGAACTGAAGAACCCAAGATGTGATCTGAGCATGGAGCCATGATAAGACCTGGGGATTACACGCCTTTTTTATTTATTTTTTTTAAATCTTTAAATTCTTTATTAGTTAAGGAATTACAAATGTGTCCTCATTCCCCCCCATTAAGCCCCATCCTTCCCCCCACCCTACTCATGCTCTCATCCCCCTGTTGTCCATGTCCATTGGTTTGGCTTATATGCATGCCTACAAGTCCTTTGGTTGGTCTTTTCCCCTTACCCCCACCCTCCCCTACTTTCCCTCTAGGGATTAATAGTCTGATTGATGTTTCTCTGTCTTTGGATCTGTTCCTGTTCATCAGTCTATGTTGTTCTCTATATTCCACAAATGAGTGAGATCATGTGGTATTTATCTTTCTCTGACTGGCTTATTTCACTTAGCATAATGCTCTCCAGTTCCATCCAAGCTGATGCAAAATGCAAGAGTTCCTTCTTTTTTACCGTAGCATAGTATTCCATTGTGTAGATGTACCACCGTTTTCTAATCACTCATCTGCTGATGGGCACTTAGGCTGTTTCCGAATCTTAGCTATGGTGAACTGTGCTGCTATGAACATAGGGGTGCAT
>NW_005370276.1:140388-149516 GCF_000412655.1 Myotis brandtii
CATTGTTAGAGAGAGAGGAGGGGAGAGAGAGAGATAGAAACATCGATGAGAACCATCATCGACGGGCTGCCTCCTGCACGCCACCTACTGGGAATCGAGCCAGCAACTGGGGCATGTGTCCTGACCTCCTGGTTCATAGGTCGACACTCAACCACTGAGCCACATCGGTCGGGCAGATGTTGACACGGGGTCCTGGAGCCAATCCCGGGATGACTGTACTGTATGATTCAAACTCTAGGGGGTTCTGGAAAAGGAGAAGTCCTGCCCTTCTGAAGAGGGGTCTTGGGAGGTCAGAAAAGGGGTGGGTGGGGAACACTTAGAAGTGCATGGACTAGAGGTGGCCGAGTGGGCAGCGTCGCTTCTGTAAGAGAAAAGTGCACAAAGAAGAGAAAGATCTCCTCTGGAGACTGGCTGGGGAGGAGAAAAAGGAGGGAGACACTAGGATATCACAAAAGAAAACCGAAAAATTGAAGAAAACAAACTTTCCCACCTTAAAAGCTATCCTTGAAATAAGCTGCCCTTCACTACCTGGACGGCAGAGGGCGCCCTCGAGCTGGGAATCTTACAAACTACTCCACGCCTCCCACCGGGCTGTGAAATTCGCAGACACGCGCAGAACCACGAAAAATTGGAGTTCCCTCCCCCCGGGGCCCGGGTTCAGCTTTCACACTGCAAATAGGTTTCCTTTTCGCTGTTTATTTAGCGCCGCGCTCGGTGCTTTGTGTCGGGGGTTTTGCTGTGTAACGTGCGGTGCTGAGGTACAAGCTGGCGCCCCCGCACAAGGAGGAAACTCGCGTTCGGGCACTTCGCTCGGGGTCCAGGGACAGCGCGTGGGCTGTGAGCGCAGTGTCAGTGAGTCAACAACGTGCACCGAATAGGTGTCTCCGGACGGAAGCACACGTCTAGTCGGGTCGTGGACTGAGCAGCTGATACGCATGTGCCAACGCTGCCTGCAGGAGCCCAGCCCTGTGCTGCCCACCCCCCACGGTTCAGGGCTCGCTCGTTCGGTGTTCACAGCCACTGCGTAGAACACAACTGCCATACATAATGTGTCACCTTATTCCCTGTGCACAAAGCACCACGAGACGTCTATTCTCCTTATTTTATTTTATTTATTTACCAGAGGCCCGATGCACGAAAATTCGTGCAAGAGTAGGCCTTCCTTCCCCCGGCTGCCGGCACTGGCTTCCCTCCGGCCCCGGTTTCATCAGGAAGGACGTCCGGAATGACATCCGGAAGACGTCGGTCTAATGAGGATATTGCCCTTTTATTATTATGGAATTTTTAATATTTTTTAATTGATTTCAGAGAAGAAGGGAGAGGGGGAGAGAGAGAGAAACAGCAATGATGAGAGAGAATCATGGATCGGCTGCCTCCTGCAGCCCACCCCCACACTCCTTCTGGGGATCAAGCCTGCAACCCCCGGCATGTGCCTTGACCTGGAATCCAACTGTGACCTCCTGGTTCATAGGTCAACGCTCAACCACTGAGCCACACCGGCTGGGCTGTTTAGCTTTATTTTTTAAATACTATTTTTCCATCACCGTTTCTCCCCTCTATGCCCTCTTTCACCTACCCCCACCCCCGCCCCCCCGGTTAGCTGTTTGCTTTTATCGCTGGTTGATATTGTAACAGCCCTATAGCCATGTACCTCTCTGAAAATTAGTTAATGCACCTGACTCATCGTTTCTGAAAATGGTGCCAATGTTCACCTCAAGGGGTTGTTATAGAGCTTGGTCATAACGCACGTAGCATATCATCTGTTTTCGTTGTTCCATAAGCTGTAATGGTGGAGACATAAAGCTTGCTGATTTCCTGGAAACGGGGACCTCCCACCAGGTAACCGGCTGCAGTAACCGGCTCCCTTCGGCCTCGTTGCCCGGCGCACGTGGTTCGCATCTGAGCTGCTTCACCCTCCGCTAACACTGCACAGGGCAACGCGTGTTCCCACCTCAGGTCCCACTCGGTTATCATTTTGTTCTGTTTCAAAAAGAAGTCGTGCCCCAGCTGCTTTGGCTCAGTGGCTCGAGCGTCAGCCTGCAGACTGAAGGGTCCCGGGTTCGATTCCGGTCAAGGGCACATGCCCGGGGTTGCGGACTCGATCCCCAGTAGGGGGTGTGCAGGAGGCAGCCGATCAATGATTCTCTCTCATAATCTATCTCTCTCTCCCTCTCCCTTCCTCTCTGAAATCAATAAAAATATATTTTTACAAAAAAGAATTCTTAATTCAGGTGATGCGTTTCATAATGGCCTTTATTTGGGGGAGCAGTTTTAGATTCACAACAACATTGAGCCGAGTTCTCACGGACTCCCTGACCCCACACGTAAGCACACCTTCCCCAGGATCAACACTCCCCCCCCACCCCACCCCCACCCCCAGGCTGGGGCATGTGTGACCTCCCATGACCTTCACACCTCACTATCACCCCCAGTCCATGCACTAGGCCTCATGGGACACAGTTAGCAGGGAAAAGCTCTGAGGTTAGGATACAGGTCTCCATACAAAAGCCCACCACCAGAATCAAAACCCCATGTTCCTCACAGCCCGGATCCCCTTCAAATCGCATCTCAGGTAGTAGCGAACTACCTCCCCTCCCCTCCCCAGAAAACACTGTAGGTTCGCTCCCCTGAGGTTCCGGGCGCCCCTTCAGGGTTGAGGCAAGTACATGTCATCGCAATACCTCCAGACCTTCTCTATGTTGAAATTCTGGGTCAGTGAGCACCATCTTTTCCCAAATGCTTCCGAGTCGTCGGTACATCCCCAGTAGATGGTGCGTCTGAACCAGAAGGGAAACACGCATTTTGCGAAGTCTGCAGAGAAGAAAGAAGCCATGGGAATGAGAAACCTTCCTATCCAGTGCCTCCTCTTCATCCTAACACACACACACACCCGCGCACGCGCGCACGCGCACGAGAGCACGCCCACTTTTCCACTCTGGCTCTATTCCACCCAACGCACACGGCAGCAGCATTGGTGGCAGGCGGGGGTCCTGCAGCCGACAGATGTATCTGCATGCGCTTGAAGCACTCGTCTGTCTTTGGCGCCCTGTGGTTCTCATACCATCAGAGACCTGCACACAACTTATTTTCACCATGTAATGGCCTGTGCATTCCATTTGTTTTATTTTGTTTTGTTAATCCTCACCCAAGGATATTTTCCCAATGGTTTTTAGGAAAAGTGGAAGGGAAGGGGAAAGGAGAGAGAGAGAGAGAGAGAGAGAGAGAGAGAGAGAGAAGCCACATCGGTCGGGCAGATGTTGACACGGGGTCCTGGAGCCAATCCCGGGATGACTGTACTGTATGATTCAAACTCTAGGGCATTCTGGAAAAGGAGAAGTCCTGCCCTTCTGAAGAGGGGTCTTGGGAGGTCAGAAAAGGGGTGGGTGGGGAACACTTAGAAGTGCATGGACTAGAGGTGGCCGAGTGGGCAGCGTCGCTTCTGTAAGAGAAAAGTGCACAAAGAAGAGAAAGATCTCCTCTGGAGACTGGCTGGGGAGGAGAAAAAGGAGGGAGACACTAGGATATCACAAAAGAAAACCGAAAAATTGAAGAAAACAAACTTTCCCACCTTAAAAGCTATCCTTGAAATAAGCTGCCCTTCACTACCTGGACGGCAGAGGGCGCCCTCGAGCTGGGAATCTTACAAACTACTCCACGCCTCCCACCGGGCTGTGAAATTCGCAGACACGCGCAGAACCACGAAAAATTGGAGTTCCCTCCCCCCGGGGCCCGGGTTCAGCTTTCACACTGCAAATAGGTTTCCTTTTCGCTGTTTATTTAGCGCCGCGCTCGGTGCTTTGTGTCGGGGGTTTTGCTGTGTAACGTGCGGTGCTGAGGTACAAGCTGGCGCCCCCGCACAAGGAGGAAACTCGCGTTCGGGCACTTCGCTCGGGGTCCAGGGACAGCGCGTGGGCTGTGAGCGCAGTGTCAGTGAGTCAACAACGTGCACCGAATAGGTGTCTCCCGACGGAAGCGCACGTCTAGTCGGGTCGTGGACTGAGCAGCTGATACGCATGTGCCAACGCTGCCTGCAGGAGCCCAGCCCTGTGCTGCCCACCCCCCACGGTTCAGGGCTCGCTCGTTCGGTGTTCACAGCCACTGCGTAGAACACAACTGCCATACATAATGTGTCACCTTATTCCCTGTGCACAAAGCACCACGAGACGTCTATTCTCCTTATTTTATTTTATTTATTTACCAGAGGCCCGATGCACGAAAATTCGTGCAAGAGTAGGCCTTCCTTCCCCCGGCTGCCGGCACTGGCTTCCCTCCGGCCCCGGTTTCATCAGGAAGGACGTCCGGAATGACATCCGGAAGACGTCGGTCTAATGAGGATATTGCCCTTTTATTATTATGGAATTTTTAATATTTTTTAATTGATTTCAGAGAAGAAGGGAGAGGGGGAGAGAGAGAGAAACAGCAATGATGAGAGAGAATCATGGATCGGCTGCCTCCTGCATGCCCACCCCCACACTCCTTCTGGGGATCAAGCCTGCAACCCCCGGCATGTGCCTTGACCTGGAATCCAACTGTGACCTCCTGGTTCATAGGTCAACGCTCAACCACTGAGCCACACCGGCTGGGCTGTTTAGCTTTATTTTTTAAATACTATTTTTCCATCACCGTTTCTCCCCTCTATGCCCTCTTTCACCTACCCCCACCCCCGCCCCCCTGGTTAGCTGTTTGCTTTTATCGCTGGTTGATATTGTAACAGCCCTATAGCCATGTACCTCTCTGAAAATTAGTTAATGCACCTGACTCATCGTTTCTGAAAATGGTGCCAATGTTCACCTCAAGGGGTTGTTATAGAGCTTGGTCATAACGCACGTAGCATATCATCTGTTTTTGTTGTTCCATAAGCTGTAATGGTGGAGACATAAAGCTTGCTGATTTCCTGGAAACGGGGACCTCCCACCAGGTAACCGGCTGCAGTAACCGGCTCCCTTCGGCCTCGTTGCCCGGCGCACGTGGTTCGCATCTGAGCTGCTTCACCCTCCGCTAACACTGCACAGGGCAACGCGTGTTCCCACCTCAGGTCCCACTCGGTTATCATTTTGTTCTGTTTCAAAAAGAAGTCGTGCCCCAGCTGCTTTGGCTCAGTGGCTCGAGCGTCAGCCTGCAGACTGAAGGGTCCCGGGTTCGATTCCGGTCAAGGGCACATGCCCGGGGTTGCGGACTCGATCCCCAGTAGGGGGTGTGCAGGAGGCAGCCGATCAATGATTCTCTCTCATAATCTATCTCTCTCTCCCTCTCCCTTCCTCTCTGAAATCAATAAAAATATATTTTTACAAAAAAGAATTCTTAATTCAGGTGATGCGTTTCATAATGGCCTTTATTTGGGGGAGCAGTTTTAGATTCACAACAACATTGAGCCGAGTTCTCACGGACTCCCTGACCCCACACGTAAGCACACCTTCCCCAGGATCAACACTCCCCCCCCACCCCACCCCCACCCCCAGGCTGGGGCATGTGTGACCTCCCATGACCTTCACACCTCACTATCACCCCCAGTCCATGCACTAGGCCTCATGGGACACAGTTAGCAGGGAAAAGCTCTGAGGTTAGGATACAGGTCTCCATACAAAAGCCCACCACCAGAATCAAAACCCCATGTTCCTCACAGCCCGGATCCCCTTCAAATCTCATCTCAGGCAGCGTCCTACCTCCCCTCCCTTCCCCAGAAAACACTGTAGGTTCGCTCCCCTGAGGTTCCGGGCGCCCCTTCAGGGTTGAGGCAAGTACATGTCATCGCAATACCTCCAGACCTTCTCTATGTTGAAATTCTGGGTCAGTGAGCACCATCTTTTCCCAAATGCTTCCGAGTCGTCGGTACATCCCCAGTAGATGGTGCGTCTGAACCAGAAGGGAAACACGCATTTTGCGAAGTCTGCAGAGAAGAAAGAAGCCATGGGAATGAGAAACCTTCCTATCCAGTGCCTCCTCTTCATCCTAACACACACGCACACCCGCGCATGCGCGCACGCGCACGAGAGCATGCCCACTTTTCCACTCTGGCTCTATTCCACCCAACGCACACGGCAGCAGCATTGGTGGCGGGCGGGGTCCTGCAGCAGACAGATGTATCTGCATGCGCTTGAAGCACTCGTCTGTCTTTGGCGCCCTGTGGTTCTCATACCATCAGAGACCTGCACACAACTTATTTTCACCATGTAATGGCCTGTGCATTCCATTTGTTTTATTTTGTTTTGTTAATCCTCACCCAAGGATATTTTCCCAATGGTTTTTAGGAAAAGTGGAAGGGAAGGGGAAAGGAGAGAGAGAGAGAGAGAGAGAGAGAGAGAGAGAGAGAAACATCGATGTGAGAGCAACACATCAGTTGGTTGCCTTCCGCAGGTGTCCCCAATCAGGGCTGGGCATCGAACCTACAACCCAAGTACATGCCCTTCACTAGAGTCGAACCCGCAACCCTTCAGTCCACAGGTCAGCGCTCCCACCACTGAGCCAAGTGGCTACTAGGACTGTGCGTCCCATGTGTAGAACCGTATGAGGATCTCAGAGAAGCTCAGCGCTGGGCCCAAGATGCCCCCTGAGGTCCTCAGAGGCACTCACCTTTCTCGGAGCAGTACTTCCAGTAGCCTTCAAAGTTCTCCGTCAAGGAGCACCACTTGTGCTTGGCCTTGAACTTGACACAGTCGTAGAACAGGCTGTCCTTATAGCGGAACGGAAAGAAACACTTGCCATCTAGAGAAAACGAACACACTGCCTCCATCTCTGGGCGGCGGGTTGAGGTGCTGCCACTCCCCTCTCCTCCGAAGGGTGGTTCCGCCCGGCCCGGAGCCCTGCCTCGGTTCTGCTGGAGCTTATCCACCCCCAGAAGCGGGGCTGCCGGGCCTCTCTCCCCACGAAGGGTTAGCTTTAGACACGCACCCCTGTCCCACTATTCCCATCGCATGAACGGCCTTGACATTTGGCTTAGCATCCGGCCCCAGTTCCAGAAACCGACCCTAAGCTTAGAAACATACGTGTGGCCATTTATCTATTAAACGATTTCCCTTCTGCTTCTTTTCTTCACCCTCTTCCGTCTTCACACACACCCGTGTGCACACACACGTGCACAAGGACACACGCACATGCGCACAGACACACAGAATGTAGATAGGCTGGCTTGTATCTTTCCACACTTTTTCCATGCCCATACGGATGCCTGAATCTACCCATCTCTCTCTGTATATATAAAAGTCTAAGCAACCGTTATGACCAAATGACCAGAATGACCAGAACGACCGGTCGGCCAGTCGCTATGACTTGCACTGACCACCAGGCGACAGATGCTCAACGCAGGAGCTGCCCCCTGGTGGTCATGGATGTATGAATCTACCCATCTCTCTGTATATATAAAAGCCTAAGCAACCGTTACGACCAAACGACCAGAATGACCAGAACGACCGGTCGGCCAGTCGCGATGACTTGCACTGACCACCAGGGGAACGGACGCTCAACGCAGGAGCTGCCCCCTGGTGGTCAGTGTGCTCCCACAGGGGGAGCACCTCTCAGCCAGAAGCTGGGCTCACAGCTGGTGAGCACAGCTCCGAAACAGGAGCCTCTCACAACTCCATGGCAGTGCCACCAATCGGCAGCGGCAAGCACAGCCGGCCGGGGTGAGCACTATGTTTATGGCTCATTTAAATATCTGATAACACAGGTGCTTCTCCACCAGCACTACTTTTGTTCATGATTTTTAAATCTGTTTACAGGTACTTATATCACATTTTATGAAAGGAGAAAAAGGAATTTGTTGTTGTTAATCCTCACCTGAGGATATTTTTTTATTTTATATATATAGATATAGATATAGATATAGATATAGATATAGATAGATATTTAGAGAGAGTTAAAAGGGGGGAGAGAAGGGGAGAAACAGAGAAACATCTGGAACCAGCGACCCTTCAGTGGGCAGGCCAGCGCTCTAACCACTGACCCACACCAGCCAGGGCCATAGTAAACGTTTTATGGTCAACTTACCTTTTATTTCTGGAAAGTAAGGCATCGTTTCTGAAAAATAAAATTTGAAGCTGATGTTTACTTCGCTGTTATGTCTTCCAACCAAGAACATGGCGTGAGAGTCTGTGTTTTAGAATCGCTTTCTGTTCTTCAGGATGATGTTATCATTGACTTCCCCTAAGTCCTGCACGTTGCTTGCCGATTTCACTCCATGGCGGTTTTCACCATGGATGTAAAGTAGAGTGCTTCCTTTTTCATCAAAGTGTAGTAAGTTCTTACCAGCAAGGAGAAAAAACGATTGACTGTGTATGTTTGTCTTATATCCAGCCACATAGCCAGATTCTTCTGTTGAAACTCGTCATCTTTCCCAGTGTTCCTAGGGACTTTTAAGTTTACAATCATAAAATAATGCTGCTCATAATTTTCTGTAGGCTTACAGGCTATTTCCTTTTTGCAATATCACCTATGTTAGAACACCCCCTTCCCCGATAATGTTAATGAGCACTGGTCAAAGTAGACACCCCTGACCTCTGTACTTCCCTGGTTTTGGTTGGAATGACATTCAGGTTAAGAATGTTCATTTTAGCATGGCTAATAATAGCACAAAAAATAGAAATCAATCCAAAAATGTTCATCACTACGGGAATTTTAAAGTAAAATATGGCTTTATAACGTCGTACTGGCAAAGAGGAGATAGAACATAGGCATGGAAAATTTTGGACTTCATCTGTAGGTGACAAAAGGCATCTCCTATTTCGTTATGTTCTATAAGACTAGTTCTGCAAAATGAAAGTCACATTATAAGGTTGTATATAATGAAATATTTGATCGCGTGAAAATATTAACAGTAAAATTGATTGCTCTCTTTCTTTTCCTTAATGATTTTTAACATAGAATGTACTTTTTTATGTTCAAGGACATAAAGTAGCAGTTTTGCATGAAAAATATTATTTCTGACAGGAAAAAAATATATAATGTTCAACAACTTCACGTTTTATTGGGAAATATAAAAAGAAACTGTAGGTCGAGAAACCAAGATGGCGGCATAGGTAAACACCTGAAATTGCTGCCTCACACAACCACTTCAAAAATACAACTAAAAGACAAAACAGACATCATCCAGAACCACAGGAAGGCTGGCTGAGTGGAAATTCTACAACTAGAAG
>NW_005370276.1:152283-153962 GCF_000412655.1 Myotis brandtii
GAAAATATTAACAGTAAAATTGATTGCTCTCTTCCCTTTCCTTGATGATTTTTAACATAGAATGTACTTTTTTCATGTTCAAGGACATAAAGTAGCAGTTTTTCATGAAAAATATGATTTCTTACAGGAAAAAATATATAATGTTCAACAACTTCACATTTGATTGCAAAATATAAAAAGAAACTGTAATAAAAGAGTTTTGAGCCACTCACCTGCAGTTGGCACATCATAATCTGAAAGACACAATTTCAAACAAATATTTATTTCACTAGATTTAGCCTTGGAAATAAAATAAATTTTACCAAATTATATCCTAGTAATCATAATATTTTAAAGGTGATGCATCCAAATTTCAATAGTGCTCATTTTTAATAGCGTGATTAGAAATAAGATTTCTAATTTTCCCCTTTGCCTTAACTATAGTTTCCAAATATTGTTATCGAACAGGACAAATTGAAATTATTTTTAAAACAAAAAATTCAGCAGGCGACAGCAATTAACTTTTTCCACACTTTCCTGCAAAATAAACCGCATCATAGTAGGAAAAATGTGTTCTATCATTTCACCCTTCTTTTCTGTTCTTATTTCTTATTGGTCCTCTCTGAAAGGTACAAGTTGAAGAACATTTTATGGAAGTATCCTTGGCTTTTACAATGAGATCAAATTAGTTTTGGCATCTGTTAAAAAAGAACCTTTGCATTCAACTCAATGGGTTCGGTGTGAGGATGAGATGAACACATATTTGCCTCAGTTGATTGGGCATCGTCCTGTGCACCCAAAGGCCACCCGTTCGATTCCCGATCAGGGCACATGCCCAGGTTGTGGACTCAATCCCCAACAGGGGACCAGCAGGAGGCAGCTGATCTATGTTTCTCTCTCACATCCCTGTTTCTCTCTCTCCCTCTCCCTTCCTCTCTCAAAAAAATTAAATATCCGAAACCGGTTTGGCTCAGTGGATAGAGCGTCGGCCTGCGGACTGAAAGGTCCCAGGTTTGATTCCGGTCAAGGGCATGTACCTGGGTTACGGGCACATCCCCGGTAGGAGATGTGCAGGAGGCAGCTGATCGATGTTTCTCTCTCATCGATGTTTCTAACTCTCTATCTCTCTCCCTTCCTCTCTGTAAAAAATCAATAAAATATATTTTTAAAAAATTAAATTAAATAAATTTTAAATACTGTGAATGAACATGTACCTCAGGGCTCTGCAGCACACACGGAGCATAGAAAGCACTTAGCAGATGGTGACAATTTTGTTGCAAGGATAAGGAGTTCTCTTCTTACAGAAATCGTTATTATTTCCTCCCCTATCCGATGACTCGCTCAGGTTGGCAATACATTTTCACAAACCATAGAGCACTTATATCCACTAAAAATTGCTCCAGAATTCAAGTTTAGGGGCCTTTAGTATCTGGCAAATATTGAAGTTACAGGAAATCTCAAAGAAAGTAATAAGGCATTGGCCATTGTTCGCAGATCTTTCAACTGCTTCTCTAAGACCAGGACGCAGGCTGCATCTCGATGCCTGTAGGTTCTAAACAGGCAACCTGTACAAAAGATGAAACTTCTTTCTCTAGGAGCAGGAAATGCAGCAGCAAGAGGGAGAGAGTCCCTTACAAGTGAAAGATGCCAGTAGGAGGACACAAATATGCATGGACAGTGCGGAGATGTGGCTAAAGAAG
>NW_005370276.1:154308-166901 GCF_000412655.1 Myotis brandtii
AGAAAGAAAAAAAGAAAGAAAGAAAGAAAGAAAGAAAGAAAGAAAGAAAGAAAGAAAGAAAGAAAGAAAGAAAGAAAGAAAGAAAGAAAGATGCTCTCTGACCAGCTGGCGTGGCTCAGTGGTTGAGCATCGACCTATGTACCAGGAGGTCATGGTTTGACTCCAGGTCAGGGCACATGCCCAAGTTGTGGGTTCCATCCCCCGGCGGGGCACATATGGGAGGTAACCAACTGATGTTTTTCTCTCTCTCTCTCTCCCTTTTTCTCTCTTTAAAATCAATGAAAACATATCCTCAGGTGAGGATTAGAAAAAGAAAGGAAAAGACAGGAAATAGGCTATCTCAGAATCTTTAGCGCAAATCCCAGTTGTCACTCGCTAGCTGAGTGGCTTTAGGAATATGACTCAGCCCCTCTGTGCCTCGGATTCTCTGCCACAAAACAAGGGCCATGATGTCACCTGCCTGGTGGGTTATTATGAGGAACGGATATCTTATGCATATAAACTCGTTAGAATAGCGTCCGGAACAAAGACAGCACTTAACTGAGAGCTGCTATTGCTACCAACAATGTCATAACCATTGAACTGTCAGCAGCAGCATCACCATCTTCATCACCATCCCCTTTACTTCATCACCACTGTCTGTCATTAGTAAGATTCAGGCTAGACTTCGGGGAGGGCTTGGTGGTGTTTCTGATATGAAACACGTTATGTTTTATCATGTTTGTCACCCTTCTCACTCGCTCCTGAATTCTACTCTCAGGGATTCATGCCTTTGGAGCTGTCGCTGCCTAAATGGAAATCCCTTCCTCAAGGAAAGAGAAATGAAGACGAGACCACTGGGGTACGGAGGGGGAGGCCAACGCACTGAGCATCTTCCATGTCCCGGGCGCTACGCCGAACGCACCAGAACGTCGGGAGACAAGCATTCTTTCCACCGTCGCACAGACCAGAGAACTAACACCCCGAAGAGGCAACTGAGCTCCGTAATGTTACTGAGTGGGTCTGGCTGTCGTATCACATGATCTCACTCCTCTGTGGAATCTAATGGACAGAATAAACTGACGAACAAAACAGATCCAGAGACATAAAAGCAGAGAAGAGAATTCAGAATCTCAGAGGGAAGGCAGGGGTGGGTGGGAAGAGCTAAACCAAAGAACTCATATGCGTGTCTGCATAACCCATGGACACAGGCAATAGTGTGGTGAAGGCCTGTGAGGGGAGGGCGGGGTGGTGGGGAGGGAGTCAATGAGGGAAAAGGGAACATCGTAATACTTTCAACAATAAAGATAAATTGAGAGAGAGAGAGAGAGAGAGAGAGAGAGAGACCAGTTGCCTCCCGTATACACAGAATCCTAGGTATGTGCCCTGACCCGGAATGGAACCTGCAGCCTTTGGGTGGGTGGGACGGTGCTTCCTGCAGCTGAGCCGCCGGCCAGGGCTCTGAGACTCCTCACGCGGGGATAATATGCGGGAAAACATGACGTGATGTTTCAGGAGGCCAGACCCTCACATGGAAGAGGTTTAGGGCCATCTTCACCAGGTCTTTCCCTTCTATGGGTTTTTTAAATGCACACACAGAAGTGATATCCCATAAAGAGATGTTTGTCTAGGTCAAAAACTGCTCTTTGTCAATCAGCAGGAAATAAAACATCCAACTGATAAGCAAGCAGTGATCACAGCTCACTGAAGAACATCTTTTCTTTTTCTCCGGTTGTTTTGGGGTTTTTTTAGACCTTTATCAACCCCGTGTTTGATTTCTTTTTCTACAAAGATGGCCTGGAAATATTTACAGTCCTGCATGCGCCCTAGCCGGTTTGGCTCAGTGGGTAGAGCGTCGGACTGCGGACTAAAGGGTCCCAGGTTCCATTCCAATCAAGGGCACATGCCCTGGTTTCGGGCTCGAGCCCCAGTAGGGGGCGTGCAGGAGGCAGCCGATCAGTGATTCTCTCTCATCATTGATGTTTCTCTCTCTCTCCCTGTCCCTTCCTCTCTGAAATCAATAAACATATATTTAAAAAAATAATAAAGTCGTGCATGCAAGATCCTGATCCCTGGCCATCCCATAAAACAATGGCTTTGGCAGCTCTGGGTAACCCTTGCCACAATCCTGGGAAATGCATCCGCCACGAAATCTCTTCCTCTGTCATCAAATTATCGTTGTTGAAGGTGACATGTTTGGTAAAGAATGAGACAGGCGTCCCAAACTTTCGTTTCCTTGCAAAGCCCTACAGGAGGCATTTAACACAGACTGGGATGGAGGGAGGCACCGCTTCTGTCAGTAGAACTTTCCAGCTGACATTCCCGGTCTTTCATGTGTATCACTGGAGGCCCTGTCTATGTTTTCTTTTGTTTTGTTTGAAAGCCCAGCAGTGGACCATGTGTGTGAACTGGACGATGTAGAGAGCGTCTTTCTCCTTCTCGGAGCCCAAGACATAAGGGTGAGCCTCGCCCTCCCGGGGCCCGGCCTCCGTGGCCCAGGCAGGTGTGCCCGGCCCCACACACCGTCCCAAACTCCTCACCTTCGGCGCTGACGGCGCTGAGGAGCCCGCAGGCCCACGCCAGCAGGAGCCCCGCTCGCCGTCCTCCCATGCTCCTCCTCCGGCCGGGACTGGGGCGCCCAGTTCACCCTCACGGTTTATAACCACAGCCAGGCCTCCTCCTACTCCCTCCTCCCTCCTCCTTCCATCCCCCCTTCCTCCTCCTCCTCCTCCTCTCCCTGGCCCCACTGTCCCAGCTGCTCCTTCTCCCCTCCCCTTCCTACTTCTCATCTCCTTCCTTCTCCTCCTCCCCCTCCTCCTCCTCCTCCTCCTGCTCCTCCTCCATCTTCATCTCCTCCTCCTCCTCCTCTCTCTGTATCCTGCCCTTCTGTCTCTGCTCTCTCCCCTTCCCCTCTCCTCCTCCATCTTCATCTCCTCCTCCTCCTCTCTCTCTCTCCTGCCCTCTGTCTGTCTCTGCTCTCTCCCCTTCTCCCTCCCCTCCTCCATCTCTTCTCCCTGCCCCTCCTTCCTCCTTCTTCCTCCTCTTTCTTCTCCTTTTTCACCTTTTCTCTCTCCCTCTCTCTGCTCCAAAGCCAGATACCTACTCTGCATAGGAGGAAATACAGAAGAAAAAAAAATACTTAATTGGCACTAAATATAGACAAGAGTGTCACCGCAATACATCCAATAAAAAGAAAATAAATGAATATAGACGAGGATTTGAAATTCCTGATGAAGAATTTCAGGTTGTTGCCAAGACAACGGTCTTCAAGAATCACAGCAGCCACAGGCATATCTGTGCCCTAGACCCTATCGGTGTCTGCAAGCCGGGTGTCTGCAAGCCTGGTGTCTGCAAGCCTGGTGTCTGCGAGCCTGGGCGGAAGTCCCTGGCGAGGCTCAGGGAGGCTCCGGGAGGCTCGGGGCGGCTGCAGGAGCAGCGGGTTTGCTTCTTCTTCGTGTTTGTCCCACGGAGCCTCCGTGCAAGAACCCTGTGCCCCGGCCACGCTTGGCGATTCGCCTAAAGGGCCGCGGGGCCTTGCAGTTCTCAGGAGTAAGTAACGCAAGATGTACAGTCACCGACGTTTCCCAACTCTGGAACGTGAGACTAATAGCAAATTCTGAAACACACTGCCTTGCATTCTTTTTTAAAAAAAAAAAAATATGCTTTTATTGATTTTAGAGAGAGAGGAAGAGAGGGAGAAGGAGAATGAAACATCGATTGGTTGCCTCCCATACGGAGCCCAACTGGGGATGGAACTCACATCTAGGGCCCATGTCCCAACCGGGAGTCGAACTGGCGGCGGCGACCTTCTCATGGAAGGGATGATGCCCAACCCACTGAGCCACATTGGCCAAGGCTACTGACATCATTTCTACATCTAAAGTATATGAGATGCCCTCGCTGGTGGGTCTACAATGCAGACTCATATTTAAAGGTGAATATTGCCCTGGCTGGTTTGGCTCAGTGGATAGAGCATCGGCCTGCGAAGTGAAGGTTCGCGAGTTTGACTCCGGTCAAGGGCATATGCCTGGGTTGCAGGCTTGATCCCCATTGGGTGGTGTGCAGGAGGCAGCTGATCAATGATTCTCTCTCATCATTGATGTTTCTATCTCTCTCTCTCCCTCTCCCTTCCTCTCTGAAATCAATAAAAATATATTAAATATATATATATAAAATAAAGGTGAATGTTAACATAATGAAATGAATTTAAAACATGACTTGTTAGCACTGCTGAGGTTTTGCATATTAAAAATGAAAACAGCCTCGATGATCTCAAAGAATATTGGTCCAAGCACTTGGGGATTCCAGGACAGATACTGAGAGAGGCAATTGGACTGTCTGACCAAAAGTCCAGGTCACGGCTGGGGTGGCTCAGTGGTTGCGCATCAACCCATCAGCCAGGAGGTCATGGTCGGATTCCCGATCGGGCACATGCCCAGGTTTTGGACTTGATTCTCCAGTAGGGGGCGTGCAGGAGGCAGCGGATCAATGATCTTTCATCATTAATGCTTCTCTCTCTCTCTCTCTCTCTCTCTCCCTCTCCCTTCCTCTTTCTGAAATCGGGGAGTGGCGGAGGGCGGCAGGGTTAATCAGGGGGAAAAAGAGACATGTAAGAGAGACATTGCCCTGCCGGCGTGGCTCAGTGGTTGAGCTTTGACCTGTGAACCAGGAGGTCACAGCTCAATTCCCAGTCAGGGCACTTCCCTGGTATGGGGCGTGCAGGAGGCAGCCAGTCAATGATCCTCTCTCATCATTGATGTTTCTATCTGTCCCTCCCTCTCCCTTCCTCTCTAAAATCAATAAAAAATATATTTTAAAAAATAATAAATAAAAATAAAATAAAATGAGGCCCCCAACTACACTGTTTCAGCACCACCGTCCCCACCCATTGGCTGTATGGCTTTTGGCAAGTCCCTCAACACATCTGTGCCTCAGTTCCCCCATCTGCAAACCGAGGAGTCCTGCTTGGGACCCACGGTGCCCCTGGCTAAGGCTCTGCGCGCCCACCCTCTGATGCCAAGGGAGGGCCTGTGGGCGGTTAAGGAGCTTTCCGATGGTGGAACAGAATTCCAACACCAGACAAAAGCAGACGCCATGGGTCCGAGGGCGGGTCCTGGTTCCTGGGGCTCTTGTCTCTCATTCTTCGGCTGCTCCCCATTCTCTTCCTCGTGGCTGTCAAAGGAGGCGCCCTTTCCCCTCCGCTCATTACTATTCTTGCCCGAGGCTGCAGCCCCCAGAAAGCCCATTAATACACACATGATTGAACCTTATGGGCCTGATGAATATGGATGCACGCAGGTCAGGGCCTCGCTCACCACGGGGCCATTCCGTCCAGAAGGGCCCCCTTGTGACCAGTCACTCAAAACGTCCCCCGAGGCTATAGCTCATCCTACAGATAGGCCGGGGCGCGCGGGAGGGCCAGCCCCCAGACAGCCCAGAGACTGTGGGAGCAGGACCCAAACGCGGGCCAAGAAGGACGCTATCACAGGTACAACTCAACGAGAAACCTGGGGGTGGGTGAGAAGCCAGGCCTGCGCCCCCACAGCAAGGAGGGGGGGGGGTCTAGGGCAGCCTGTCCACTGGGCAAATGTCACGGGAGCCACCTGGGCCACTGGGCGGTTTCTAGGAGACACCTCCTTTTTTAGAAAGCCATCAGGAACAGGGGCCATTTATTTTTATTTTTGTAAACTAATGATACATTGCTATCTTTCTTTTTAAATATATTTTTATTGATTTCAGAGAGGAAGGGAGAGGGAGAGACAGATAGAAACATCTATGATGAGAGAGATTCACTGATGGGCTGCTTCCTGCACGCCTCCCACTGGGGATGGAGCCCGCAACCTGGGCATGTGCCCTTGACCGGGAATCGAACCAGCGACCCCTTGGTTCCTGAGTCGACGCTCAACCGCTGAGCCACACCCTGCTGGGCAGGTGGCATTTATTTCAATAACATGTGTTGGTGAATCATGGTATCCAACATCGGACCGTTTCAACATGCAATCGAGACAAAAAATGATGGAGATGTTTACCTTCTTTTTTCACACTCCATCTTCAGAACCCAATGCGTGTCTTACGCAAATGGCAGCTAGAGCTCAAGTTTTAGGGCAGCGGTTCTCAACCTGTGGGTCGCAACCCCTTTGACGGTCGAACGACCCTTTCACAGGGGTCGCCTAAGACCATCCTGCATATCAGATATTTACATGACGATTCATCACAGTAGCAACATGACAGTTATGAAGTAGCAACGAAAATAATTTTATGGTTGGGTCACAACATGAGGAACTGTATTTGAAGGGCCAGAAGGTTGAGAACTACTGTTTCAGGGCCCGGAGAGCCCCGAGGCTGGCGACCATCATGGGGGACACGGGCCTCCGGAGCTCTGGGAAGGAAGCGAGAAGGTGGGAAGGCGGCCTGGGGGCAGACTGGGTCCTTTCGCTACTAAGACACCTGAAGGAGCGGGAGTCTGCCTGCGTCCTAAGTTTGGGGAAAGAGATGGAAGAAAAGGGAACGAGGCTGGACACATTGCCTGTGAGCATCTTCGTGGTTCTGAGTCTTTGCACCCACCCTCTGAGGCAGCAGCCTTTCCTATCTCACGGCACAGAAACTTACTAAAATTCTGTGGCACACCAAAAAAAATATTATTATTTTTTTTGCCAACCTGACCAAATAAATAGGTATTCTGACTCATTTACACTGATCCGCTACTGTTGTGTTGGCTGTTGTCATTTTTAAAAAATATATTTTTAAATATATTTTATTGATTTTTTTACAGAGAGGAAGGGATAGAGAGTTAGAAACATTGATGAGAGAGAAACATCGATCAGCTGCCTCCTGCACACCCCCTACTGGGGATGTGCCCGCGGTCAAGGTACATGCCCTTGACCAGAATTGAACCTGGGACCCTTCAGTCCCCAGGCCGATGCTCTATCCACTGAGCCAAACCGGTTAGGGCTAAAATATATTTTTATTATTGATTTCAGAGAGGAAGGGGGAGGGAGAGAGAGATAGAAGCTTCAATGATGGGAGAGAATCATTGATGGGCTGCCTCCCGCAAGCCCCCTACTATGATCGAGCCTGCAACCCGGGCATGTGCCCTGACTGGGAATCGAACCATGACCTCCTGGTTCATAGGTCGACGCTCAACCCCTGAGCCACACCGGCCGGGCAGGACTCAGTATTTTGGAGACACACTCTCTCCAGTGACCTTACGCCCATGGGCGCCTGTGCCTCGCACAGTGGCTTCCATAGTTGGATTGTTATGTCCACGTAACAGATGAGGACATTGGAAACCGGAGGTCAGAGAGCTGAGGGGGCCTTCCCAGGGCCGCCCAGGGGCTGAGATTAATGAGCCCACTGAGGCGCAGCTCTGAAGTTGTGGCGAGGCAGGCGTGGAAGCATGAAACTAGGAGGCCAAGGGCGTGAGCAAGGGGCACATCGTGCCTCTCTCCTGTCCATCAGCAGCCCTGAGCATCCCCCTTGTACGCCCTCTGTCATCTGCAAAGGACTTTTCAGCATCGATTGCACTTAACAGGGGTCCTCAACCTGTGGGTCACGACCCCTTTGGGGGTCGACTGACCCTTTCACAGGGGTCGCCTAAGGCCATCGGAAAACACATATATAATTACATATTGTTTTTGTGATGAATCACTATGCTTTAATTATGTCCAATTTGTAACAATGAAATCGGGGGTCACCACAACATGAGGAACTGTATTAAAGGGTCGCAGCATTAGGAAGGTTGAGAACCACTGGCTTAGAATAAGGCCTTGAGGTGGGCTTTATGCTCCCACATTTGATGAGTGGGAGACGCCCCCTGGTCTGACTGTGGTTTGACTCCAGAGCCGCAGCACCCCTCCCTCTGAGCACCCGGCAACCGGTGGCCGGATGCCAACCCCGCCCCACGGCCTGGGACAGAGGGTCCTCCGAGCGTTTGAACATCCTCAGCCCTAAGGGGAATGTTCCAGACGTGGGTGTCTGGCTATTAAGGCTCCCTTTACGGTTCAGCCACTGTCTTGAACTGCCTGCAGAATATTTTCTATTAATATCCACATCGTGATCCAAGCAACTCATTACCGTCCCAGAACGTCAGTCCATATCAACTCCTCGCGTTTGCACAAAATCCTTTACAGCACAAAGAAGCGAGCCATGCAGATGGCACAGGTGGTCTGGGGGCGGGGAGGATGCATTGTAGGGCAGAGAGAAGCGCAGGTGCGAAGGCCCTGAGGCTCAGCCAGCTCAGCTGGTGCAGGAAACAGTGAAAAGGTTAGCGTAGCTGGGGCAGATCCAGGGAAGGGAACGTGAGGGCCATGGTGTGGACTGTGGATTCTGTTGTAAACCTGACGGGGAGATTTGAATGAATGATGCCACCTCCCCCCCACTGTATCCCTCCCGTGGTTTCCAGCTGCGTTGAGAATATAAAGAAGGCTCTGGGCAAAACCGGTTTGGCTCGGTGGGTAGAGCGTCGGCCTGCGGACTGAAGGGTCCCAGGTTCAATTCCAGTCAAGGGCATGTACCTTGGTTTCGGGCACATCCCCAGTAGGAGGTGTGCAGGAGGCAGCTGGTCGATGTTTCTAACTCTCTATCCCTCTCCCTTCCTCTCTGTAAAAAATCAATAAAATATTTTTTTTAAAAAATAATAAAACAAAAAGAAGGCTCTGCAGGTTCCGGCCCCACCCACCTCACCAGGCACCTCTCTAGCCTCTCTGCTCCCAGCCCCAACACAGCAGTTCGACTTGTTCCTTGAACACAACTAGCTCTTTCCCATGCCAATCTCTGCCCGGATGAGACCCCTGCCCCCATCACACACCCCAGCTGCCCCCATATCTACCTAGTATTTCTCTGCTTCCAGGTCTCCGTTTACACATCGTTTTCCTCGGCGTCCCGATCAAAAAGTAACTTTGCGCCGTTATTTCTTATCGCCTCCCGTGTTCTCAGTTTCATGGCAGGGATCACAGCTAGGAGTTATACATTTGTCTCTGGTTCATTCACTTCCTGTCCGTGTCCTTCGTAGACAACTCAGTGAAGGCAGGGACCACGCCCGGTTCACACGCTGCTCTACACTCACCCTCGAGCCCTGCACCCCACGCAGTGGAAACGCTCAATAAACACCTGTGTCTGATTGAGACCGTGAGGACACGCACCAAGAGAGAGACCCTACCAGCAGCGTGGAGGAGTGCACAGGGCAGAGACTGGAGCCAGGAAATCAGGCGGGGAATGTGACAACAGCTTAGGGAGAGATGGTAAAAGCCTGACGTTGGTCAGTAGCAGCAGAGGCAGGGAGGGAGGAATGGATGCCAGAGCTGTCCAGAAAGTAGAAGTGGCTGGATTTAGTGACTGATAGGGCACAGGGAGGGGACAAGGAGAGCAAAGCCTTACTTTTGGGGTGATAGCGTGAGAGATTAGGAAAAGCATTGTCTTGGCCTTTTCCAGCTGCTGTAGCAGAAATACGGTAGACCAGATGGCTTATAAACAACAGATATTTATTTCTCCCGGTTCTGAGGCTGGGAAGTCCAAGGTCATGGCCCCGAAGATTTGACATCTGGCGAGAAGTCACTGTCTCCTTATTGTCCTCACAAGTGACGAGGGAGCTCTCTGGGCTCTTTTCTAAGGGCACTAATCCCATGCAGGAGGGCCCCACCCTCGTAACCTAATCATCTCCCAAAGGCTCTACTTCCTACTACCATCATCTTGGGGGTTAGGATGTCAACATATGACTTTTCGGGAGACACAAACACTTAATAGCAAACATAGTGCAATGAAATTAAGTAAAGGGGGAGGGGTGCAGACTGGTGTGGCTCGGTGGTTGAGTTTTGACCTTTGAACCAGGAGGTCATGGTTTGATTCCCAGTCAGGGCACATGCCCGGGTTGCAGGCTCGATCCCCAGTGTGAGGCGTGCAGGAGGCAGCCGGTTAATGATTCTCTCTCATCATTAATGTTTCTCTCTCTCTCTCCCTCTCCCTTCCTCTCTGAAAGCAATAAAAATATATTTTTAAAAGATAAATGAAGTAAAGGGGGAGGATAAGATATTTGGAGCTATCCATCAAATGCCAGATGTTGGACTTTGAGGTGCTTGATCCAGAGGGACATGTCCAGGAGGCAGTTAAAAAGGCGATTCTGGCCCTCACTGGTTTGGCTCAGTGGATAGAGCGTCGGCCTGTGGACTGGGGGGTCCCGGGTTCTCGATGTTTCTGGCTCTCTATCCCTCTCTCTTCCTCTCTGTGAAAAATCAATAAAATATATATATATATATTTTAAAAGGCGATTCTGCCGCAGAATTTTAGTGATCAGTTTATGGCTGGACGTGTCTGTTCTGAACAACGATACCATTGGGCTGACATTCATAATGTGCTTAGGACACAGTAGGTCCCACGCCAAGCCTGGAGGCAGCATCAAACAGTGGCCAAGAGCCCAGTGTCCAGAGTTAGATTGTCAGGGTTCAGTTACCAGCCCCACCACTGACAACGTGCGTGGTCTTCAGCAAGGCTGCTTACGCTTTCTGTGCCTCGGTTTCCCCATCTATGCAATGGGGGTAATCATAGAATCCAGGGCCTTGGGCTATTATCAGGAGTTTAACGCATTTAGAGTCCTGTGTGTGGAGCTCAGTGAGTATTACCTGTTCTGTTCTAGGATCCCAGTGAGTCATCATGGTAGATGGGATGGCAGGCATGACATCAAACTTGGGTGTTGGTGGAAGAGGAAAGGGACCCACGGGTGCACAATTATTTTTTCTTCCCTCAATGCAGCAAGAAGAGGCTGGCCGAGATGAACCGATGGTCCACTTACCTGTTGGGATGGACGACCTTCCTCCTCTACTCGTACGAGACAAATGGAGGTGAGTGTCCTGGGACGTGACGGGGAGGATTTGGAAACTGGAAAGGATGAGCGGGCCGCAGTAACGACTCCTGAATCCAAGAAGGCTTGGTAGAAACCTCAGGCAGACCTGGGGCTTGGACCCGTCTGCGCTGTGTGACCTTGACCAAGCAAGGCAACCTCTCTGAGGTCACTTCTCAACTTGTTGAAGAGGAGCAGTGGCGTTTACTTCATGGGGCTATTTTGAAAACTAAATAGAAAGAAAGGAAAAGAAAACTAAATAGAATAGACAGGAGCATCTTTCAAGATGCTCAGTATTTGGTAGGGGGAATGCAATGGAATGCAAATACGATGTTCATTTAAAGGGGCGGGGGGGGGGGGGGCCTCAGGTGCATGCCTGTGTTGTGGGTTCGATCCCCAGTTGGGGTGTACAGTAGGTCCTCAGGTTACATCAGAGATCCGTTCCTACGGCACGATATAATTCGATTTTCGCCGTAAGTCGGAACCCACCTACATAAGCACCTATGTCACTCACATGGAGCACATACACAGCAGTAATGAAGTGAAACAGTAAAAATAATTTAAAAGAAAGATAAAAAACATAAAGCACACATGTACATACGTCGAAATGACGGAACTTTTTTTATATAAATAAATGGGAGATGGCGACCTAACCATGAAACGACGTACGTCGAGTCTGACATAACTCAAGGACTGTCTGTATAGGGAAAGGCAACCAATTGATGTATCTCTCTCACATAGATGCTTTCTCTCTCTCTCTCTCTCTCTCTCTCTCTCTCTCTCTCTCTCTCTCCCCCTCTCCCTCCCCTCCTCCCTCTCTAAAATAAGTTAAATTTTTTAGAAGGAGGGGGCTCTATATTTCAATTGATTTAACCCTCAGACTCCCTTTACATTATTTTTAACTTAATTACATACCTTAAACATTCCTTTTACACTGTTTTTTTAAATTGTAGTAAAATACACAGAACATAAAGCTTACCGTCTTAATCGCTTTGAAGTGCACAGCTGAGTAGTGTTGAGTACATTCATATTGCTGGGCAACCAGTATTCAGGACTCTTCTCATTTTGTCCTCATTAAACAACTTCTATTCCACGCCCCCACCCCCAGACTCTGACAACCACCATTGGACTCTCTGTCTCTATGAGTCCCTCACATAAAGGGACTCATGCAATATTCGTCCTTTTGTGACTGGCTTACCTCACTCAGCATAATGCCCTCCAGGCTCATCCATGTGTCAGCATTGGTTTTCCTTTCAAAGCTGAATAATATTCCACTGTCTGCATAGATACCACATTTGGTTTCTCCAGTCACCCATTGATGGACACTTGGGTGGCTTCCACCCTCTGGCTTTTGCAAGTAATACTGCCATGGACCTGGGTGAACAAACATCTCTTCATGGTCCTGCTGTCAATTTTTTGGGCGTGTGCCCAGAAGTGAAACTGCTGGGTCATATAATAATTATATTTTTTATTTTCTTTGAGAAACTGTCGTACTGTTTTCCACAGCAGCTGTACCATTTTACATTCTCACCAACAGTGCACTAGTGTTTTGATTTCTCCACATCCTTGCCAACACTTGTTATTCTCTGCCTTTTTTCCATAGTAGCCATTCTAGTATGTGGGGGGTTACGCTCTTTTTTTAATTGTCTAAAGTTTTACATATGTCTCCTTTTTCCCCAATTGACCCCCCCCACCAGCCATTCCCACCCTGGGCAAGCCCCCACTGCCCCAGTGTCTGTATCCATTGGTTATGCTAATATGCATGCATACAAGTCCTTTGGTT
>NW_005370276.1:166926-177773 GCF_000412655.1 Myotis brandtii
TGCCATTTGTCTCTGGATCTATTCTTGTTCATCAAATTATGTTGATCATTATATCCCACATATGAGTGAGATCATGTGATATTTATCTTTCTCCGACTGGCTTATTTCACTTAGTATAATGTTATTTCCTCACCTGAGGATATGCTTTTTATTGAGTTTAAAGAGAGAGGAAGGCAGAGAGAGAGAAACATTGATCGGTTGCCTCCTGTATGTGCCTGAACTGGGGACCAAACCTACAGCCTAGGTATGTGCCCTGGCTGGGAATCAAACCTACAACCTTTTGGTGCACGGATTAATATTCCAACCAACTGAGCAACCCAGCCAGGGCAGCTACACTCTTAACGTATCTAGGAATCTAAATTAGCCACCACCACCCCCAAAAAAAATTATTAATTAATTAATTAACCACCCAAAGATTGTAAGGTCAGCATAGTGAGACCTTGATTATCTATATAATCGTGAAAGTTATGGCGAAATATTCTCTACAGTTAGAATCCTTTTCTGCCTGGCACATCCTTGTCCCTTGGCTAAAACTCAAAAAACACTCATACTCATGCACTTTAATTCCATGAAGTCCTTTATCTTTTTTTAAAAAAAATGTATTTTTATTGATTTCAGAGACGAAGGGAGAGGGAGAGAGAGATAGAAACATCAATGATGAGAGAGAATCATTGACCGTCTGCCTCCTGCATGTCCCCTACTGGGGACTCAGCCGGCGTGGTGCCCTGACCAGGAATCAAACCATGACCTCCTAGTTCATAGCTCGAAGCTCAACCACTGAGCCACACCAGCCGGGTCCATGAAGTTCTTTTTCAATGATCACATTCTATATTCCAGAGATTCCTAACTGGGGCCACTAGGCAAGCACTCGTGTCCATGAGACCCTGGATTTGTATTTTAAAAGTGTGTATTTATCAGGGTAGTGAGAACAGCTATTGTAACAAACTCCAAAGCATCAGAAGCTTCACCCAAGAACATTTTATTTCTTGCTCCTATGAAATCCAATGAGGGTGCATCTAGTTGGCAGGGATCTAGCTTCTTTCATCTTGGGGTTCCACCATCCCCAAGGACTTCAGAATGCTCTGTGGATTCTTTGCTGACAGACAAAGACCAAGAGAGTCTGGAAGACTTTGGAGGAGAGCCTATGCTTGGCCAGGCCAGGAAGTAACATCCATCACTTCTTCCCATTTCCACCAGCCAGAACTCACATGATGCTTAGCTGCAAGGGAGTCTGGGCAGTGTCGTTCAGCAGTGCATTTGGGAGGAAAATGAAGCTGGTTTTGGTGGACACACTGCCGTCTCTACCAGAAGGGCATACGAAGCTTTTCCTAGAGAGAAGGTCTGGTTTCTTAAAACAACAGAGAAGTCCCCAAAAGGTTAAGAACCCAATTTATTCACACAGGGAACAATGTGCTTGATTAAATGTTAGCCTTTCCACTTATGGGTCTCATTCTGGTCAGCCATGCCTTCCTGAGCCCACACCCACATTCCAGTGCTGAAACTCGGTACCCCCAAATCCCCCTCCACATGTATTCATAAACTCATTTATTCCGCACATACTTGTTGAGTGATTTCTAAGTGCCAGTCACAATACTACGGGCCAGACACACAGCAATAAATAAAAGCCAGGCCTTGCCCTTGTCAGTTTGGCTCAATGGATAGAGCGTTGGCCTGTGGACTGAAGGGTTCCGGGTTTCAAGCTCGATCTCCAGTAGGAGGTGTGCAAGAGGCAGCCAGTCAATGATTCTCTGTCATCATTAATGTTTCTATCTCTCTCGTTTCAAGCTCAATCTCCAGTAGGAGGTGTGCAGGAGGCAGCCAATCAATGATTCTCTCTCATCATTGATGTTTCTATCTCTCTCTCCCTCTCCTTTCCTCTCTGAAATCAATAAAAACATATATATTTTTTAAAAGGCCAGGCCTTATATTCAGAGAGCTCACAGTGAATAGGAGTGATAAATACAAAAGCAAATCATTATATTCTTTTAAAAATTGGTGAGTACATTTTCAGAGATTGGCTCAGAGTACTATAAGAGTGAGGAAAGCCCTAGCCCATTTGGCTCACTGGATAGAGCGTCAGCCTGGGGACTGAAGGGTCCCAGGTTCGATTCCAGTCAAGGGCATGTACCTTGGTTGCGGGCACATCCCCAGTGGGGGGTGTGCAGGAAGCAGCTGATCGATGCTTCTCTCTCATCGATGTTTCTAACTCTCTGTCCCTCTCCCTTCCTCTCTGTGAAAAATCAAATATTGAGTGAGGAAGAGTATTAATCCAGACTGGACCAAGTCTTCATGGGGGAGGAACAGGGGGTAAAGCTAGGAAGAGAAGAAAGCCACTCAGGGCAGGATGGAGGCCATGAGCAAAGCCCCCAAAGGCAAGCAAGAGCGTGGAGTAAGGTCAAGGCAATGTTCATCAGGGCGAGAGAACAGAGAGGTCAACGGGGCCTGGATTATGGAGGATTTTAACCCAGTTAAGAAGATTAGACCATCTGCCGGACTACTTTGCAGATGGCTAATAGGGTCTGTTACGTGCTGATTCTTACTCACAGCTCCCAAGGATAGCCTTAATGCTGTGTACAGGGGGCACCTGCCTGCCTCCCCCTCACCACCAGCACCCCATTGACCCAGTGCTGCCCATCATTGAGGAAAGTCACTGATGACCATGACAATGACAGTGATGATGATGATAGCTGACATTTGTTGAGCAGCTGCCACGCTCCAGGCACCCTGCTAAGTACTTTCTAAATCTTAACTCATTAAAACTTGGCAAAAAAACAAGACCAAACAGTTCTGAGACCCAGAGGTAGGAAATGCAATATTGCTAAGGAACCTTAGTTGTACCCACCCATTGGGGAGGCTCAAAGATGGAGTTCTACATTTTCCGTTCTGTCCCAAAACATCCTTATCCCTGTCATGGTCATTGCCAGGTTCTCCAGGGTGAGGGTCTGATCCGGAGCAAGAGGGGGCTACTAGGTTGAAGATAGGGGCTTGTGTCTTGTCCGCCTGTATGAGTAACAGACCAACTGTTATAACAAACAACTCCCGAATGTCAGTGGCTGAACCAAGTAGGGGTTCAAGTCGAACTCATCTGATTCAGAGACACCGGGTCCTTCTGCTGTGTGGCCCCACCATCCTGTGGGGGGAGGGAGTCAGCATTCTCTACCAGCGCCTCTTTATCAAAGTTTCTCAGCCTTGGCCCTACTGACATTTGGGCGGATGACTCTTTGCTCTGGAGGGCTGTCCTGTGCCTGGCAAGATATTTAGCAACATCCCTGGTCTCTACCCAGTAGTTTCAGCAGCACCACTGCCAGTCCCCCCTTCCCAGTTGTAACCACCGAAAATGGCTACAAACATTATCTAACGTCCGCTGGGGAGGGTCATCATCGCCTTTCTTCTGTCAGCTGGCAGACAGAGGAAGATGGGAGCTTGAAGGCTTGCTTGAGATGTTATTTTTGTGGGGGGGGTTTTTTTGAGCCAGAAAATGAACACCATTTCGGCCCAGATTCTATGAGTCATCGTGTGTGAGTGTGTACAGTGTGTGTGAGTGTGTGTGTGTGTGTGTGTGTGTGTATGTGTGTGTTAATCCTCACCTAAGGATATTTTTTCCATTGCTTTCAGAGATAGTGGAAGGGAAGGAGAGAGGGAGATGAGAGGCACATATAGATTGACTGGTTGCCTCCCACATGCGCCCCACAAGGGGTGCAAGGAGTGAGCCAGCAACCCAGGTATATACCCTTGATCGGGAACTGAACTGTGATCTCCCAGTTCATAGGTCAACGCTCAACCACTGAGCCACGCCAGTCGGGCAATAAATATATATATATATATTTAAAAAGAACTAGTTGTTTACATGTGCATATGGTTTAACTTTTCCAAGAATCAAGACATCCCCTCCTGTTTTGTCTTCTGTTCTTCAGATAGCCAGGCTCCATGTGTCTTTCCCTTCATCTACAAGGGGTCTGTTTACTTCTCTTGCACCAAAAAAGGTAGCCTTTCACCTTGGTGTGCAACCAAAGCGGTATATGACAGACACTGGAAGCCATGCTTGGTGGAAGGTGAGTGGAGCCACACTGTCCCGTCAGCGGGTTTCTGTAAATCATGGGCTACAAAAAAGACAGTGTGCGCGTATGTATTTTTTTGCAGACAGGTTATAACAGACACGTGTGCATGGAAAATGCTCTGGGAAACTAAACATCATGTGAATGATGGGTAATAACGTTCACCAAATAGTGCTCTCTGAACGGAGGGACTGTAACCAGTCGACCATTGTATTCTTTGTCTCTTTCTTAATTTTCTAAATTAATAAGAAAAAAAAAAAAGAAAGATTCCGTTCATGTTCTTTTTGCTAAGCCTCACCCAAGGATATTTTTTTCTATTGGTTTCTAGAGTGTGGAGGGGAGGGATTGGGGCGGGGGCAGGGGGAGAGAGAGAAACATGGATGTGTCTTTCTCACATCGATCGGTTGCCTCCTGCGTGCTTCCCATACAGATTACCCACGATGCATCTTCCCCTTCATCTATCGGGGAAAGTCCTACAGCAACTGCATCACGGAAGGGAGCTTCTTCGGAAAGCTGTGGTGCTCAGTAACCTCCAATTATGATGAGATGAAGCAGTGGAAATACTGTGAAATCAATGGTGAGGCACTGGAGCCAGGATGGGGTGCGCGGTGGAGAGGAGAGTGGAAGTCAATGGCCCTCATGACGGGATGGTGGCAAGGTGGAGAGCTGAGCACTATTCTAGAAGCCAAGGGTCCTCTTTTTTTTAATATATATATGTTTTATTTATTTCAGAGAAGAAGGGAGATGGAGAGAAATAGAAGCATCAATGATGAGAGAGAATCATTGGTCGGCTGCCTCCTGCAGGCCCCACACTGGGGATCGAGCCCGCAACCCGGGCATGTGCCCTGAGCGGGCATCGAACCCTGACCTCCTGGTGCATAGGTCGACGCTCAACCACTGAGCCACGCTGGCCAGACACCAAGGGTCTTCTCAGAGAGTACACGGTGACAAGCACAAGGACTCGTCAGACAGGCGCTGGTGAGAAGGAAAGTGGCTTATTCAAGAGCCAGCAACCTGAGAAGATGGAGGACTCTCCTCCCAAGGACCATCCCAAACTCTCAGTGCAGAAAGAGGTTTTTACAAGGAGAGAGAGAGGGGAAACAGAACAAAGAGATCCAGGGGCGGGGTGGAGAGTTCTCTGTGGAGGGGACTAAGTTCTCACCAGCACAGTCTATCCTCGTTCGGTCCTTGAAACTGATCGAGTGAAGCCCTTCTGGGTTTTTGTCATCCTAGTTTTATGTCATCCTGGTTTTACAGTTGAAGGTCAACAAATTTCCCAGCACGGGGATGACAGAAGGTCAGAGTCTGTTATCTTTTAAAGTTAGGTCCTGGAATTCTTATACCGACTCGATGATTATCTACAACTACATATTAGTCAGAGCCAGCATTTACAGAACAATGTCAAAAGAATGGTGTGGTGGGTTACAAAGGTTAGAATTTGCTTAAATCACCAAACAGATGCCCGAGAATAGGTCCTGGAAGAAAAGGTACTCTTTAGCTCTGGCTTCCTCCGCTACATTGGGAAAGTTATCAAATCTCTTGGTCAGTTTGTTACCTGCAAAATGAGGACACTAAGGCTGACTTCAAGGTTTTTTTTAAAGATTAGAGTTCATTTTTATAAAGGATCTGTCACTGTGTTTTAAACATACCACATGCCTCAGAAATAGGAGTTTTCCACCTTGCCTATCATCTGAAAAATGGGCTTTGAAGTCAGACCTGAGTGAGACTCCTGCTGTTACCATTTACTAGCTGTGTGATCTTGGGCACATTAGATAATACAAATAATAATAATGGTCATAATATAGTAAACCTTTTAGCATTTGAAGGGCAATAGTAAGCATTTGCCGTGTGCCTGGCATTGTTCTAAGAACTTCACATGCAAGAACTCATTTTCCTGCTGTTACCACTTACCAGCTGTGTGATCTTGGACACATTAGATAATAAAAATAATAATGGTCACAATATAGTGAACTTTTAGTAAGCATTTGCCATGTGCTTGGCATTGTTCTAAGAACTTCACATGCAAGAACTCATTTATATGCCACAACAACCCCTATGAGTTTAAAAAATATATATATGACCAGTAGCCCCATTTTACAGATGGAGAAATTGAGGCTCAAAGATGTTCAGTTGTTAAATGGCAAAGCTGTGATTTGATCCCAGGAAGTCTAAGCTTCAAAAATTGTTCTCTTAATCACTTAATCCCTCTTCCTTTCCCTCTCCCTCTACATCTACCTCTCCTTCTCCTCCTCTCTCTTTCCCTCTGCCTCTAGTAGCCCCATTTTATAGATGGGGAAACTGAGGCTCAAAGATGTTCGGTCGTTAAATGGCAAAGCTGTGATTTGATCCCAGGAAGTCTAAGCTTCAAAAATTGTTCTCTTAATCACTTAATCCCTCTTCCTTTCCCTCTCCCTCTACATCTACCTCTCCTTCTCCTCCTCTCTCTTTCCCTCTGCCTCTAAACCCAGGCCAGGACTCTTGGTGTAATTCTGATTCCCCATAGAACCCACCAAAGCAGCCTTTTAATTAGGCGATGCTGAGTTTATTGCATAATGTAAGGAAGAACACCACCTTGACAGTGTCTTAATAGCATCTTGGAGGGAAGAGAGCAAAGTCGGGATGTTAGTTAGGTTTTGGGGGTCTCTCAATGTGGGGATGTGATGAGGATTGGGTGTGGGTAATAATATAGTTTAGAACGGGTGGTCACGACAAGGTGACGTTTCTGAGAAGGATTCAAAGTATCTTAAAGAGTAAATAATCTTTTAAACTTTTTAAAATTTATTTTTCAATTACAGTTGAAGGGTAAATAGTCTTTTTGACATAATTTATTTAAAAATTGAAAGGTCTGATGTTTATTTAAATGGTTTTTCAGGAAATTCTCGGAAGTTACAATATTTGCAACTTTGATCTTCCCGGGCAAGAATTTCTTAGAATAGTAGAGTCCTGTTGATGAAGCCCATGGAACAAGAAAGCCCAGTTAATGTAGAGAGTAAAATGTGTGGGTGTCAATGGTTTTGGGGTTCTCACTTATCTGTAAAGCGGAAATAATAGCATCACGAGAAGTTGCTTGGGAGTGTCCAATATTATATTACCTTTCATGAGACAAAGCAAGGCCCATCGTTGGTGTGTGATGAATGGAAGTCCTTTTCGTCTTCTTGACCCGTAACCTTTGTACGGTCATTTTCAGAGTTCGGGGGGAATTCCCTCAGCAAGTCCTGCATCTTCCCCTCCATCTACAGAAACACTGTGATCTCTGAATGCATTGAGAACGAAGACAACAAGCTCTGGTGTCCAACCACAGAGAACATGGACAAGGATGGACTGTGGAGTTTCTGTGCCGACATCAGTAATCTGGGGATGGGGATCGGGTGGGCATGGGACACCCCTTCATTTATTTACTCAGCAAATGCTACTCCAGCCCTACTGTGAGCCAGACACTGTACGGTGACCAATAAGGCAGAGTCCTGTTCTCATTGGTTTGATGAACAAGTAGCATAAATATGATTTTTAATTTTTTTTGTTTATTTGTCTTGTTTAGTTTTGTTAATCCTCACCCAAGGATATTTTTTCCATTGACTTTTTGTTTTAGAGTGAGTGGAAGGGAGGGAGAGTGGCGAGAGAGAGAGAAACATTGCTGTGAGAGACACATCAATAGGTTGCCTCCCACGTGTGCCCCAACCAGGGCCAAATATTGCACCTGCAACCCAGGTACGTGCCCTTTACCAGGAATTGAACCTGAGACCCTTCAGTGCATGGGGCAAAACTCTACTCATTGAGCAACACTGGCCACGGCAATATTTAAGGTATTTTTTTTAATCCTATATCAGTGATGGTGAACCTTTTGAGCTCGGTGTGTCAGCATTTTGAAAAACCCTAACTTAACTCTGGTGCCATGTCACATATAGAAATTTTTTGATATTTGCAACCATAGTAAAACAAAGATTTATATTTTTTGATATTTATTTTATATAAATGCCATTTAACAAAGAAAAATCAACCAAAAAAATGAGTTCGCGTGTCACCTCTGACACGTGTGTCATAGGTTCGCCATCACTGTCCTATATAATAAAACCTAATATGCTAAGTGCCCAGTCGACCGGTCGGCTGTTCAACCAATCAAAGTGTAATATGCTAATAATATGCTAAGGTCACTCAATTGCTCGCTATGACGTGCACTGATCACCAGGGGGAAGACGCTCTGACCTATAGGTTAGCTTGTTGCTGGGGTCCCTCTGATCGGGACTGAGTAAGACAAGCCGAACAGGCCCTGGAGCCCTCTCTCGGTCCCTCCCTGGCTGGCCAACCTCCTGCATTCATCCCCAGCCTCAATCATGCACCAGTGGGGTCCCTTGGCCTGGCCTGCACCCTCTCACAATCCAGGACCCCTCAGGGGATGTCAGAGAGCCAATTTCAGCCCGATCCCACAAGGCAGGCCGAGGGAACCCACTGGTGCACGAATTTGTGCACCGGGCACCTAGTCTATTAATAAGAAAACTAGAAGAATAAGAAAGCCAGTTCAAAGGACAGATTTCTTCACTGAAATAATATAATCAGTGAAGAAAAGAATGCTGAGCAGAAACAAGATTGCTAAATTAGATATAAAATCCATTCACATCTAAAGGGCTATCAAACCTTTGGGGTTATCCTATCTACCAGATAGAAACTATTGACATCTCTATTGAACAAAAATTATTTGCAGCACATCAATCTTCTACAAGTTATAGAGTCGGGGCCTCCAATCCATAGCAGATAGTAAGTCAAACAAAGTTATATTTCCCTAGAGCAGTCGTCTGCAAACTCCCACCTATGGGCCAAATCTGGACGAACTCTTCTTTCTTTCTTTTTTAAATTGATTTTTTTTTTGAGAGAGAGAGAGAGAGAGAGAGAGAGAGAGAAGGAGAGAGGGGAGGGGGAAGAGAGAGACACATCGATTTATTGTTTCACTTATTTATGCATTCATTGGTTGATTCTTGTGTGTGCCCTGACCCGGGATTGAACCTACAACCTTGGTGTATCAAGCGACGCTCTAACCACCTGAAAAGCTTGGCCAGGGCTGGACAAATGCTTCTTTTTCATACAGCCTCCAATCTAATGATAGTTTTTACATTTTTGTATATGGGTTTTTTTTAAAGAAAAAAAAAGGAAGAATCACATTTTGTGACAGGTGACAATGACATGAAATTCAAAATTCAGGGTCCACCTCAGTCATTAGAGTGTCAGCCCATGCACCAGGGGGTCAGGGAGAGAGAGAGAGAGAGAGAGAGAGAGAGGGAGAGAGAGAGAAGGAGAGAGGGGAGGGAGAAGAGAGAGAAACGTCGATTTATTGTTTCACTTATTTATGCATTCATTGGTTGATTGTGTGTGCCCTGACCCGGGATTGAACCCACAACCTTGGTGTATCAAGCGACGCTCTAACCAACTGACTAATTGGCCAGGGCTGGACAAATGCTTCTTTTCATACAGCCCCCAATCTAATGGTAGTTTTTACATTTTTGTATATATATGGTTTTTAAAAAGAAAAGAAGAATCACATTTTGTGACAGGTGACAATGACATGAAATTCAAAATTCAGGGTCCACCTCAGTTGTTAGAGTGTCAGCCCATGCACCAGGGGGTCAGGGGTTCAATTCCCAGCCAAGAGCACATACTGGGTTGCAAGTTCAATACACAATTCGGTTGGGATGCATGCAGGAGGCAAGCAAGTGATGTGTCTCACCTCTCTCTCTCTCTCGCTGAGGTAGAGAATCAGGTGACCCTTACGGGCTGACCTTGTCCACAGACACTAGTCTGGAGCGACAGGGAAAGGTCATGTGGCAATACGTTAGCCCTCTTTCAGGTTTTAGATCATTTTTGTTAATGGCCAATAACGGGTGCCCGGAAGGAGGCACATTTTCTCCAAGAGACACGTGGCAGCCGCCTTGAGCTTGGGGAAGGAGCCAGCACCCCAGCGCTATGCGCAGGGCCATTGAAAACGGCAACATCGCCAACCAGAAGCAGAGAAAGACAAAAGGGGAAGGACTGTGTGTGCCATGGGAGGGCCCTGTCTGCAGCAGGAGAGTGAGAGACGGCGGAGGGTGGCCTGTTGGGCTGGGGACGCGGGCCTGGGCGGCTCCTTTTTCACCGCTCGGTGTGTCCACCCAGGACTGCAGACCCACCGCCAGCATTGATCTAGGGGCCCCAAAGAAATGTCAGCGAGCAGGCGAGTTCTCCCATCGGGGGGTCTGTGAATAGAGAGGACCCACTGTCGCTTGTCCTCTGCGAGCCTCACTCCACTGCCTGGTTCTCCCAGTGACAAAACTCTGTCCCTCTCCCGCCACCTCTGACCCCCTCCCCCTGCTTTCCCCTTGCCCTCCCCCAGCTCCACCCCCACCTTCTCCAAGTCCTAAACTCATCTCGTTTCCCAAGAAAGAGAACTCCTCTGGCATTTAGGTTTAGGCCAGCGTTTCACCCCGCTCCCACGGGAGCCCGGGCCGCGCCCACACCGCGTGCCTAAGCCTCCGCGGGTGCGTAAAGGCGCGGGGATAACCATTCTCTGGTCTCCTTCTCCCAAGGGATCACCTCCCTGTTGCCCGGCTCCCCCTGCCACTTCCCCTTCATCTACAAAAACAAGAATTATTTCAACTGCACCCGGAAAGGGTCCAGGGAGAACCTCCTCTGGTGCGCAACCTCCTACGCCTACGACCAGGACCACACCTGGGTGTACTGCTGAGGCCCAGGTGAGATGGGCAGCGCGGCTGGGTGCCTCGCTCGGGCGAAGGCGGGCGCAGGGGCCCAACTGGGGGCGTGGCTGGT
>NW_005370276.1:177960-178538 GCF_000412655.1 Myotis brandtii
GGTAGGATGTGTTCCTCCCAGTGTGTGATTTGCCCAGGTTCCCAGCCAGGCGAGCGGCCTTTCCCGGGGATGAGATGGAGTGTGTGGGGGCGGAGTGGGGGAGACAAGGGGGCAACTTCCCAAATGGGAAGGCGGGGAGAAGTCGGGGTGCCCATGGCCAGCAGGAGAGCAGGGGGAGGAGGTGGGCGAAGCTTCGCAGACCCGGAATTCCGAGTGCGGGCCTGGGAGCTTTGAGTGCGAACGAGTAGGGCGGGAGAAATCGGGGTGCCCATGGCAAGCAGGGGAGCAGGGGGAGGAGGTGGGGGAAGCTTCGCAGACCCGGATTCCAAGTGCGGGCCTGGGAGCTTTGAGTGCGAACGAGTAGGGAGGAGGGACTTGGGATTTCTCTAACTGGACAGGAACAGACTACCTTCCGGTCCCCAGCAGCCCTGGCAGGGTGGTCGGTCCCCAGCAGCCCTGGCAGTGTGGTCGGTCCCCAGCAGCCCTGGCACAGGGTGGTCGGTCCGTTGCCCCATCACGAGGGGCGAACCAAGGAAAAGGCGGGCTTCACTTTTCTTCCCTGTCCTCCGGGCCCCTCC
>NW_005370276.1:178828-183302 GCF_000412655.1 Myotis brandtii
GTAGGATGTGTTCCTCCCAGTGTGTGATTTGCCCAGGTTCCCAGCCAGGCGAGCGGCCTTTCCCGGGGATGAGATGGAGTGTGTGGGGGCGGAGTGGGGGAGACAAGGGGGCAACTTCCCAAATGGGAAGGCCGGGAGAAATCGGGGTGCCCATGGCAAGCAGGGGAGCAGGGGGAGGAGGTGGGGGAAGCTTCGCAGACCCGGATTCCAAGTGCGGGCCTGGGAGCTTTGAGTGCGAACGAGTAGGGAGGAGGGACTTGAGATTTCTCCAACTGGACAGGAAGAGACTAACTTCCGGTCCCCAGCAGCCCGGGCACAGTGTGGTCGGTCCCCAGCAGCCCTGGCACAGGGTGGTCGGTCCGTTGCCCCATCACGAGGGGCGAACCAAGGAAAAGGCGGGCTTCACTTTTCTTCCCTGTCCTCCGGGCCCCTCCTCACCTCAGAGCTTAAGTCAACTCTCTCTGTGGGACCAACTCTATCCTTCCTTTTTTCTCGTGAGTTCCTTCTGGCTTCAGCCTTCTAAAGCCGGAGAAATTCTCTCCGGACCCCCTGCATGGATCCACCGGCCTAACCACTGACATGCTGGGACTTAAGGGTAAAGAGAAGCCCTTTCGTGAGCTGTGTGGACCAAACCCCACCGCCCCTTCCCTCCAGGATGGAAAACGCTGGCAAGATTTCTCCTTTTCTCCCCCATGCACGTGGCTTACGGGCAATGCCAACATCCGTGGCTTTTCCTCCCTGTGGCCTGGCAGTGAAAACTCTCTCCCCTGAATGGAGGAGCGGCAAGAATGGGTGTGGAGCTCTGGGTACCATCTGAACAGGGCGGCTGTTCAGAAACACCCACCGTGGTCCCCAGTCTGTGCCTAAGACTGAGAATACTTTTAAGGCCCGTCCTCCAAGTTCCACCCGTGAGAGCAGAATGAGCTTCTTTTATTTTTCTTTTTCTTTTTTAAATACCAAGTTTTTTTAAATATATTTTATTGATTTTTTACAGAGAGGAAGGGAGAGGGATAGAGAGTTAGAAACATCGATGAGAGAGAAACATCGATCAGTTGCCTCTTGCACACTCCCCACTGGGGATGTGCCCGCAACCCAGGCACATGCCCTTGACCGGAATCGAACCCGGGACCCTTCAGTCTGCAGGCCGACGCTCCATGCACTGAGCCAAACCGGTTAGGGCCAGAACTAGCTTCTTGCCGGCCCCTCTCCCACCACACCTCTGACGACAGAGCTGAGGCGCTCAGGGGTCTTTGACTGGCTGGCTCCCAGGAGCCAGGGGAGGGGCAGGGGTGTCCAAATGCTTGAAAATCAATGCCCTTTATATTGATCGCAGTGTGAGTCCACGCATACCACATACCTAAACGCTGGGTCTGGGTTTTCTTTTCAAGGGGGAGGAGAAACGTCTTCCGAGGAAGAGGAAGTGTGGGAGCAGCTTCGCCTTTTTCGTGTCATCTTTCAAGCTTCGTTGATCACCTTTAGAAATACCCTGCCCGCTATCTTGCTTCATCCCTCGGTCACTTGTGAAAAACAGAGGGGAAATGCGGCCTAAGCACCAATAAAGGAGCCCGAAAATGAACCCGGGCTGCCCTTCCTGCTTCCTAGAAGGAGAGATGTGGTGAGGGACGCGAGTGTGTGGTGGCTGCGTTGCTGAGACGCATGTGCGGTGGGGAGATGACATTGTCAGCCCGGGGGGCCTTGGCAGTGAGTACAGCCTCATGCTTCTTTCTGGGAAAATCACAGATTTGGGTGGAGCATGCGTAGGTACTTATAAAATCATTAATAAATAAACGAGTAAGTAAACGAGGGGTAGAAAATTCACTGCAAGACTGCCTCCGTGACTCCTTCCCATGACCGTGGCAGACATCAATAATCGATTACAGAATCTATTTCCCTGGGAGCCCAGATGCAACCTCTTGTTGTCCTTCCCCTCCCCTCTCCCCTCCTTCTTTTCGGCCTCTCTCTCTCCCTCTTTTTTTTTTTAAATATGTCTTTATTGATTTTCTTTTAGAGAGAGAGGGAGAGGGAGAGAGAGAGAAACATCCGTGTGAGAGAGAAATATCTATCAGTTGCCTCCCACAATCACCCTGGCTGGGGGAATCGAGACACTGGGCATGTGCCCTGACCTGACACAATGCACATGATGGCGCTCAACCAACTGAGCCGCACTGGCCAGGGCCCCCTTCCCTCTTCTTTTTCCTTCTCTCCCCTTCCCTCTCCTCCCCTTCCTCTCCCCCTCCTCCTTGTCTTCCTCCTCTTTCCCTCCCCTTCCCCTCTTCTTTTCCTCCTCTTCCTTCTCCCCCTCTTCCTCTCTCCATCCCTCTACCCTTTCTTCCCCTCCCCGTCCTCCCTCCTCCTTTACTCCAGCTGATTCAACCACCCTGCCTCCTCCCCCTATTCTCTTGCTATCTCACCACCCCACTTTATCTTCCTCAAAGCACCTTCCTGATCTGAACTTCTCTTAAGTAATTATTCTTTTCCTCTCCCCTCACCCTGGACTGTAAGCTCCAAGAAAGCAAAGGCCTTGCCACTGGGCTGTCTCCAGGACCTAGAATAACCCAGGTTTATAGCGGGGACATGCACTGGCCAACGCAGGAGCCACTAGCCACACGGGAGACACAGGTGGGGAGGTCAGATTCATAGGATTCACTGAACTCATTCATAAGTAAGATCAATAATTTATGAATGAAATGTTATTAACTTCATACAATAAAAAAAGTTTTAAATCCGTTTCTCCGCCTCACTCATCACGAGGCAGGATAAAATAAAATAAAATATAAGCTCCTGGAGGTCAAGTCCCTTATCACTGCTCTACTTCCCTCACCTGACAGTACCAGGCACACAGTAGGGACTCAGCAAATATGATACCGACTGGGTGAGGGAAGGAGTAGGTGGGTGGGTGGGTGAGTGGGTGGGTGTAGAGATGGAATGGGATGGAGCTGGGACAGGAGGCAGAAGTCAGCTTTGAAAGGCAGGTCTGGATCATGTCACTCCTCTGCTCTGAACCCTCCAAGATCCTTAAAATGGCCTCGAAGAACAGACTCGAGTGATGGAACCCCTGATCCACGCTGACCCCTTGCTGTTGGCAGGGGTGGGAATGGCACCCGGTGTTAGACTGGTGGGTAAGACTGGATTTTGGTTGAGCAACCTTAGAACTTGAGTTCTGGCTGAGAAAGAATTCAGAGCCAAGACTCAAACCATAAGAGAACATCCTATCTAATAAAAGAGCAATATGCAAATTAACCATCATTCCATGACAAATATGGCGAGGCCCATAGTGGCCGGGCGGGATGCTGGCGATGTTGCCTGGGCAATGCGAGCCCAGCATCCCCACCCTGGCTACATGGAGGGAGGAGAGGGGCTTCGGGCCAGAGGCCAGGGCGAGGGACGCTGGCCTTGTTACAGGCCGGGCTGAGGGAGCCCTCCCCCCCCCCACATGAATTTCGTGCACCAGGCTTCTAGTCTATATTATAAAAGGCCTGTAGCCGTAACACCATAATGCCGGAATAACCAATTGACCGGTCACCAGGAGGTGCATGGAGTACCTCTTGGTCCCTCCCTTGCAGCCCACAGGCTCCGATCACAGCAAGGCTGGCGGCCCCGTGGGCAGGCAGGGCAGCAAGGTGGGCATGGCAAGGCAGGCACGGTTGGGCGGGGCGCGTGATTTCTCCCGTTGGGCCCCTAGTTTATTTAGAAAATCACAGAGGTGGAAGAAATGAGTGGTGAAGCAATGGGCTCAGAAAACAAGTTACGGCGGCCAAAGAAGGGCCCTCAGAGCTGGGGAGTGAGGAAGGGAATGGGAACACACCTGGGGGAACCAGAGGGAGAAGGGAAGGATGTGGGTGTGCTCCTGGGAGGGAGAACACAGTGAGTGGGTCCTCCGTCCTAAGGGGTTAAGGGTGGAGATTTGGGGGGAGGTCCCAGGGGAAGATCTCAATAGATTATCCAGCTGCTTTCCAGGTGTGTCCTCTCAGGAGTGGAGCCCCCACTGTTTGGCCGGCACCAGGACAGGGGTCATTATTCAATGCAGCTGGTCCTGAGAGGAGCCGTGGCCCTGGCCTCCCTTTTCTGGTTTTGCTGCTTTTCTGGGCCTGGAGCTGAGATACACTGAGGCCTGGATGTTGTCTCCAGGGAGGAAAAGGTCAGGGGGTCCAAACCGCACGGCCAGCGATGTGCTAGGGGAGCACAGGTCACCCTAGGACAAGCCCCCCCCCCCGCCCTGCTACAGTTGTCTGTTGTTGGGCCCTTAGGGCTTTTCACCCTTGACCTTCTGTACCTGGCCTATCGTCCCTGCTCTGCTCATGTCTGTCTAGCTACCTCCCACACCACCGCCCACCCTCTCCATCCACCTGGCCTCCTGGCCATTCCTACAACACTCCAGGCACGTTCCTGCCTCGGGGCCTTTGCACGCACCCTGCACCGTGTCCCAGATGCTCACAGTCATGCCCCCGGGGCCCCTGTAGGATGAGGACTCCTC
>NW_005370276.1:183435-185353 GCF_000412655.1 Myotis brandtii
ACCTTCTAACGTCTCAATACATTTACATTTGCTCGTTTACTTTGCTCCGTGGCTGTCTCCTCCCGTTACAATGCAAGCTCCTGGGCCTGGGGTGTGGGCTTGGAGGCGAGCCTTGCACATGACAAGCATGTCATGCAACGCTGTTGAGCAAATGAAGGGTAGCAGGAGGGTAGAGGGAGGGGAAAGGGAGTGAAGGGTGGGAAGCAACGGTCTCAGGATGATGAAGAAGGACAAGGACAGGCCTCAGTAATTATTACTCAACCTGTGGGTCGCGACACCTTTGGCGGTCGAACGACCCTTTCACAGGGGTCGCCTAAGACCATCCTGCATATCAGATATTTACATGACGATTCATCACAGTAGCAACATGACAGTAGCAACATGACAGTGATGAAGCAGCAACGAAAATAATTTTATGGTTGGGTCACAACATGAGGACCTGTATTTAAAGGGCCAGAAGGTTGAGAACCACTGGGTTAGGAAATACATTATTCTGATTCCACTTAAAAAATAAAAAATAAAAACCCACAGACTTTTAGTGTGTGTTTTTAAAATGTGTTTATTGATTTCAGAGAGGAAGGGAGAGGGAGAGAGAGAGTGAGAAACATCAATGATGAGAGAGAACCATTGATCGGCTGCCTCCTGCACACCCCCCACTGGGGATCGAGCCTGAAACCTGGGCTGGTGCCCTTGACCAGGAATTAAACCGTGACCTCCTGGTCCATAGGTCGGCGCTCAATCGCTGAGCCACGTCGGCAGGGCTGATCCACTTTTTAAAATTTTTTAATTCTATGCAACAAGGCTATTGGACCGGGCTGGCGCGGCCGCGGGTTTGGAGGCTGCGGTGCCCTCTCTCTCTTTGCAGGATGACATCTCGCGGAGGATTAGTTCCCTGGGGATCGGCTTAGCCTAAACCTTGATAATCTGATCTGTGGTTTAATTCAGTGGCCTGAGTCTCTTACACCAGGACAAGGAAGCCGGAAGCCGGAGGGGAACGCAGACGGCGCCCCCCGAAATCAAGGACAGGATGGGGAGGGTACACTCACGTGGACGCACCTGGAACGAACCATCTCCCAGCCCAGTCTCACCGGGTGCCCCGCGTCTGGCCTGCGATGGGCAGCCCTCCTCTTGCCCCGGGAACGGAGCGGAGGGCTGGGAGGCAGAGGGAGGAGGAAGGGGAAGGTAGAACCATGTGCTGAACTTGGTGAAGAGAACAGACCACTCCACGCAGGAGGAGGCTGGGGGAGAGGTGGGAAGGTGGCCGGGATGTGGGATGATGTGGCCTCAAAAGATGGCGTTCGTCGCTGGAATTTTTGGAGCGGCAGCTGGACCCCAGTCCGTTCCCATTTCCATTCATAGATTCTTCCTCCTTAATCCAGTTCTAGAGATGTCACCCCCCCCACCACCACCACCAACCAGGGCAAGGCGCTCACTTTCCCACCAACCTCATTCCAGTCCCCCTCCCCTCCCCTCACCCCCCCAAGAGCATTCGGTCCTCATCCTCATGCTTGATCCCCGTCACCAGGTGGGGAGCGGCTGGCGTTCCCAGAACCTCCTCAGCGAGACATCATCTTCACAAACTCTGCGAACAAAAGTCCTGGTAAGAGCAGCAACATCACCTCTCTGAGCCCTTCCTACGTGTCAGAAACCACGTGGTCCTTGGGAAGTTTCTTGACCCCTCTAGGCCTTGATTTCTTCATCGACAAAAATGAGGCCCTCGCCTGTTTGGCTCAGTGGATAGAATGTAGGCCTGCAGACTGAAGAGTCTCGAGTTCAATTCCGGTCAAGGGCACATGCCTGGGTTGTGGGCTTGAGCCCTCATAGGGGGCATGCAGGAGGCAGCCGATCAGTGATTCTCTCTCATCATTGATGTTTCTGTCTCTCTCCCTCTCCCTTCCTCTCTGAAATCAATAAAGAT
>NW_005370276.1:186286-187987 GCF_000412655.1 Myotis brandtii
ACCCTGCCCACCCCAACCTGGAGCTGGGGGAGGAGCGGGAAGGAGCAGCCAACTTGGGGCATCACACAGGGTCAGGGACTGGCAGCGTCACCTTCAAAGTCCACCGTGCCATCTCCATTCACGTCCGCTTCCTGGACCACCTCGGCGAGCTCCCTCGGGCTGAGCTCCTCCCCCAGCAGCCTCTGCATGGCCTGCTGCGAGGAGGGGGGAGAGGCACTGAGGTCTTTGTCATTTATTTAATTTTTTAATCCTCACCCCAGGATATTTTTTCCACTGATTTCTTAGAGAGAGTGGAAGGAAGGGAGAAAGGAGAGAGAGAAACATCGATGTGAGAGAGACACATCAACTGGTTGCCTCCCATTCACGCCCTGACCAGGGTCAGGAATGGAAGCTGCAACCGAGGTATGTGCCCTTGACCAGGAGTCAAACCATCAAAACCGGGACCCCTCGGTGTGCAGGCCCATGCTCCAACCACTGAGCCAAACCAGCCGGGGCAATGCCAAGGTCTTTGAAATGACGTGGGCAGAAAGGGCTGCAGCAAAAACCCTCCCCAACCCTGCCCACCCCCAACCTGAAGCTGGGGGAGGAGCGGGAAGGAGCAGCCAACTTGGGGCATCACACAGGGTCGGGGGTTGGCAGCGTCACCTTCAAAGTCCACGGTGCCATCTCCATTCACGTCGGCTTCCTGGACCACCTCGGCGAGCTCGGGCGCGCTGAGCTCCTCCCCCAGCAGCCTCTGCATGGCCTGCTGCAGCTCCCCCAGGGTGATCGCCCCGTCGCCGTTGCTGTCAAACTGAAGAGGAGCAGGAGGGGCCGGTGCAGGTGACCCTTCGAATGACTGGGGGGCGAGGGCCGCCGACCCTCTGCCCAGTCAAAAGCCTGCCTGTGACTTTTGATTCCCCCCAATCCCAACAACGAATAGCCCCCTGCTGACCGCAAGCCTCACCGATACATAAACTTGTCCGTCAACACCTATGTTGTACGTTATGTGTGTTGTACACTGTATTCTTACAGCACAATAGGCTAGAGGAAGTGGCGTAATGAAAATCACCAGGCCCATCTGCAGGTTTCTTCAAATCATCACAAATCTCCAAAAAAATTGTCCACATCAGGACAACGCTCCAACCAACTGAGCTACCCAGCCAGAGCCTCATCTGTACTTAGACTTCCCAGAATGTCTACCTACAAGGAAGATTCGGCGTACCCGTGCTGTTCTAGACGAACGTTTTCCAGTACAGTGGGGCCTTGACTAACGAGTGTCCCAACTAAGGGGGTTGGCAGCGTCACCTTCAAAGTCCACGGTGCCATCTCCATTCACGTCGGCTTCCTGGACCACCTCGGCGAGCTCGGGCGCGCTGAGCTCCTCCCCCAGCAGCCTCTGCATGGCCTGCTGCAGCTCCCCCAGGGTGATCGCCCCGTCGCCGTTGCTGTCAAACTGAAAAGGAGCAGGAGGGGCCGGTGCAGGTGACCCTTCAAATGACTGGGGGGCTGGGCCAAGGGGCGCCGACCCCCTGCCCAGTCAAAAGTCTGCCTGTGACTTTTTTTTAAAATATATTTTATTGAATTTTTACAGAGAGAAAGGGAGAGGAATAGAGAGTTAGAAACATCGATGAGAGAGAAATATTGATCAGCTGCCTCCTGCACACCCCCCACTGGGGATGTGCCCTCAACCAAGGTACATGCCCTTGACCGGAATCGAAC
>NW_005370276.1:187998-204659 GCF_000412655.1 Myotis brandtii
CCCTTCAGTCCGCAGGCCAATGCTCTATCCACTGAGCCAAACCGGTTAGGGCCTGCCTGTGACTTTTGATTCCCCCCAAACTCAACGACTATAGCCCCCTGCTGACCGCAAGCTTCACCGATACATAAACCCGTCCGTCAACACCTATGTTATATGTGTTATACACTGTATTCTTACAGCACAATAGGCTAAAGAAAGTGGTATAAAAAAAATCACCCCCTGGTCGGTTTGGCTCAGTGGATAGAGCGTCGGCCTTCAAGCATTCTTTTTAAATCGAAACAAATTGACTTTATAGTCAACTGACTATACCTGAGAATTAAATAAATAACTTGTGTGGAATTAATCAACATGACATAAAATTAACAATCCAGTCCCTCGGTCACACTTGCCATCTTTCAAAGACTAGATGGCCACGCGGCCATTGGCTGCCGCCCCGGATGGAGCAGGTCCATGGCCACGGGAAGCTCTGCCGGACGCGGCAGCTCCGGGTCTTGCCATGAAGCGGGAGCCACAACCCCACCACGAGTAGGCAGGCCTCCCGGGGTTTCAGACCCACATTGGCCTGGCTCCATGGTCTTTCCTTCCAAACTCCATACTATTCTACGTTTTTGCCTCCTATGGCTGAAAGCTCTCTGAGTGAGGACAGCATTTAATTGGGGGTGGGCGTGAACTTCAGCCAGCCCCCCACGCTCCCTGGATCTCATTTTTTAAAAATATATTTTATTGATTTTTTACAGAGAGGAAGGGAGAGGGATAGACAGAAACATCGATGAGAGAGAAACATCAATCAGCTGTCTCCTGCACACCCCCTACTGGGGATGTGCCTGCAACCCAGGCACATGCCCTTGACCAGAATCGAACCTGGGACCCTTGAGTCCGCAGGCCGATGCTCTATCCGCTGAGCCAAACCGGCCAGGGCTGGACCTCATTTTTAAAGCATCTCTTTTCTGCATTAAACCACCTGATCTGTGCATCCCTCCTGGGATCTCACGTTTTTGGATTCCATCTTCTTATTACACGCGAGAAGATGAGGGGTCCGAATGTGTTTTGGAGATTGCAAGATCTTGGGTAAGATTTGTAATACCCATGAGCCTCCGTTTCCTCGTATTTATGAGTAAGATGACTACTGGCCCTGGCCAGGTAGCTCTGTTGGTTAGAGCATCGTCCTTAAAAAATCATAAGATTCATCTGCCAGTTGTTTTAAATCATCACAAATCTCCAAAAAAATTTCCAATATATGTATTGAAAAAAAGCCACAGACAGGGTGTCCCCCCAAAAATGTATACACACTTTAGCAGCTGACAGCTCAATTTAGAAATGAAATGTATTTTAATAACCACTGCCTTTATAATTATTCAAAGTGTGTGTATATATTGGGGGGGCACCCCATAAAAGTGGACCCGCGCAGTTTAAACCTCTGTTGTTCAAGGGTCAACCAAAGGACTTGCATGTATATTAGCATAACCAATGGACAGGGACACTGGGGCGGTAGGGGCTTGTCCTGGGGAGCGGGCGTGGCCGGTGGGGGTCAATAGGAAAAAAGGAGACATACATAATACTTTAAACAATAAATAAATAAATAAAGACTGGGTAATGGCCCTGCCTGGTGTTGCTCACTGGTTAGAGTGTCGGCCTGTTCACCCAGGGTCTCGGGTTTGATTCCCAGTCGAGGGCACGTACCTGGGTTGCAGGTTTGACCCCTGGCCCAGTAGGAACACATGCGGGAGGCAACTAATGATATGTCTGGAGGAGTCAATTGGGGAAAAGGAAGACATATGCAATACTTTAAACAATTAAAAAGAGAGAGAGAGAGAGAGATGAAATAAATGACTAACTCCTGCCCTGATCTGTGAGGGTTACATTAGATAAAATAGCTAGAGGACTTTGTCCAGGGCCAGGGCTTCGACTATGTTCTTTTCCTTCCCTATAAACCCACCACAGCTAGAGAAACAGTCGGTTTGGGTGGGCTCTGTCCATGGCTCATGACAAGTCATTGGCCCCTGGGTGTCCCTGAGCCACCCCCGCATGGTGAAACCTCAGCTCACTTCCTTGAAGGCATCTCTTAGCTCCTGGACGCCGATCATCCCCGCCGTCTCTGCCAGCAACTTGGGGGTCATCAGCTCCACAAAGTCGTCAAAGTCCACGCGGCCGCCCACTGGGGAAGGAGAGGCAGCCCGGTGAGGTCCGCACGCCCAGCCCCCCAATACCTTACCTCGCTTTGCCCTGCGGGTCTGTCCAAGACGTAGACCTTCTCCAGTCCCTCTGCCTTCGGACCTTTCTCTCTCGGCCAACTCAAGCCCTGGGGTCTCTCTGATCTGAACGGGGGTGGAGGGAGGTGGTGTGGGGGGAAGAACTAACTGTGTCCGTGTAGCCTGGAATAAGTCTCTTCACTGCTTCACATCTACGCTCCCTCATCTGTAGGATGTGTGTGAATCGAATGAGCAAAGTCTCTTCCAGATGAGAATACTTCCCTGTCCTTAGATTCAACCTCATTTACTCAGTAACATGCCCAGAGGCAAACCCAACATCCATGCCCAGATCTGCTTTAGTTGCTATCTGAAAATAAATAAATAAATAAACATCCTTTTCCTAACGCTATTCATCGGCACTAGCTCCAAGTCCAATTTCGTTTCCAGCATCAAAAGCAGTTCCAACCTTGCCTGACTCGGCGTGGCTCAATGGTTGAGCGTCGACCTATGAACCAGGAGGTCACGGTTCAATTCCCGGTCAGGGCACATGCCCAGGTTGCTGGCTCGATCCCCAGGGTGGGGTGTTTGGGAGGCGGCTGGTCAATGATTCTCTCTCATCATTGATGTTTCTATCTCTCTCTCCCTCACCCTTCCTCTCTGAAATCATATATATATATATACTAGAGGCCCGGTGCACAAAAATTTGTGCACTCAGGGGTTCCCTCAGCCTGGCCTGTGCCCTCTCAGGTCTGGGACCCCTCGGGGGATGTCCACCTGCTGGCTTAGGCCTGCTCTCCTGAGGGTTTGGGCCTAAGCTGGCAGTCAGACACACCTCTTGCAGCCCGGGAGCCCTCAGGGGATGTCCACTTGCCAGCGGAGAGCAGGCCTAAGCTTCAGTCGGACATCCTTAGCACTGCTGAGGAGGTGGGAGAGGCTCTGACCACCAGGGGGCAGCTCCTTCATTGAGCGTGTCATAGTGACCAGTCATTCCCAGTCTTTCTGCTGTTAGGGTCAATTTGCATATTACCCTTTTATTGTATAGGATCACTTGTGTTATGTACCATTGAGATCATATGTTAAACTTATGCTTTTTAAACTATAAATACGAGCACCGTGGCATGGCGCATTGTCTTGTTGGAAGAAGCCATCTCCATTGGGATACGCCATCAACATGATAGGATGAACTTGATCAGCAACAATACGTAGGTATGTTGTGCTATTCAGATATTTATAATGACCTGGCCCTCTAGCAACTTCAGCGCGAAATTTAGCTAATTTGCCTACAAACGTCAGGTGGTCATAATAATCTGGCCACTCATTGTGTGTGTGTGTGTGTGTGTGTGTGTGTGTGTGTGTGTGTGTGTGTATACAGTTCCAATCTTGTGCTCCACTGATGAATCTTAGTGGTGACAATAATAACTGAGATTTAATAAGCATTTACTGGAGGCTAAGCCTTTACCTGCGTTAGCATCTTTATCCCTTCCCACCCACAGTCTCATGAAGTAAGGAGTGATATAATCTTCCTTCGACAGATGGGGAAACTGAGACTTGAGAGTCCCAGGGCTTAACTCCACTTTTCAAAATGGCCACATTAGTAAATAAAAGACTTGGACTTGAACCCAAATCTATCCCTAAGAGTCACCATTTTAACCACTTCAATGCTGCCTCCCTAAGAACATTCCCTCTTACCCTCCTCCCTATCTCCAACTACTCTCGGCCTCTCTAACCTTACCAATTACACCCTCAGCGCTCCCCTCACCCCGTTCCCCAGCCTCACAGTTCATGCGGATTTGCTGGCCCAGTTCAGTCAATTCCATCTCCGTGGGCATGTAACCCATTGTCCTCATGAGATTTCCCAAGTCCTTACAAGAGATGAACCCATCTCGGTCCTTGTCGAACTCAAGAAATGCCTCCCGGAGCTCTGGAAGTTAAGAGGGAAGAACTTCGGAAAAACTCGAAACCGTCAATGGGGAAGAGTGGTGCCCCTTGAAACCATCAATGAGGCCCAGACTAGAGACTCCTCGAAGGAGAACATGTTTTCAAAAACCAACATTTCAAAAAGGAGCGATGTATGAAATGTGTTAGCAGGAGGCCGCCAAACGGTGGCACTGAAGTCCTGGGTGAAGTTATGGGAAAGTTCAAAACCATCAAAAGAACAACCAATAATTTTCTATTCATTCTAAAACTCAGGTGTCACCCCCGGGTCTCTGAGACACCCGGGGATGGGGATGCCTTCTACATACTTCGGGAGGTACCTACACTGCCGTGAGAAAGGGTTCCACAAAATCACCGCTGAGTGGAAAGAGAGAAATGTGAAATTTTCATGTGAGGGGACTTACACTGAACGGCACGAAGGGACAGCGAGCAGGCAAGAGGGTGGATGGTGATGAGGGGGCATTTGGGGGAGAGAGTCTTGTTACCTTCGATCTCATCTTGTCCGAGTGGTCTTTCCTGGAGATGGAATTTGGAGAGAGGGTCAGGGATCCTACATTCAATTCTCCAAACATGTGCCCACGGCCTCCCAAGCTGTTCTTCACCCTTCCCTGTCTCTCCTCCAGCCCTGCTCCCTGCACCCTCTCATCTTCCTTCTCCTGTCTCCTGACTCCCCTTCCACAGCTATCCCCCTCTTCCTCACCCTTCTCATTGCCTCTCTCCCATCCATGAATCTTGATCTCTCTCCCTCTGCCTTTCCCAAAGAGACAGCCATCCCATTGTACCGACCCACCGGGATCTCGGAGGCCACCGAATCCAGCCCCCTCCTTCTCCAGATGACGAAGGTGAGTCTTACAATCACAGCTAATGTGTTCTGATGGCTGACCATGTCGGGCAGCTCCCACAATCACTTCATTCGAACCTCAGCACCGCTCTGTGAGGCCGACCCAAAGACCATGCCCATCTTATTGACGAGGAAGCCGAGGGACAGGGCGGTAAGGGAGCCCGCCCAGGTCACACAGCTCCGGCTGCCGCGACGCTGAGATGTGGATTCAGGGCTCCTGGCTCCCAGGTCGGAGTTCTTTCCACGACGGCCCATGATCCTTTCTCCCAAGAGTTAGAATCCCTTTGTGTGGGACCTGTGTCCAGTGGCGGCCAGGAGGGACGATCAGTGCCAGCAGGACCAATCCCTAAAGCCTTTAAGAATTTCCCATCATTTCTGCGGCCACCATCCTGGGCATCCCTGAAGGGCCAGGCTTGGCTACGAGGCTGCCACCTGGGAAACTCCACCCACCTCTGGTCTCTTTCACCCCTGCTTCCCCTTCTCCTTGGAGCCTTGCCTGTAGCTTCTTTCTTATCATCCCCTTCCCCCTATGTCCCCTCCCTCTCTCTGTTATTACATTAGACTTGCTAACACATTCGTGCACCGGTGGGGCCCCTCGGCCTGGCCTGCGCCCTCTCACAATCCCTCTGGGGATGTTGGACTGCCAGTTTCGGGGCCAGACCTACAGGGATCGGGCCGAAACCGGCAGTCCGACATCCCCCGAGGGATGTAGTAGTGCACGAAGTGGCAGATGACCGGAGAAGAGCCCAAGGCCGGCCCCACTGTGCCTGCCGCCTCCTCTGCTCGGTAACGCTGCTGTGGAGGTGGGAGAGGTTTGCGCCACAGCTGCGCTTGCCAGTCCTGAGCTCGGGGTCTGGCTCCTCTTCCATCAGCTGAGCGGCACTCCCGCTGTGGGAGTGCACTGGCCACCAAGGAGAAGCTCCTGCGTTGAGCGTCTGCCCCCTGGCGGTCAGTGTGCGTCCTAGCAACCGGTCGACCGGTCGCTTAGGCTTTTATATATATAGGTCTAGAGCCTAACAAAAGGTGCCCATTGGAACAAACAGACCTGGCCCTGACCGGTCGACCGGTCGTCCAGTCGCTTAGGCTTTTATGTATATAGGTCTAGAGCCTAACAAAAGGTGCCCATTGGAACAAACAGACCTGGCCCTGCCACAGTGATTGCATAAGCCTAAAGCAAGTGGCTTCATGACTCTGCCTCAGTTTCCCCATCTGTAAAATGGGAATGAAAGTATTACCGACCTCAGTCGTTCTGAGGACTCAATGACATCAGGGACGCAAAGCCCTTTGCACAGGGCTGGGCACACAGCAGTGACTGAGTGAGTGGCAGCTACCCTCATCATCACCACTGAGAGCGTCCACAGGAAAAAATGGTCCCCGATACTGACATCACCCCAGTCCCCTTTCATTTTCTTCGCCCCCTTCACCTGCCCCCTTTCACCCTCACCCATTCCACCGGCCCTCATGTCTCCAGCATTCTCCCTGGAGCCTCCTCTCCTCAGCTCACGCTCCCCCCACCTGCTCCCTGACCCACTGTACCCGCGCTGCCCCGCCCGCCCCCCTTCCCACTGTGCCCGCCTCACCCGCTGCTTCTCAGCGATGCCTTTCCGCAGGAAGATGCAGGCGGGGCCCGTGGGGAACTGCATGGAGGGGCCGGGCGGGCGGAGCTCACCAGGCACCAATCTCAAGACGGCTCCCCTCCTCCCAGTCCCCCTCGGTGGCTCAGCCTCCTTCTCTTCTCTGTCACTTCTTTGCCTCTCCTGGCCTCTCCCTGGGGCCCTGGGTCACAGAGCTGTGGCAGCTGGGGCGGAAATCTCCTCCGGTTGGGGAGGGATCAGAGCGTCCCTGCCTCCCCATCTGGCCTGAGTGAGGCGGAGGGGCAGCTGGTCTCAGGCTCTGACCTTTTATCCCCAGAATGGAATTAGAGTTTAAAAAGTGGGGATTCGAGCGGAGGGCAGCCGTTCATTAGGCGTCTCAACTAGTGTGGCGTCACTCGAAGCCTGGCCCCTGCTGGGCCTGTGAAGACGGAGAGGACTTCACCCAGCGATGACCTTGCATAGCTTGCTACGTGCCCAGCCCTGTGCAAAGGGCTTTGCGTCCCTCATGTCACTTAATCCTCGGAACGACTCCTGAGGCTGGTGACACTTTCCCATTTTACAGATGAGGAAACTGAGGCTGAGTCACGAAGCCACTTGCTTTAGGCTTATGCAGTCGGTGAGCGGCAGGGCCAGGTCTGCTTGAGTCCAACGGGCACCTTTTGTCAGGCCCTGATGGGGCTTCTGTGTACGTCAGGGACGTGCACCCACGGGCAGGATGCAAGAATCAGGCGGCCGCCTTCAGGAAGGGGGCGTGCGCAGTGTCTCAGAGGTTGGTATTTGCTCTCCCGTGCTCATCTCCTCCCTTCCTTTCTTTCTGAATAATTTGGGAACTGGCGGAGGGGTGGGGGTGGGGGGGAACAGAGCAAGGCGGGCATCTAGCTGGCGCAGGGTCAGAGCCCAAGGAGGAGATGAGGGTCATGAGGGTCGGGAGAGAAGTGGGGACCATCACTGTGGGGAGCCAGAGTTCAAATAGGGTCTGGAGCGAGGGAGATGTCCCCACAGAGGGCAGCCCGGCCTGAGTGCCTGGGCCCGAGAAAGTGAGGATGGGCCTGCAGGCGAGCAGCAGGTGTGGGAGCTGGAGCGTGAGCGGAGGAGGGAATCTATGCAGGTGTCATCGCCTAGCCTGGGGGGGTGTCCCAAGGACGTCCACTCATGGGGGTGGCATGGTGTCGGCTGCTGAAGCCAGATCAGCGTGAGAAAGGGGTCCCCACAGAGGTGGGGTGGCAATGGAGACAGGAGACTGGTCACACATGTGGATCACGTGAAGGGTAATGGAGGCCGGCTTCTCACAGCCGGAAAGGGAGTTGTTAATACAGAAACGGGGGGAGGAGAAGCCCTGTGGTGCTGGCCTGGAGCTGGGGGCACTGGTGTGTCATCACAGATTTCACAGCCGTCGCTGGGCATAGGGAACTTGACTGTGAATCCTCCAGCTCTCTCAGAGGGGGAGCAGCGACACCTGATGTTGGTGAGCACCTCTCGCATCCAGCTTTTTTTTTTTTTTTTAATATATTTTATTGATTTTTTACAGAGAGGAAGAGAGAGGGATAGTTAGAAACATCGATGAGAGAGAAACATCCATCAGCTGCCTCTTGCGCATCCCCTACTGGGGATGTGCCCGCAACCAAGGTACATGCCCTTGACCGGAATCAAACCTGGGACCCTTGAGTCCGAAGGCTGACGCTCTATCCACTGAGCCAAACCGGTTAGGGCTCGCATCCAGCTCTTGACTTCTAAATACCACTCTCCGCTAAAAGGAAGCCAGCTCCTAGGAGAAATGGCCGGTTCCGTGCCCGGAGCAGGACACGTATAAGATGAGCCTGGAACATCCTGTCCTGCCATAAAGCAGGGTGCGCAGGTACGGGGACAGGTCAGAACGCAGGTCGGCTTGAGGAAGTGCCACGGCCACATCAGGGCAAATTGAAAATCAAAATAAACAATAACTAATGATATCAGATAACGCAGGAAACTGGGAGTCCACAGATTTTAATGCATTTTTATTTCAGAGAGAGAGAGAAACATCAATGATGAGAGAAAATCATCCATCGGCTGCCTCCTGCACGCCCCCCACTGGGGAGCAAGTCTGCAACCCGGGCGTGTGCCCTGACCGGGAATCCAACCAGAGAGAGAGAGAAACATCAATGATGAGAGAAAATCATCCATCGGCTGCCTCCTGCACGCCCCCCACTGGGGAGGAGCAAGTCAACCCGGGCGTGTGCCCTGACCGGGAATCCAACCGTGATCTCCTAGTTCATAGGTTGATGCTCAACCACTGAGCCACGCTGGCTGGGCCACACAGATTTTTTTAAAAAGATCGGTGGAAAGTTTGACAATATTTACCCAACTCAAATAGCTCCTTACAAAATACTAATGTCGAAGGAGAGCTGCTTTATAGAGGAAACTGGGCCGCACCAGCTCAGCCAGGTTCGGTGACCCTGAGAGGGGGCGGTGAAGGATTAGAAAAGACAACCAAGAGAAGAAAGCTGGGTCTCGGTGGGACACTGCCCTCTCGGATGGACTACAAGCCGTGTCTTTATTTTATAGCCAGTTTCCACGAGGCAAAGTAAGGGCGTCATGGTCAGATGTTTACAACATTCTGGTGGGTTTCGATCCTACTCAACTACATGCACCTGAACTCTATCAAGCCCACATCACTCAGGCACGTGGGGCCACGTGTTCGGACCATAGGTTCAAGCTTACAACTACAGCTGTTGGCTCTAATTGTGCTGGGAGGGCTCTGCCCTCCAAGCTGGGACTGGCACGTGGCCATGAGAGGACCGTGTCCTCTCATTAGTCCGAGGCTTGAACCTGTCCCAACACTGTAGCCGCTCTCCACAGAAACCAGGCAGACACTATCTTCATCAAAGGATTAAAACAAACATCACCAGTAATGTGTCAAGTGGAGATGACGCACTTTAATTCATATGTGATTATGAGTTATTGCTCCTGCAAACCTCCCTGAGGCACACGATCCGAGCCCAGCTCCCAGCATCCTCTCCCCTTGATGCGTTTCAACCGTTTTTATAAGGAACGTGGCTTCACCAGGGGGCCGATGGTCTCTGCTCCCTCAGACGCCAGGCTCACCCTTCGATGTCTTATAATCCAGCCCTCAGCACGATCTCTTCCCGCCCAGACCTGCCACCTCCGTGCCTGGGCACAAGGCGCCACCTCCTGGCAGGGGCACACGAGGCTCTCGGGAGACACTAGTTAGTGGCAATGCACGCAGGGGCTCCTGCAGGCGGCCTGGACCACATCCTGGTCCTGTTTCCTGGGCAGTGGACCGAAGGAAAGTACCTTCCATCCCTGTGCCTCAGTGTCCTCGTCTGTTAAATGGGGTAATAAAAGTACAGACCTAGCCCTAACCAGTTTGGCTCAGTGGATAGAGCGTCGTCCTGCGGAATGAGGGGTCCCAGGTTCGATTCCGGTCAAGGGCATGTACCTTGGTTGTGGGCACATCCCCAGTAGGGGGTGTGCAGGAGGCAGCTGATTGATGTTTCTCTCTCATCGATGTTTCTAACTCTCTATCCTTCTCCCTTCCTCTCTGTAAAAAATCAATAAAATATATTAAAAAAGTACCTACCTAGAGGGGTGTCATGAGGGTCTGGTGAGTGAGGATGCCCCTGCCCAGCCCTGGCAGAAGGACATGGCAGCCATGGCTGCTCGGGGACATGTTCCCAGAGGCCCTGTGGGTGTGGGAAGACCCAGTTGCAAACCTAAAGGAACCACGGGGCTCCACTCAGAGCAAGACGGCCACCAGGGTCCCCAGACAAACAATGTCTAACACCCAGTCAGATAAATATTTGCCTTAAACATCTGATTGAACTTGATGAATATGGGTGCATACTAGTCCCTTAGGATAGAGCTTGTTAGGAACTCTTGGCTGAGAAACAAACGCCGTTTTATCGGAGGGGTCATCGCCTCCCCCAGGACAAGAAGCCGCCGGCAGCCGCTGCCCTGGGTTCACTGGTTAAGGGACTCGTCCCTCAGGACCCCACCATCGTGTGCACAGGTGAGGCGGGAAGGGAAGGGCTGGCTCCTTTTTTTAAAAAAATATATTTTATTGATTTTTTACAGAGAGGAAGGGAGAGGGATAGAGAGTTAGAAACATTGATGAGAGAGAAACATCAAACAGCTGCCTCCTGCACACACCCTACTGGGGATGTGCCCGCAACCAAGGTACAGGCCCTTGACCGGAATCGAACCTGGGACCCTTCAGTCCGCAGGCCGACGCTCTACCCACTGAGCCAAACCGGTCAGGGCGGGAAGGGCTGGCTACTTCTCGATCAGACTGAAGGCCAGGCGGGTGCTGGGGGCTGGGGCTATTAGGGTGAGCGAGACGCATACAGCCACTGCCGGCCCCCGCGGTCAGGTCCAGGGGGCTGTGTGAGGACTAGAACCCAGGGGTGTGAGGCAGAGCTGGGTCTCACACGTCACTGTACTTCCTGTCTCCCACAGGAGGGGGTCCGTCCCTGAAAGGTGTGGGCCCAGAGCCAGACTGGAGTCAGACCCTGGAGCCAGCTCTCCCGGCTACGGCCCTGGGCGAGCCCCTTCCCTCCTCTGTGCATCCCTGTCCTCCTCTGGGACAGTGGCCCCTGGTTAGGTGGCTGGGAGGTTAAATGAGTTTATAACGTTGAGACTGCCACTGTCCAATGCAATAGCCACTAACCACATGGGGTTAAGTGAAATTTAATTAAAAAGAAATAGGGCCCTAACCGGTTTGGCTCAGTGGATAGAGCGTCGGCCTGCGGACTCAAGGGTCCCAGGTTCAATTCTGGTCAAGGGCATGTACCTTGGTTGCAGGCACATCCCCAGTAGGAGATGTACAGGAGGCAGCTGATCGACGCTTCTCTCTCATCGATGTTTCTAACTCTCTATCCCTCTCCCTTCCTCTCTGTAAAAAATCAACTTAAGTGAAATTTAATTAAAAAGAAATAGAGCCCAGCCAGTGTGGCTCAGTGGTTGAGCACTGACCCAGGAACCAAGAGATCACCAGTTTGATTCCTGGTCAGGGCACATGCCTCGATTTCAGGCTCAATCCCCAGTAGGGGGCATGCAGAAGGCAGCCTATTGATGCTTCTCTCTCATTGATGATTCTCTCTATCCCTCTCCCTTCTTCTCTCTAAAAATCAATAAAAACATCCTATATAATAAAAGGCTAATATGGCAAATAGACCGAATGGCAGAACGACCGGTCACTATTACACCCACTGACCACCAGGGTCAGACGCTCAACACAGGAGCTGCCCCCTGGTGGTCAGTGCACTCTTATAAGTAAAAAACATTTGTCCCCAATTGCACCAGCCACATTTCAAGTGCTCACTGGCTGGCCAGTGGCTGTCTCAACGCACAATGGGGGTGGAAGATGTTTCTGTCGCTGCCAAGTTCTGCTGGAAGGCGCTGCTTCAGACAGCCCCTGGCACACTGGCACGCGCCCTCCACGTGTGAGCTATCAGAGCACCCCCAGAGCCCGGCAAGACCTGGACACAGAGCCGGGGGTTAATAATTATTTATTTTTTTAAAAATGACTAAATCCCACTTTAAACCGCACCCTCACAACCCCCACTGGGCCTCTAGTATTTTAATAAATAAGTAAAAATAAACATATATAGAATATGTCCCCAATTGCACCAGCCACATTTCAAGTGCTCGCCGGCTGGCCGGTGGCTGTCTCACCGCACAGCGGGTGGAAGATGTTTCTGTCGCTGCCAAGTTCTGCTGGAAGGCGCTGCTTCAGACAGCCCCTGGCACACTGGCACGCGCCCTCCACGTGTGAGCTATCAGAGCACCCCCAGAGCCCGGCAAGACCTGGACACGGAGCTGGGGGTTAATAATTATTTATTTTTTTTAAAAAGACTAAATCCCACTTTAAACCGCACCCTCACACACACTGCACACCAGATCTGCTTATTAACGCCAGAGGCGCTGGCTCCGCCCCGCCCCGGAGGGCAGGGCCTAGTAGAAACACTCCAGGTCCGGGTCCGAGTCTTGGTCTGTGTCCTCCTGGTTCTGAATCTGACTCTGCCTCTTGTACAGCCAGGCCACCTGAGGAGACAGGGCAGGCGGGGGTCAGAGCCAGGGCTGCCCCCACCCCTCGCCCCTGCAGGTCGGCGCCCGCCTCTCCGAGAAGCACACCCCTCCGAGGCCTCACCTGGGCACTGGTGGTGGCCTCCTCCGGCGTCTTGTCTTCACGGACGCGAACAAACCGAGGGAAGCGAAGGGAGATCCCCTTCTCACTGTCCACCTGGGGGGCGGGGTGATGATGGGGACCTCCTGCGGCCCAGCCTCGGTCCTCGCTAACAATTCCCTACCCAAGTCTCCTCCCCGCTCCTGCACCTCAGTTTCCTGGTCCATAGAGTGGGGCTAAGCAATGGGCTGTTGTAAGGGTTAAATAAGGTGATGAGCCCTTGGGACCGTCCTGGCGCATGGCAGCGCTTAAGAAACGCCAGCTGTGCCCTGGCTGATGGACAGAGCGTCAGCCTGCAGACTAAGGGTCCCAGATTTGATTCCGGTCGGGGGCACGTGCCCAGGCTATGGGCTTGATCCCCACTGGGGGGCGTGCAGGAGGCAGCCAATCAATGATTCTCTCTCATCATTGATGTTTCTCTCTCTCTCTCTCTCTCCCTTTACCTTCTTCTCTGAAATCAACAAAAATATATTTTTTGTTAAAAAAAAGAAACGCCAGCTGTGCCAGCTGTCTTTAGGGCAGTTGGCATTATCAGGGCCAGGACGGGGAGCAGTGGAGTCAGGGTGTGGATTCTGGAACCAGACTGTGGGGTCGAATCCCAGCTCCCAACGCCCAGGAGCCGTGAGACGTGGGGCCAGTCCCTCAGCTCCCGGCTCTGCTTCCCCACCTGCAGGCTGGGCGGCTCAGTGTCCTGAGGACTAAATACGTGCACACAGGTGCCCTGCTGCTGGCAGAGCGCCCACTGCCCAGGCTGCTCCCAACACTGGGTCCCAGGACCCTGACCTCATGAGTGAGAAGAAATGCAATCCCAAACACAGGCTCCGCCTCTGAATGGAGCCCGCTTCTAATCAGAAAAGCGGCTGCTAGATGGACAGATCCGAAGAAACCTCAAAGGAGGCACACTTAATGCGAGACCCCTTCTCCTGCAGGAGGAGGCAAGCTCAGAGCCCGCGCTGGGCACCGCAGCACCTCCGCGGCCCCGGCCCTCCAGCGCGTGGCGAGGACTGAACCACCAGTGAGAGAAGGGACTGGACAACTAGGTGGTGTGGGAATTATAGTTAAGAAAGAAATGTAACAGGATGTGTCATAAACTTTTACTTAAAAGAACTTTGTTTTCAAAAATTACGTAAGAGCTGAGTGTGAAACAGCAATTTCACTGTTTTCTTTCTACCCCTGGGGCATTTCTCTTTAAAAAAAAAAAAAAAATGAGACTTTTGACCCTGTTACCTGACTCCCAAATAAAACGCAAGCTCGCGGTTTCCCAGTCACCCCCCAGGAAGGGCGGCCGTCCGCAGGGCCCCCCCTCTCCCGTCTGGAACTCTTTGGAGCGTCTCCCCCAGGCGCAGTCACTCACCAGGCCGCGGGCAGCGGGGTAGATGGGCGAGAGGGAGAGGTCCGCGCACCTGACCTCCCACACGATGCTGGGCTCCAGCCAGTGGTCCGGGGCCACGGCGCCGTCTGCCCGGACATAGGAGCGAGGGGTGGGCAGCACCCGGGCCTGCAGGGAGCAGCAGGAGGTGGAAGAGAGGGTCTCGGGTCTCAGAATCAAGATGGAGGGTTGGGGGGTTGGGAAGTGAGGTAAATGGGGGAAGATAGAGACACAGACACTCCTTAAGGTACAGAGCCAGGAGTGGGGGGTGGGGAGAAATGGGAGAAGGAATAAACGAAAGACAGAGACCCTGGGAGCTGAGAGGAGAAATTAAGACTGACAGAGGTAGAGAGAGGGGCAGAGACCCCGAGAGGTGGGGACAGAGACCCAGAGAGAGAGAGAGAGATAGAGAGAGGGAACCAAAGAATGGACAGGAACCAAATCACAGATACCAACACAAAAGACAGTCACACCCAAAACACCTGTGACCATGACCACAAACACCCCCACTTAGCAGGAGCTCAGCCAGCACCCTAAGGATCGACTTGGGGAACCCCGCAAGAGCGCCCTCCCCCGAGACTGCCCCCCTGCTGCGGCCGAGGCCCTGAGCTCGGGGAGATGGGGCCCCTGACTGGCGGGCAGCACTGGCTAGTGGCCGGCACAGCTGCGACTTGCACCCCCAAAGCCGGCTGCACTGCCCCCTGCTTGTGGCACCCAGAGCCCGAGCTCACCAGAGCCAAGAGCACGCGGCAGAGGCGCAGGCCCGCCCGCTCACCTGCAGGGTCTGGTGATACTCCTCCAGCTCCTCGTCGCTGAAGCCGGTTCCCAGCTGCGGAAGGACGGGGCAGGTCAGCGGCCGGCACTGCCTCCCTGCTCCGCTGAGGCCCCGAATCCGCACACCAGCCCCCAGCCCGCTCCAGCCTAACCAGCACCCACAGAAACCAGAGGGTGCTGAGCATCCAGCCAACCCCTCGCAGACCTGGGGTGGAGAACAAATCCCAGGGCAACGGTCCCTGCTCCTTCTGCTCTGTCTCCCTGGCCCGGAAGTCACTCCCTTGGGCCCCTGACATCCCACCTGCCCCGTAACTGGTGTCATGTCCAATCGGAACACTGCCAAGAGTTTTTCTTCACCCACCCAGACAGTCAAGGCTAAAAAATACCCCCTGATGCGGGCAAAATAGCAAGATGGACAACTTCAAACCACTGATCTAAAATGTCAACAGAAAGCCCTTTGTACTGAGAGCCAGGACGGTGTGGCTCAGTGGTTGAGCATTGACCTATGAGCCAGGAGGTCATGGTTTGATTCCTGGTCAGGGCACATGCCTGGGTTGTGGGCTCAATCCCCAGTAGGGGAGCATGCAGGAAGCAGCCGATCAATGATTCTCTCATCACTGATGTTTCTATCTCTCGCTCCTTCTCCCTTCCTCTCTGAAATCAATAAAAATATATTTAACATTTTTTCAATAAAAATAAAATTTTTTCTCACTTTTGTCCCAGCAGCAGCTCTTGCAGAAAACTATTCTAATAAATTATGTAAAATGGTGACATATTGGCGGCCACAGACACTTGTGAAATGTAAAGTCTCTTCTGTCTCAGACTCTGAGTTAACGCACGCGCAGTGCTGACTTATGAGAACGGGTGGCAATGCAACAGCTACCCCCAACCGCAGGCGCTGGTTCGGGAAACCGGGCCCGGCTGCGGCTAAACTATCAGGGCCGCAGTCCCGTCATGCGCCCGTGAGGTGCTGCATGGCCTGGAGAAACCCCCCCACTTTCCTCTCTAGGACTCAGGCAGGGATAGCCCTGAAACACAGTACTTCTAGGACAGTGGTTCTCAACCTTCCTCATGCTGCGACCCTTTAATACAGTTCCTCGTGTTGTGGTGACCCCCAATTTCATTGTTACAAATTGAACATAATTAAGGCATAGTGATTAATCACAAAAACAATATGTAATTATATATGTGTTTTCCGATGGTCTTAGGTGAACCCTGTGAAAGGGTCGTTCGACCCCCAAAGGGGTCGCGACCCACAGGTTGAGAACCGCTGTTCTAGGGCAAAAAGCAGTAAAGAGAACTACTCGTGGAGAAGGATCACAATTTTGTAAAGATAAAGTGTTCCCTCCAGGTACTGGGATTGTAGGCGATAGCTTACTCTTTCTGTGCCAAATGTGTGCAGCTTTAAACTAAGGGAAAAAGAAACTACGTTTCCCAGGATCCCTTGCAGAGGGGCTGGGCCAGGAGCAGAGCTCTGACCAATGCACCTTCCGCAGAAGTTGCTCACTGGCTGAGGCTGACTCAGGGCACGCTGTGAAGCACCCGGCAAACCCACTGCGGGGAGAGCAGCAGCCTGCGCCCCTCATGACACCGGCAAGCAGCCTGCCCCTTCCAGACTTCCCATTACACGAGAGAAAAAGAAACCCCTCTCTCTCTTAGGCCTCATTGGCCGACTCCGTTCCTAACCCACACGGCTTCCTCGCATCTTTCTATACTCGCGCATTTTTCCACATGAAGCAAGTTCTACAGAAAAAGTAAATAAAAACTAGGGAACAGA
>NW_005370276.1:204750-206208 GCF_000412655.1 Myotis brandtii
GCCTGCAGCTCCTCGCTCTCCTGGTCGTAGGCGGCCAGCAGGAAGCCCCCGTAGCGGCCGGCCCGCTTCCCCCGGCCCAGGTAGGCGCCGATCACCACGAGATCCAGGGTGTCCCCCACGCCGTCCAGGTAGTCCTTCTTCAGCTGGGAGGAGGGAGGGCAGGCGGTGAGGGGGAATCACAGAGTGGTGGGTTGGGAGAGACTGGAGAGGAGTTTCCGTAAAGACCGAGCGTGGCCGCTGAGAATGGACACGGAACGGGCATCTAGGCTGAAAGAGGCTGGGAAAGAGGCAATGCCATGGGAGGAGCAGGTGCGACGGGGAGGTGGGGGGGGACAGGCCGGACGGGGAGACCTGGGGTCATGCTGGATCCCCTTTCCCTCAGACAGAGACAGATTCCACTCACTCCTTCACACAGAGAACACTTATCCATTCGTTCCGGAAACACTAGTTAGTGCCAACTGTGAGCCGGGCAGGAGCTCGGCCTTGGGGATGCATAGGGGCTGTGTCCTGAGACAGGAAAGGTTCCTGCCCTCAGAGCGGCTTACAGTCTGTGGGGGCAGACAGACCACAGACGACTCATAAAGGTGCAGGCCTGGCCAGCTCAACTCCAAGCCCTCCCCTGCTCCGGTCCTCCTGCCCCTCATGTCCCTCTCCATCCAGCCTCCGTCATTCCTACCCAACCACAGCCTCCCGCCTGTGCTCCTGCTTCTGCCCAGCACCCCACCCGTCACCACCCACGGACCAGCCAGAGCACCTGTGCAAAACGACAAGCAGGTCACGTGCCTTCTGCTCAGAACCTCTGCTGGCCTCCGAAACCCAGAGGAAGCCCCAGTGTTATTTACCATGGCCCCCATGCGCTGTGCGATCGGGGCCTGCTCTCCACCCCGACCCCACAGCCACTGCCTCGCTGCCTTACACACCGAGCTCCTTCCGACCTCAGGGCCTTTGCACTTGCCGCGCACCCTGCCTGGATGGCTGCTCTGATCCTCACGCGGCCGACCTTTCCTGTCGTCTGTGTCTTGACCCAAATGCGGCCTCTGGAGAGGCTTTTCCAATTGCCCTCGCTGCCCCTGAGCCGACTTCTTTCTTCTCTCAGATGCCCGTTCCATGTCCTTTCTCAGCGGACATCACTACCGGACCCTGCCTCCCTGTGCCCTGCTGACCGCCTCGCCCGACGTGGAGGGTCTGACATGGAAGGCAGGTTCAGGGAGAAGGGAAACCTCATCGGGCTTTCCCACTGCGGCCTCGGGGCACTTAGCGTGCGATTTCATTAACAAGGACTTGCAGTGGGGAGCCCTGAGGCTGCAGTGCGAGGCAGAGGGTTCAGGAAAAGGCTCCTGAGCTCAGACAGTGTGAAGTGCAGGACTTGAAGTCAACGTCCCGGTCGGGAAAGATCTCCGGATCCAGGGCTCAGCGGGAAGGCTGGGGGGTGGGGGATGGGGTCCAGGGCTCAGCGGG
>NW_005370276.1:206508-209855 GCF_000412655.1 Myotis brandtii
GGTCCAGGGCTCAGGGGGAAGGCTGGGGGGGTCCAGGGCTCAGAGGGAAGGCTAGGGGGGTCCAGGGCTCAGGGGGAAGGCTGGTGGGACAGTCACCTTGAGCCAGTTGTGTGATCTCTTGGCGATCTCGTAGGTGGCATCGATGTCCAGGGTTTTCACCATCAGCCCCTCGCAGGAGTCTGAGGAGACACAGCGCCACCCTTGTGAAGCCGGGGCTCACAGCGGCCGGAGCAGGCAGGATTCGGGGAGAACCGTCCAGGGTGGGCCGGGATCACAGCGGATCGCAGGCCGGCTCCCGACCACAGAGGGGAGGGGGGTGGCACCCTCACCTTTCACCGACTGCTCCAAGAACTCCGCGATCTGGTCCATGTCCTTGGTGTCCAGGGAGGTGGCGAAGACAAACTCGCCCTCCGTCTCCACGAAGTTCTCCCGGAGCAGCTGCCGGCGTCGGGAAAGGGGCTCACGGACCAGGGACTGAGGGGCGGGCGAGAGAGGGAGGGACGCCATTGTGGAAAGAAAAAGTCCCCAAAACAGGGAGCACAAGTCACGGGGAGCTAAGGAGAGCCTGGAGAGGGGAGAACCAGCCGACATGAGGGTCCTGAGAGTCTAAGTACAGGCTGGCCAGCGGCCCGGGGGCTGGAGACCATTCAGATCCCGGGGGCCCCAGGGGCATAAGACAGGGAGCCACGGCCCTGCTGGGGCTTGAACGGTCTCTTGTAACTAAGACGATGATGGTTCCTTTTTTAACACCAGTTGAATCAAGGCAGAAAGAAGCCTATGATCATTATGCTGTAACACAGACATGCTCCTGAGAGGGTATTTTCTATGTTAATGCACAGCCAGCAACCTTTTACTATAAAGAACCAAATTCTACTATATTCTCAGCTCTGCAGGATACTCCCATCTTTGTCACAGCACCTCAACTCTGCCCCTTTAGGACAGAAAGAAGCTGAATGTGCAACTGACTGCCCACCCTGGTAGGCACTGTGCTGGGAACTGTCTAATAGACACACAGTGTGACCACTTTTTAACTTTGTAATTTCTGGAGCCACGTAGCTCAGTTGGTTAGTGTGTTGTCCCAATGCACCAAGGTTTTGGGTTCGATCCCCAGTCAGGGCATATACAAGAACCAGCCAGTGAATGCATAAGTGGAACAGCAAATCATGTGGGTTTTTTCCTCTCTCCTTCCCGCCCCCCCCAAATTAATAAAAAACATTGTTTAAAGAAGTAGGGAAAACAGCAGCATAGGTAAACGCAGTACTCACCACCTCCCACAACCACATCGAAATTTACAACTAAAATACAGAACCACCATCATTCAGAACCACCTGAAATCTAGCTGAAGTCCTACGACTAAGGAATTAAAGAAGAAGCACATCAAGACTGGTAGGAGGGGCAGAATCAAGCAACCAGCTGGTGCCATATCCACATGGCGGTTTAAAATTGGGAGGGATATCTTGGCTGTGAAGGTTTCCCTGGGGAGCGAGGGGTCCCAGCCCCACACCAGGCCCCCAGCCCAGGTTCCAGTGCTGGGAAAAAAAGTCCCCGTAACTTTGCCCTATAAAAACCAGCAGGGATGTGGCTGAGTGACATGGGGGCTACATGAGTCCCAGGTGTTCCTCTTAAAGGGCCTGCACACAGATTTACTCAGATCCTGCCTGACACGCACACATGTGCCAATCCCCACTAGAACACAAAACTGGGAAGATACCAGAAGAAAAGCTAAGTGAAAACTTTTAGAATCCTAGGAAAAGGATGACTTTTTTCCTTCTTTAATCTCAGGGATGAGAATGCATTAAGGGGGGAAATGTTATGTTTGACTAAATATAAAATAATAGTTAAAAACAAGTTCTATGCAGCAAAAAAGACCATCAATCAAGTTACAAGGCAAACACCAAATAAGAAATATTTGTAATGCTCATGACACAAAGGACCCCGCAGAGCAGGGACAATCAAAACAGGAAGGAAAAAACCACAGAGCATCTAATATTTGAGATTTCCCCCAAAAAAACCCTGAGAAACAGTCAGAATCCCACAGGTCTTCCTACAGTTCCTTTTTGAGGTTAAACGCTGTTTTCCATTTGTATCATAAGGAGGGTGGTTTAGGCACTGCATGCATTTCAGCATTAGGGCCACGAACTGGCCTCCTGGAGAAAGACACGAATAAGAACCCACAGACAAGCAAGTCACAGAACAAATGCCGTGGCCCATGAGCCCGAAGACGCTCCACCTCACTAGGAAGTGGGCAGGGAAAGTTGTCACTGTTCAGCTACCAGATCGTCAAGGATTATCTGGAGGAAGATGGTGAGGGCAGCTAATTGTATCAAAGCTTCCATGTGCCAGCCCCGGCGCTCCACGCCCATGTCCCACCACTGAACCTGCCTGTAACAGACAGGGCAGGTGCTGCCGTTAGCTCTTCAATTACGGGTAAGGAAACTGAGGCACAGAGAGGCTGAGCCAGTCATCTGCAGCAACACAGCGAGGAGGGGAGAGCGGGCATATGAAAGCAGATGGCCTGGCTACAGTTTCTTAACCTGTACCTACCCTGGGGCAGCGGTTCTCAAACTTCTCAGTTTCAGAATCCCTTCACAGTCTTGAAATGTTTTGCACACTCACTCCAAAGCACTTCTGTGTGTGTGGGTTAGATCTCTCAATATTTACCATATGGTATTAATACAAGATTAGTTACATCACATATTTATATTGAGCACATTGAAAGTGAGGATCTCACCCAGCTGGTGTGGCTCAGAGGTTGCGTGTCGACCCAGGAACAACCAAGAGGTCACAGGTTCAATTTCCCAGTCAGGGCACATGCCAGGTTGCAGGCTGGATCCCCAGTAGGGGGTGTGCAGGAGGCACCCGATTGATGTTTCTATCTATCCCTCTCCCTTCCCCTCTCTCTTAAAAAACAAAACAAAACAGCCCTAGCCAGTTTGGCTCAGTGGATAGAGCACCGGCCTGCGGACTGAAGGGTCCCAGGTTTGATTCCAGCCAAAGGCACATGCCTGGGTTGTGGGCTCGATCCCCAGTAGGGGGCGTGCAGGAGGCAGCCAATCAATGATTCTCCTTCATCATTGTTGTTTCTCTCTCTCTATCCCTCTCCCTTCCTCTCTAAAAATCAATAAAAATATATATTAAAAAACAAACAAAAACAGAAAAAACATATTTAAATAATAATGATGATGCCTGGCCAGCGTGGCATAGTGGTTGAGTGTCAACCTATGAACCAGGAAGTCACAGTTCGATTCATTGATGTTTCTATCTCTCTCCCCGTCTCCTTTCCTCTCTGAAATCAATAAAAATAAATTAAAAAAAAATAATACAAAACAAAAGTTAAAAAAAAAGAG
>NW_005370276.1:209940-211584 GCF_000412655.1 Myotis brandtii
TAATAATAATAATAATAATAATAATAATAAATATATAATAAAAGTGACGATCTCAAAAACATTGTCTTAACACGGCTGGATCCTCACATCTGCTTCAGGCAGCCACACCACAGGGGGAAAACCCGTCTCACAGATGTGCAGTTGGGTAGGGAGGGCCTCCCAGACCCCGGAAGGGTGCCGGGGACCCACGCAACTCCTTGGACCACGGAGCACTACTGCCCAGGAGTGGCCTCCCAGCTCAGTGCCGTGACAGAGTGAGAAGTGAAACTCGGGCCCCTGGCCCCCCAGCTCACCCCTCGGCTGCCCCGGGAAGCGAAGCCGGGACTCACCTCTCCGTTGAGGTAGATGAGGTCGAAGGCGTACAAACACACCTGCACCTGGATCTCCGCTGCATCCACCTCCTGGGTTGGGGCAGACAGCAGGGGTGGGGAGAGGTGAGTCGGGCCTGACTGGGCCCCTCCCATCCTGCCTGAGGCAGACACTGTCGTCACCTACCACCCTCCCCCGCTCCCACCTAACGGGCCACACAGCTGTGAGGGCGGCAATGCTGCCAGCCCCGGACACCGAACTGCGATGGCTCTCAGCTGACCCCAACCTCTTCCCCTTTGTCAGGTATTTGCTCTCTCAGCCTCCCTTGCAGCTAATGGTGGTGACATGACACAATGCTGGCCAATGAGAATAAATAAGTTTGCTGGGGTGTAGGCTGTGGGAGCTCCTGGAACAGACCTTCTTTCATAATAAAACACAGAGATGGAGCCCTAGCTGGTTTGGCTCAGTGGATAGAGCATCGGCCTGCAGACTGAAGGGTCCCAGGTTCGATTCAGGTCAAGGGCATATGCCTGGGGTTGCAGGCTCGATCCCCAGTAGGGGGCGTGCAGGAGGCAGCTGATCCATGATTCTCTCTCATCATTGATGTTTCTATCTCTCTCTCCCTCTCCCTTCCTCTCTGAAATCAATAAAAATATATTTTAAAAAAACAAAACACAGAGATGTAGGCAAATAGCTCTTCCTGCTTTCTACTTGGCCTGCTGGGGTGAGGATGCAATGGCTGGAGCTGTGGCAGCCATATTGCACAGGCTGAGACCTGCGTCCTGACGAACACTGACCCTCTGGGGACTGGGCAGGACGGGGAGGAAGATGCGGGCGGGCGGGGCCATGGCAGGCAGTGAAGGGGGCTGAGGCTACCTTGCGTTTGCGGGTGGTGAGCACTTGGAACGGCTGTATCTGCTTCTTCTCCCGGTCCCAAGCCACGGCTTCTGTGTCCAGGATGAAAGATGTGACTGACGGGAGTTTAATCTGAAAGTAGAAGAGGGAGCCCAGGGCTGGTGAGAGGGGAGGCCGAGGCCAAAAGGCAGACTCGGGGAAACAAATGTCCTTTTCCTGCTGTAGCTCTCAAGCTCCACTGACCACTTGGAACCGAACTCAGAGACACGTGCACACAGACCCATATCCCGGGCTGCACCGAGCTGGCCTGGACCCACCCGGTTCCTTGCAGCAGTCACTGCAGCCCCCGCCGGAGGGGAGAGAGAGAAGGGGGGTGGCAGACACCCACCTTGGGGATGCGGCTGATGATGTCCGGGTACTTTCCGGTATTGTCTTCCTGATTCCTGCTGAAGATCTTCACCTCCCCGCCCTCCAGAAAAT
>NW_005370276.1:211796-215433 GCF_000412655.1 Myotis brandtii
GCCCGCCCCGCTCCGTCCGCACAAGGGTCTTTCTGTGTGATTTGTCTGGATGTTATGCTGTGACTATGGTCCTGGGTTTGACTGTTACTGTATTTACTGTAATACGGCCTGGTCACAGTGCTCAAGCAGAGCTACATCGATGCCATTTTATACGTATGTTATCGCAAGAAATAATTATGTGGGGTGTAACACATATATGACTTACAACCTGTATGTACATGTCTTTCAAGTCACTGTCACTGTCGTAAGTCATTTTGTGTCTTATTTTTTCTCTGCGTTTTGAAGATCCACCTGTGACCCGGGGCCCAGCCAGCCGCAGGCGATGAACAGAAAAGCCACCTGAGCACCCTTAGACCCGACCGGCCGCCTCCAGCCCTGGGTCACAGGACTCACCCTGTGTCACTGCACCTGTGGCTACGCGGCATCTGTGACAGTGAACACACCCACCAGCAGGGCCCGAGCACAGCTGACTTCCTGAGCTCCCACTGCTGTGGGTCAGGAATTTTGACGACTTTACCAAATAAAATCGATTTTCAAATCAGCCAGTGAGGGGCTAGTTATTGCACCCGTTGCACAGAGGAGGGAACTGAGCCCCGAGAGGCGTGCAGGGCAGACGGGCCGTCCGCAGAGGCCGGGTCTGAGCTGGGTCTGACGGCCCCCACGCCCTGCTCTCCGGCCCTGTCCGTTCTGCTGAAGGGATGCGTCCGCCCCCCATACCTGGGCCCTCTGCCCGTCGTATTTGTACTCGCAGGTGAAAGCTGCCTCATCGAAGCGCTTCAGGACCTCGCTGACGCCCCGGGTGGGGTGGGCCAACATTGGTTTCAGGGGGACCCCTGGGAGGGGAGGAGAGGGAGCGTTAGGGAAGGTGGGCAGAGGGACCACTAACTGTGCAACTGCTGACTGCACACAAGCGATGTGTGCAGGGTCTGGGTCACACCCACAGGAACCTGGCTGTCCCCTCTCTCTTGCCGTATCTGGAACGGAGACGTCAGCCATCTGTGACTACGTGCATTAGGGTGACAACCTTGGGATGACAGGGTGGCAGGAGAAGAAACCTGGGTCCCTGGGGATCCCAGAGCATAGCCAGCTGCCCTCCCTGGCCGCTGCCTTCCTCTGTCCGGCCTGACCACTGCCCTTGGGGAATCCCGGCGACAGCAGCCTCCTCCCCGACCCAGCACAGAGCGGAGCTCCAGGGGGAAGGAATGGGTCTGGGCCCCCGGAACAACACTCCACCCCGGGGACAAAGAAGATTCTGCGGGTTCTTAGAGGAGTGGCCCTCACAGCCCCCCTGGAGGCAGAAGCCAAGGCCCAGAGGAGGGAGAGGAGCCTGAAGGAGGGGTGGCCCCAGCTCCCACCCGAGCCAGCGGTGCACAGGGTGAGGCTGTGGTCAGACCTCCGAGGCCCCGGTGGCTTGTACCTGGACTCAGCTTGCAGTGCTCCGGGAGCCCCTCCAGGCCATGTTCCAGCAGCACCGGGACGATCCGGTCCAGGTCAGGCACCTGGCTGGGGTGGGGGGAGAACAAGGTGGGAGGTGTCCTTGCAGAGCTCAGAAGTCTGGCAGCCTGGAAGCTCTGCTCTCAGGCTGCAAGATTCACCTCTGCCTGCCTGTCCCCTGGTCGGCCTCTACTTCTCCCTGACTCCTCTGTCCCCTGGTCGGCTCCCCTCTCCCTGACTCCTTCTGTCCCCTTGTCCCTGGTCGGCCCCCACCTCTCCCTGACTCCTTCTGTCCCCTTGTCCCTGGTTGGCCCCCACCTCTCCCTGACTCCTCTGTCCCCTGGTCCCCCCCACCCTCCCTGACTCCTTCTGTCCCCTTGTCCCTGGTCGGCTCCCACCTCTCCCTGACTCCTCTGTCCCCTGGTCGGCCCCCACCTCTCCCTGACTCCTCGTCACCCTGCCTCTGCTATCTGCCCCCGTCCTCCCTGTGCCACTACACATCCCTCTGACCCTCAGTCTGAGCTGCCTTCAGCCCCCATCTGTCATCTTGACTACACTAGAAGCACTCAAGGACGTTAAAAGCAAAACACAGTATTTCTTCCAGGCCGGGCTCCACCTCCCAGAGGTGCCGATTTACTGGTTGTGGGGGAGGTGGGGGGAGAGTGAGAGCACGTCTGCAATCCCCATGTGCAGGCAGACCTGAGACCCCCGCCCGGGCCTGGGGGCTCTGCAGGGCTGCTCACTGCCCGGTGCCCAGCACCCTGTGGTCCTGGCCCAGAGCAGGTGCCCCGTGGGCACGTGTGGAACTGCTCATCGGCCCTCCTGCCGCTGACACTCTCTGGGCTGCCACCGTCTCGCTGTGGAGGCTGCAGCCCGGTCCCCCCACATGGCCCTCCCTGGAGCCTGTCAGGCCACACGTATCTGACCCCTCGCTGTGCCTCAGTCCCCAGCGGCCGCCGGTCTCACCAGAACGTCTGCTTCAGGATCATGCCTTGCTCCTCCAGCCACGTCTTTCTGGCCTCTGCTGTCTTGCCCTTCCCAGCATCCACCACGGCCGGGGGGAATTCTAAGACAAGAGCCAACAGAAGAGGCTTTGGGATGGCCCAACCCCCTCAGCCACCCCAGGGTCCACAGTGGGTGGGGTGCTGCAGACAAGGAACGGAACGGGTGCCGGGGACACTTCCCTCGGGAAAGGTCTGGAGTGGCAGCAGGAGGCAGAGCCACCGGGGAGGGGTGTGTGGGCTTCAGAGAAGAAGGGATGCCCGGGCTTCTTCAAGGGGTGGGCACTGGACCCCATGGGGGCTCACCTTGGCCTGGAGGCGTGAGGCTCACGGCCTGGGCGAGGGCGGCCAGCACCGACTGCTCTGCCAGCCCGAGGCGCAGCCGTCCACTCAGGGCTCTGGGAGAGAGCAGGTGAGGGGCAGTGGGCTTGCGCACACCTGTCCAATCTTGCCCCCCACACCTTCCTCTCCTCCAGGCTCCCCCACCTCCACCCTTTGGAGACCTTCTCCTCAGACCCCAAAACCGGCTTCAGAGCCAGAAGGGCCCCGAACACCACAGCCCCACTTAACAGGTGAGGAAACCGAGGCCAGTAACAAGCACCACTGGCACTTCCTGGGGGCAGAACCACGTGCCTCCCAGGTGTCGTCGCCTCTCATCTCATCTGAGAAAGTGGTGAGGCTTTCTAGGGGAGGGGGAGGGGGGCAAAGCCAGCCTGGAACCAGAACACAGCCTGCCGCAGTGGTGCCCAAGCGTGTGATGGGCAAGGGCCTGTCGCGGGCACAGGCCTTCACCGGAGCCAGTGACCTGGAGCGTGAGGCTGACCCTCCCTGTGCCTCCGCCTCCCCTGTAACCTGGGTGAGGAAAGCGCTGCCTCGAGAGCTGCAGGAGGCACTGATGGGAGGGCGCATGTGGCCCAGGACAGGGCACCCAAGAAACGCTCCAGGATGTCAATGGCGTTTCACCGTCATGGCAACCACCTGGCCCCCCCGGCTCACTGCCGGGCTCAGGCCAAGGCAGACATCACTAATCAATCATGGCACTCTCCACCCACGAGCCCGATTCTTCCCCGGGCAGGACCACCCAGGAGGAGCTGGCCCCTGAGGAGACCTGTACCCATTCCCCAGGCTGGCTCCTCCCCAGCGCATGCTGCTCTCATCTCAGGGGCTCCAGGCACCGCAGGGGCTCCAGCTGCCCATCCTCC